>NW_027512907.1:0-324170 GCF_048772815.1 Callospermophilus lateralis
TGTGTTGCACTGAATGTCAGGAAGGTCTTTGCCTCAGGCCACCCCTTTGTGAAGCCTGAAGAAAACAGTTTTCAAATGGAAATGAATGGGCCTCACCTGTGGTTCTTTGCTTAATTGCTTTGGAATGGGTTGTGTCTTTATCAGCTTCTTGGTCCTGTGTGTGGCTGTGACTTAGATTCTCAGCACCTGATGGATCTTAAGAATGATCCCATGTGAGCTTCCAAAACCAAAATGGCAAAAAATATCATTCATTGTGGATGAAGACTCTTGCCTTCCTCTGTTAGGTTCCTGCACTCCAACAAATGAGAATAGGGATTCTGTCAGTCAAATGAGTTCTTCAAAGTACTGCAGAGGTGCTTGTGTTTTCGCATGACTCTAAATCACCTAAAGAATCGATACCTAAAATCAGTAGCCCTCAAATTGGAGAAACATAGAAGTATTAACGGCAGGCTTATTTGTTCACTTCTGGTTCACAGCAACGGTGTCCAGGCTACCCTGACTTTAGGCAAATGAGGGGCAAACGAGCTGATTTTGGACACTGTCTTGGGCTGCACCCCTCATGGAAACCTCCAGCCAGAGTTTAAGATGATTGACTATATGGAATAAGGTGAGGGGCATGTGGGAGTGTTTTGGTTTTAATGTTGGTCATTTGTGTGGCATTGGAAAAAATGACTGGTTCCACGAGGGCTTGAACTCTGGTGTGATTCCCCTTAAACACTGGGTTTTGGAACTGAACTCAGAGAAGCATTGCTATGAATTTTGTTGGGATTTTAAGAGGCCACGCATGAAAGTCGCTCTTAGAAACTGAGACCTAGGCCCCGGGTAGATTTCCACAGAGGCCTGGGAATCTCAGCAAGGATATCACATGATTTTATTCTTAAAGAAATGGCATCCATAGTTGAGAGTCAAAACACACATGCACCTCACATTGTAGACCTCAATGGGCCTGGCCTAATGTGACGTTTTGTCCATTCTTTGGGAAGCCTTGCCTGTGACAATTCTCCAGATATTTCATTGAAATGAGCTTCCTCACCATTTAATGTTTCCTGAATGAATTGAAACCCAAAGTGCCTCCAACTTCATGCTTGAAAAATGGCTAGATAATTACCATGAAATTTTTGAAATTCCTATGACCAGGTGGCACTGGAGAAACATTAGATGTCCTATTGCTGATCATGAGTATACCAGACAGTGCCTTGATTTACTGAGTTTCATGAAAATGGTGTAGAACACAGATGCCAGTAAGTTGGAGCCTGCTGAGGAGTGGGTCTAGAGCAGTGGTGGGGAGGTGTTTGATAAAACATCCGTGGGAGGGCCATGTGGATCTACCATTGGATTCCAAATGGCTTGTAACTGACATGGTGCAACCAGCAGACCCTTATATGTAAAGGCATCTTGTTATATGGAGAGTTTTAAGAGGAAAATTAAGAATCAGGTTGATATGGACAAGGGGGCAATGGGGCAAGCTGTGAGAGATAGAAGCCAAGTTGGTGCATTCTCTTGCAGACCCTGACCCACCACACGTGACAGAACTCCCTCCAGCACTGTATCCCAGTTTAGCTGCTAGTATTTCGTGAAACAAATACCAAACTCACAGTGCAGCAGCCTAAACACCACAAAAAGTGGAGGAGGACCAAATGGCTACACAGTCCACACGGGAAGACGGGGAGACACTTAGTCCCCAGTGGCCTCAGATACCTATAAAGAGAAGATTCAGCACTGCCTCATCTTGTTCATTGGAAAATAAGAAACCATGTCCTCCAGGTCACATAGATGCAGACCCAGCTTTGATGGTCTCACTACAAAGGAAGCCAAATCTCATGAAAACAACATATATTTCAAGTGCGGAAGCTCAGAGGCAGTTTCTCAAAAAGTTTTAGGCCAGCAGAGTTACATGTTTGTGGAGTGTTTACCATGCCCCTTACTTTTGGAAACTCCTAAACCACCTCCAAGGTTGTGAACTCCTGAGCATTTTCCATTCCAGATATGTATTCACTGATTGTGTAACTCTTCTCCTCTAATTGTGTCTTACTTGGGGTGAAGGTAATGTCAAGGCATTGTTTTGGATAAGAGCGGGAGGATATTTGTGCAGCATATTTTACATACACATTGGATTCATTTTCCAATTTTTCATTCGAAGTACTGAATCCCTGACACTAACCCATACCTAGTAGACTCAGACTATTCATCCTAATATAATGGGGAAATTTGACCCAACACAATAGAAATACAAGCACTTCAGAGGAGACATGTTCTATAGTTGGACTTGACATTTGCATTATATAAGGTAGGAGTTATACATCTAGTCAAATTTTAATTGAAATATTCTCCATGTGTTTTTAAACTTAACAAATATGTGAATACTTGTTTCCAATTTCTGTAGCCTATTCACACATGTATATTTATATGCATATATAGAATCCTACCAGGTATCACACGTACATTTTTGTAAGGTGGATGTCTTGGCAGATACAAATTGTGAGAAGTGTTCACTCCTCCTAAATGCTGTTGGAAATGAAAATTCAACCTATAAGAGAGCGTCCTAGAAGAACAACATTATACATAAACTCATGTTCAGTAACATAAATATTTTTGCATATGTGGATGATATATATTTACTGATGAATTTCGATTGACATTTATATTGGTACTTTTTAATGTCTGTGATTGTTGTGTGTGTGTGTGTGTGTGTGTGTATAGATATAGATATAGATATACTCTCCAAAGTTTTCCAAATATGAAATATATGTGTCTAGTATACACTCTCTAAATTCATTCATGTTCATGTATGTTGATTTATAATCAACTTTTCACAAGATTATAATCAGAAATATTCATCCACCTGAAATACATATTTGTTTCCTAGTACTGACTACTAACTTCAGTGAAGGGTGCATACAAATCCTAATTATTCTACAGTATCTGACCCAGTCTAACATCAATGCAAGTAGACTCCTATGGGACATGATATGTAATTTGTCATTC
Organism: Callospermophilus lateralis; assembly: GCF_048772815.1. Lineage (NCBI taxonomy): Eukaryota > Metazoa > Chordata > Mammalia > Rodentia > Sciuridae > Callospermophilus > Callospermophilus lateralis. The sequence goes on from NW_027512907.1 coordinate 2,986, forward strand.
ATTTGTATTCGACACTGGTACATTATTGTTTCTTCAGTTTTTGCACATCATAGGATATACATTTCATCCACAAGTTCACAAATTAATAGGCATTTGTTTCAACATTAATCACTTCTTGCTTCAGAACACATGTATTGTCAGGGTTTCTTGACTGGTCTTTTCATGAGACTTCTTTCCAAACACATTATTTTGAATTTCCATAATCATTTTGAAGCAAAACTCACACACTCTTCATGATAATCCAAAACACTAATATTTCCATTAGATATATAACTGGGTGGAATGAATGATTGTATATCCATATACAATTTCCTATTATTTTTCAGATATCAGTTCAATTCATTGTTTAAAGTTCAAAAAAGTTATATTTTTTATTCACAGTATGGTCTATTCGTGGTTTTTCTCTATGCTCATAGAAACAGGGTACACCTATTTGTACCCCCGATTCTAATTATACATCTTCAATATATTGCTCCCAGAAATGGTGAAAGAAATACTCATGTCACCTCATTATCACAGTAATATTCTGGACAAAAAATGGAAAGGTCACACTTATGATTGTACCAAAGCCTAAATGGAAAGTGAACATGGATTTCTAAAAACATCCATGTCCAGGTTGCCTAATGCTGTCAATTGTCAATCCTATTGGTGACTACATATTTGTTTTTTCCTAATTTATATATTGAAACTCAACCCTGTTGAAAATGTCTAATTCTATCCCTCACTTTATACTTTGCCTGATTTCGTAATGTTTCCATTGATATCTGCTTTTCTACATATTTTCCCCAGTTCAACATAGTGTCTGACTCTTCATATGTGCTGACATTTACATTCACGCTATAACCAAAAGTCTATTGCTAAAGAACTTTTGGTCCAAATCCTATACTCACTCGTCTTCCTAAACCTACCGACTATCTTCCTAATCCTACTGAATATCCCTTTTTGACTGGATGTTCTCTTCTAAATTCAATCATCCCATGTACAAGGTCCTATGCCATTGTATATCAAATTATCTGAGACATCTTTGCAGAACATAATTCAAAGCTAAGTATCCCAATCAGGGCAAAACCCTTCTGGGCTTCAAAGCATACCTAGATTTCTTTTTTCATACTTATATTTCACCTCTATATTCTTGTAAATATTGCAGGTTCCCAATCCCATTATTCATCGCACAGAATCATTCGTCACCAAATCAAACCTGTTTTTAACCCCAAGTATACACTGTTCCCTCAATCATTTTACAGAAGAGCAGGGACAGAGGGGTTCTTACAATACAGGAAAGTTGGGGATCTTCCACCAGATGAGAACCTCAAATGTCCATGCACAAATGATACCTGGAGAAGTTGTAGGCAGGTATGAAGCACCTGAGAGAGCAAAAGTCATCTTCCATGGCAAACAACCTGTCAGGATGAAGGGATGTGTCTGAATCTGCCTCTCTCTTTTTATTGTAGACAAGGTGGAACAATCCAGGCCTGAGTGGAGAGCTGTTCCCGGGTGCCAATGGTTGATATACATTCTACCTTATGAAAGTGTCACAGGAAGTAGGGGAAACCTCCATCTTATGTAACCCTTGGAAGCAACTGTTAGGACAAAGTGGTTGCCAAGGCAGTGACCTCATTCAGTTCCAAAGAATGTGACATACCTCATTTCCTTGGTGATGGAACTCTCTGAACTTGGTATCCAAGAAGCCAGGCACCCAGAGGCAGTCCCAGTCCCAGGCCCAGTGGGCTCACTTGTTTGGATTTACCAAGGACAGAGTCAGTTTTCTTGGTACCTAATGATGTGAGGATGGCCAAATGCCAGGAGAGCTCTGAAGATGGACCTTTCCTGAGAAAACAGGTAGTGGCTAACCACTTTTTCCTGACATCTTCACAGAGTTGGTCAAGGAAACAAGATCTGAGAGAAGACAGGCCATTTCGGGGAAACATAGTATGGCCCACCAGTCAGAGGACACTCCGGATAGTCACAGACCTACTTGGGGGAAGGAGGTGCCTTTGTAGGAGTGGGTGTGGGTTTGTTGTATTGTATCATGTTCTGAGAATAGATAGGAAAGGCGTTTTGTTTGGTTTGGACCAGACAGTTTCTAGTAAGTCATTTGACACGGCGAGTGTTTCTGTTTCTGTGTATCCCACTGTGTCCGTTGTTGTAGACATTAGAAAAGAGAATGCATTAATGGATGTGTCCTGCAAAGTATAAATCTTCCCATAATTCATCCTGCCCAATATATGAATGGACTGCAGCTTGTCTTATCGATGTGCAACACCTGCTATCTTTCTAAGTTGTTGTTTTCTTCCTGAATTCTGGCCACTCTCCAGAATATGCTCATAGATTTGTGTCCAAAATATGTACCACCTCCAAGCTCTGTGACATGGCCATGTACTGGATAGTTGAAGAGAATGGCGAGCATCTCAGAAAACTCAGATATCAGTGTGACCAGGAAAGTCTCAGTGCAGAAACCCTGCTTTGGGCTTTTTGCTTACTTATTGTTGTGTTGCACTGAATGTCAGGAAGGTCTTTGCCTCAGGCCACCCCTTTGTGAAGCCTGAAGAAAACAGTTTTCAAATGGAAATGAATGGGCCTCACCTGTGGCTCTTTGCTTAATTGCTTTGGAAAGGGATGTGTCTTTATCAGCCTCTTGGACCTGTGTGTGGCTGTGGCTTAGATTCTCAGCACCTGATGGATCTTAAGAATGATCCCATGTGAGCTTCCAAAACCACAATGGCAAAAAATATCATTCATTTTGGATGAAGTCTCTTGCCTTCCTCTGTTAGGTTGCTGCACTCCATCAAATGAGAATAGGGATTATTTGGGTCAAATGAGTTCTTCAAAGCCCTGCAGAGGTACTTGTGTTTTCGCTTGACTCTAAATCACCTAAAGAATTGATACCTAAAATCAGTAGACCTCAAATTGGAGAAATACAGAAGTATTAACGGCAGGTTTATTTGTTCACTCCTGGTTCACAGAAACGGTGTCCATCCTACCCTGACTTTAGGCAAATGAGGGGCAAACGAGCTGATTTTGGACACTGTCTTGGCCTGCGCCCCTCATGGAAACGTCCAGCCAGATGTTAAGATGATTGACTATATGGAATAAGATGAGGGCTATGTGGGAGTGTTTTGGTTTTAATGTTGCTCCTATGTGTGGCAATGGAATAAATGACTGTGTCCACGTGGGCTTGAACTCTGGTGTGATTCCCCTTAGAGACTGGGTTTTGGAACTGAACTCAGAGAAGCATTGCCATGAATTTTGTTGGGATTTTAAGAGGCCATGCATGAAAGTCGCTCTTGGAAACTGAGACCTAGGCCCCGGGTGGATTTCCACAGAGGCCTGGGAATCTCAGCAAGGATATCACATGATTTTATGCTTAAAGAAATGGCAGCCATAGTTGAGAGTCAAAACACACATGGACCTCACATTATAGACCTCAATGGGCCTCGCCTAATGTGACCTTTTGTCCACTCTTTGGAAAGCCTTGCCTGTGAGAGTTCTCCAGAGATTTTTTTGAAATGAGCTTCCTCACCATTTAATCTTTGCTGAATGAATTGAAACCCACAGTGCCTCCAACTTCATGCTTGAAAAATGGCTAGATAAATACCATGAAATTTTTGAAATACCTATGACCAGGTGGCACTGGAGAAACATTGGATGTCCTTTTGCTGATCATGATTATACCAGACAGTGCCTTGATTTACTGAGTTTCATGAAAATGGTGTAGAACACAGATGACAGTAGTTTGGAGCCTGCTGAGTAGTGGGTCTAGAGCAGTGGTGGGGAGGTGTTTGATAAAACATTCCTCGAAGGGCCTTGTGGATCTACCCTTGGATTCCAAATGGCTTGTAACTGACATGGTGCAGCCAGCAGACCCTTATGTAAAGGCATCTTGTTATATGGAGAGTTTTCAGAGGAAAATTAAGAATCAGGTTGATATGGACAAGGGGGCAATGGGGAAAGCTGTGAGAGATAGAAGCCTAGTTGGTGCATTCTCTTGCAGACCCTGACCCACCACACGTGACAGAACTCCCTCCAGCACTGTGTCCCAGTTTAGCTCCTAGTATTTCGTGAAACAAATACCAAACTCACAGTGCAGCAGCAAAAACTCCACAAAAAGTGGAGGAGGACCAAATGGCTTCACAGTCCACACGGGGAGACACTTAGTCCCCAGTGGCCTCAGTTTGCCTACAAAGAGAGGATTCAGCACTGCTTCATCTTGTTCATTGGAAAATAAGAATCCATGTCCTCCAGGTCACATAGATGTAGACCCAGCTTTGATGGTCTCACTACAAAGGAAGCCAAATCTCCTGAAAACAACATATATATCAAGTGCGGAAGCTCAGAGGCAGTTTCTCAAAAAGTTTTTAGGCCAGCAGAGCTCCATGTTTCTGGAGTGTTTACCCTGTCCCTTACTTTTTGAAACTCCTCTACCACCTCCAGAATGTGAACTCCTTAGCATTTTCCATTCCAGATATGTATTCACTGATTTTGTAACTCTTCTCCTCTAGTTGTGTCTTACTTGTGGTGAAGGTAATGTCAAGGCATTGTTCTGGATGAGAGTGGGAGGATATTTGTGCAGCGTATATTTACATACACATTGGATTCATTTTCCAATTTTTCATTCAAAGTACTGAATCCCTGACACTAACACATACCTAGTAGACTCAGACTATTCATCCTAATATAATGGGGAAAATTAACCCAACACAATAGAAATACAAGCACTTCAGAGAAGACATGTTGTATAGTTGGACTTGACATTTGCCTTATATAAGGTTGGAGTTATAAATCTAGTCAAATTTTAATTGAAATATTGTCCATGTGTTTTTAAACTTAACAAATATGTGAATTCTTGTTTCCCTTTTCTGTAGCCTATTCACACATGTATATTTATACGCATATATAGAATCCTACCAGGTATCACACGTACATTTTTGTGAGGTGGCTGTCTTGGCAGATACAAATTGTGAGAAGAGTTCACTCCTCCTAAATGCTTTTGGAAATGAAAATTCAACCTATAGGAGAGTGTCCTATTAGAAAAACATTATATATAAACTCATGTTCAGTAAAATAAATATTTTTGCATCTGTGGATGGTATATATTTACTGATGAATTTCGATTGGCATTTATATTGGTACTTTTTAATGTCGGTGAATGTTGTGTGTATGTGTGTGTGTGTGTGTCTGTGTGTGTGTGTGTCTGTGTGTGTGTATAGACATAGATATATATATACTCTCCAAATTTTTCAAAATATGAAAAAATGTGTCTAATATATACTCTCTAAATTCATTCATGTACATGTATGTGGATTTATAATCAACTTTTCACAAGATTATAATCAGCAATATTCATCCACCTGAAATACATATTTGTTTCCTAGTACTGAAACCTAACTTCAGTGAATGGTGCATACAAATCCTAATTACTCTACAGTAACTGACCCAGTCTAACATCAATGCAAGAAGACTCCTATGGGACATGATATGTAATTTGTCATTCATTTGTATTCGACACTGGTACATTATTGTTTCTTCAGTTTTTGCACATCATAGGATATACATTGCATCCACAAGTTCACAAATTAATAGGCATTTGTTTCAACTTTAATCACTTCTTGCTTCAGAACACATGTATTGTCAGGGTTTCTTGGCTGGTCTTTTCATCAGACTTCTTTCCAAACACATAATTTTGAATTTCCATAATCATTTTGAAGCAAAACTCACACACTCTTCATGATAAACCAAAACACTAATATTTCCAATAGATATATAACTGGTTGGAATGAATGATTGTATATCAATATACGATTTCCTTTAATTTTTCAGATATCAGTTCAATTCATTATTTAAAGTTGAAAAAATTATATTATTTATTCACAGTATGGTCTATTCATGCTTTTTTTCTATGTTCATAGAAACAGGGTACACCTCTTTGTACCCTGATTCTAATATTACATCTTCAATATATTGCTCCCAGAAATGGTGAAAGAAATACACATGTCACCTCATTATCACAGTAATATTCTGGACAAAAAATGGAAAGGTCACACTTATGATTGTACCAAAGCCCAAATGGAAAGTGAACATGGATTTCTAAAAACATCCATGTCCAGGTTGCCTAATGCTGTCAATTGTCAATCCTATTGGTGACTACATATTTGTTTTTTCCTAATTTATATATTCAAACTCAACACTGTTGAAAATGTCTAATTCTATCCCTCACTTTATACTTTGCCTGATTTCGTAATGTTTCTATTGATATCTGCTTTTCTACATATTTTCCCCAGTTCAACATAGTGACTGACTCTTCATATGTGCTGACATTTACATTCACTCTATAACCAAAAGTCTATTGCTAAAGAACTTTTGGTCCAAATCCTATACTAACTCTTCTTCCTAAACCTACTGACTATCTTCCTAATCCTACTGAATATCCCTTTTTGACCTGATGTTCTCTTCTAAATTCTATCATCCAAAGTACAACGTCCTATGCCATTGTAATTCGAATTATCTGAGACATCTTTGCAGAACATAATTCAAAGCTAAGTATCCCAATCAAGGGCAAAACCCTTCTGGGCTTCAAATCATACCTAGATTTCTGTTTTCATACTTATATTTCACCTCTATATTCTTGTAAATATTGCAGGTTCCCAATGCCATTATTCATCGCACAGAATCATTCGTCACCAAATCAAACCTGTTTTTAACCCCAAGTATACACTGTTCCCTCAATCATTTTACAGAAGTGCAGGGACAGAGGGGTTCTTACAATACAGGAAAGTTGGGGATCTTCCACCAGATGAGAACCTCAAATGTCCATGCACAAATGATACCTGGAGAAGTTGTAGGCAGGTATGAAGCACCTGAGAGAGCAAAAGTCATCTTCCATGGCAAACAACCTGGTCAGGATGAAGGGATGTGTCTGAATCTGCCTCTCTCTTCTTATTGTAGACAAGGTGGAACAATCCAGGCCTGAGTGGAGAGCTGTTCCCGGGTGCCAATGGTTGATATACATTCTACCTTATGAAAGTGTCACAGGAAGTAGGGGAAACCTCCATCTTATGTAACCCTTGGAAGCAACTGTTAGGACAAAGTGGTTGCCAAGGCAATGACCTCATTCAGTTCCAAAGAATGTGACATACCTCATTTCATTGGTGATGGAACTCTCTGAACTTGGTATCCAAGATGCCAGGCACCCAGAGGCAGTCCCAGTCCCAGGCCCAGTGTGCTCACTTGTTTGGATTTACCAAGGACAGAGTCAGTTTTCTTGGTACCTAATGATGTGAGGATGGCCAAATGCCAGGAGAGCTCTGAAGATGGACCTTTCCTGAGAAAACAGGTAGTGGCTAACCACTTTTTCCTGACATCTTCACAGAGTTGTTCAAAGAAACATGATCTGAGAGAAGACAGGCCATTTCGGGGGAACATAGTATGGCCCACCAGTCAGAGGATACTTTGGATAGTCAAAGACCTTCTTGGGGGCAGGAGGTGCCTTTGTGGGAGTGGGTGTGGGTTTGTTGTTTTGTCTCATGTTCTGAGAATAGATAGGAAAGGCGTTTTGTTTGGTTTGGAGTGGACAGTTTCTAGTAAGTCATTTGACACGGCGAGTGTTTCTGTTTCTGTGTATCCCACTGTGTCCGTTGTTGTAGACATTAGAAAAGAGAATGCATTAATGGATGCGTCCTGTCTAGTATAAATCTTCCCATAATTCATCCTGCCCAATATATGAATGGACTGCAGCTTGTCTTATCGATGTGCAACACCTGCTATCTTTCTAAGTTGTTGTTTTCTTCCTGAATTCTGGCCACTCTCCAGAATAGGCTCATGGATTTGTGTCCAAAATATGTACCACCTCCAAGCTCTGTGACATGGCCATGTACTGGATAGTTGAAGAGAATGGCGAGCATCTCAGAAAACTCAGATATCAGTGTGACCAGGAAAGTCTCAGTGCAGAAACCCTGCTTTGGGCTTTTTGCTTACTTATTGTTGTGTTGCACTGAATGTCAGGAAGGTCTTTGCCTCAGGCCACCCCTTTGTGAAGCCTGAAGAAAACAGTTTTCAAATGGAAATGAATGGGCCTCACCTGTGGCTCTTTGCTTAATTGCTTTGGAAAGGGATGTGTCTTTATCAGCCTCTTGGACCTGTGTGTGGCTGTGGCTTAGATTCTCAGCACCTGATGGATCTTAAGAATGATCCCATGTGAGCTTCCAAAACCACAATGGCAACAAATATCATTCATTTTGGATGAAGTCTCTTGCCTTCCTCTGTTAGGTTGCTGCACTCCATCAAATGAGAATAGGGATTATTTGGGTCAAATGAGTTCTTCAAAGCCCTGCAGAGGTGCTTGTGTTTTCGCTTAACTCTAAATCACCTAAAGAATTGATACCTAAAATCAGTAGACCTCATATTGGAGAAATACAGAAGTATTAACGGCAGGTTTATTTGTTCACTCCTGGTTCACAAAAATGGTGTCCAGCCTACCCTGACTTTAGGCAAATGATCTGCAAACGAGCTGATTGTGGACACTGTCTTGGGCTGGGCCCCTCATGGAAACCTCCAGCCAGATGTTAAGATGATTGACTATATGGAATAAGATGAGGGCTATGTGGGAGTGTTTTGGTTTTAATGTTGCTCATTTGTGTGGCATTGGAATAAATGACTGTGTCCACGTGGGCTTGAACTCTGGTGTGATTCCCCTTAGAGACTGGGTTTTGGAACTGAACTCAGAGAAGCATTGCCATGAATTTTGTTGGGATTTTAAGAGGCCATGCATGAAAGTCGCTCTTGGAAACTGAGACCTAGGCCCCGGGTGGATTTCCACAGAGGCCTGGGAATCTCAGCAAGGATATCACATGATTTTATCCTTAAAGAAATGGCAGCCATAGTTGAGAGTCAAAACACACATGGACCTCACATTATAGACCTCAATGGGCCTCGCCAAATGTGACCATTTGTCCACTCTTTGGGAAGCCTTGCCTGTGAGAGTTCTCCAGAGATTTTATTGAAATGAGCTTCCTCACCATTTAATCTTTGCTGAATGAATTGAAACCCACAGTGCCTCCAACTTCATGCTTGAAAAATGGCTAGATAAATACCATGAAATTTTTGAAATACCTATGACCAGGTGGCACTGGAGAAACATTGGATGTCCTTTTGCTGATCATGATTATACCAGACAGTGCCTTGATTTACTGAGTTTCATGAAAATGGTGTAGAACACAGATGACAGTAGTTTGGAGCCTGCTGAGTAGTGGGTCTAGAGCAGTGGTGGGGAGGTGTTTGATAAAACATTCGTGGAAGGGCCTTGTGGATCTACCATTGGATTCCAAATGGCTTGTAACTGACATGGTGCAGCCAGCAGACCCTTATATGTAAAGGCATCTTGTTATATGGAGAGTTTTCAGAGGAAAATTAAGAATCAGGTTGATATGGACAAGGGGGCAATGGGGAAAGCTGTGAGAGATAGAAGCCTAGTTGGTGCATTCTCTTGCAGACCCTGACCCACCACACGTGACAGAACTCCCTCCAGCACTGTGTCCCAGTTTAGCTGCTAGTATTTCGTGAAACAAATACCAAACTCACAGTGCAGCAGCAAAAACTCCACAAAAAGTGGAGTAGGACCAAATGGCTTCACAGTCCACACGGGGAGACACTTAGTCCCCAGTGGCCTCAGTTTACCTACAAAGAGAGGATTCAGCACTGCTTCATCTTGTTCATTGGAAAATAAGAAACCATGTCCTCCAGGTCACATAGATGTAGACCCAGCTTTGATGGTCTCACTACAAAGGAAGCCAAGTCTCCTGAAAACAACATATATTTCAAGTGCGGAAGCTCAGAGGCAGTTTCTCAAAAAGTTTTTAGGCCAGCAGAGCTCCATGTTTGTGGAGTGTTTACCCTGTCCCTTACTTTTTGAAACTCCTCTACCACCTCCAGAATGTGAACTCCTTAGCATTTTCCATTCCAGATATGTATTCACTGATTTTGTAACTCTTCTCCTCTAGTTGTGTCTTACTTGTGGTGAAGGTAATGTCAAGGCATTGTTCTGGATGAGAGCGGGAGGATATTTGTGCAGTGTATATTTACATACACATTGGATTCATTTTCCAATTTTTCATTCGAAGTACTGAATCCCTGACACTAACCCATACCTAGTAGACTCAGACTATTCATCCTAATATAATCGGGAAAATTAACCCAACACAATAGAAATACAAGCACTTCAGAGGAGACATGTTGTATAGTTGGACTTGACATTTGCCTTATATAAGGTTGGAGTTATAAATCTAGTCAAATTTTAATTGAAATATTGTCCAGGTGTTTTTAAACTTAACAAATATGTGAATTCTTGTTTCCCTTTTCTGTAGCCTATTCACACATGTATATTTATATGCATATATAGAATCCTACCAGGTATCACACGTACATTTTTGTGAGGTGGCTGTCTTGGCAGATACAAATTGTGAGAAGAGTTCACTCCTCCTAAATGCTTTTGGAAATGAAAATTCAACCTATAGGAGAGCGTCCTATTAGAAAAACATTATATATAAACTCATGTTCAGTAAAATAAATATTTTTTGCATTTGTGGATGATATATATTTACTGATGAATTTCGATTGGCATTTATATTGGTACTTTTTAATGTCTGTGAGTGTTGTGTGTGTGTGTGTGTGTGTGTGTGTATATATATATATATAGATATAGATATAGATATAGATATATAGATATAAATATAGATATACTCTCCAAATTTTTCAAAATATGAAATATATGTGTCTTATTTTGCACTTCCTAAATTTTTCATATTCATGAATGTGGATTTATAATTATCTTTTCACAAGATTATTCTCAGAAACATTCATATACCCTACGAGACTCTTACCACTAATACTAATATAATGGAGAAAAAGAACCCAAACAGAATAGATACAAGCATTTCAGAAGAGACATGGTGTATAGTTGGACTTGCCTTTTGCATAATATAAGGTAAGAGTTATAAATCTATTCAATTTATTGAAATAATTTTCCATGTGTTATTTTTTTGACACAACACAAAATTTAATCTTCGAAAAATAAATAAAATTGACACTTCCTTAACCAAGCTGATGAAGAAAAAAAATCCTCAAATTACTAAAATTAAGGATCATAAAGGAACTTTTACAGAGTACACAACTAAAATACAGAGAATAATTGAAAACTAATTTGAAAATTTATAGTCTAATAAATTAAAATACCATGATGACATCAATAAAATTTTAGAGATATACCCAAACTTAATTAGTAGGACGTGAACAATTTAAACAAATCAATTTCAAGCAATGAAATAGAAGTTGCTGTCAACAGCCTACCAATCAAGCAAAGCCCAGGAACAGACAGATTCTCAGCCATGTTCTACAAGACCTTCAAAGAAGCATTCATCACAATACTCCTCAAATTATTCCATAAAATAGAAAAGGATGGAACTCCTCCAAACTCATTCCATGAGGCTATTATCACTCACATACCAAAATCAGACAAAGACACATCAAGGAAAGAAAACTTCAGAGCAATATTCCTGACAAAGATATATACAAAAATTCTCAATAAAATTCTTTTTTTTAAGCCAAAGTTAATCACAAGGGATAAAGAGGGACACTACACACTATTCCATGTGTTTTTAAAGTTAAGAAATATATGAATTCCTGTCTCCCTTTCTCTGTAGCCTATTAAGCACATGTATTTTTATATGCACAAATAGAATCCTACCTGGTTTCACACGTACATTCTTGTAAGGTGGCTGACTTGGCAGATACTATTTGTGAGAAGAGATCACTCCTCCTAAACGCTGTTGGTACAGAAAATTCAACCCATGGGTGAGCTTCCGAGATGAACAACATTATACATACATCCATGTTCAGTAAAATGAATATTTTGGGATATGCGGATGAGTTATTTTTCATGATGAATTTCGATTGACATATATATTGCGACATTATAATGTGTGTGTGTTTGTCTCTCTCTCTCTCTCTCTCTCTCTCTCTCTCTCTCTCTCTCTATATATATATATATATATATATATATATATATATATACATATATATATATATATATAGTCTCCAGATTTTCCAAAATATGAAATATATGTCTTCTTATACACCACCTGAATTCATTCATATTCATATATGTGGATTTATAATCAACTTTTAACAAGTTTATTCTCAGAAATATACATCCACTGAAATACATATTTGTTTCCTAGTACTGAAAACTAAATTCAGGGAAGGGTTCTTACAAATCCTAATATTTCTAGACTAACTGACCAAGTTTAACATCAATGCAAATACATTCCTATTGGATATGATGTGTTTTTTAAAGTTCATTTTTATTCAAACTTGGTACGTTATTATTTATTCAGTTTATGGACATCATAAAATATATCCTTTCATTCACAAGTTCACAAATTTATAAATATTTGGTTTACTTTCAATCACTTCCTCCTTCGGAACACATATATTCCTCCATGTTTCTTGACTGGTCTTTTCACTAGACTTCTTTCTAAACACATTATTTTCGATTCCATTATCATTTTTGAAGCAAAACTCACACACTATTCATGATAAACGGTAACCCTAATAATACCATTAGATATATAACTTGTTGGAATGAATGTACATATATCAATATATGATTTCGTCTATATTTTCAGATATTAAAACAATCCATTATGTAAATTTGGAACCAGTCACATAATTTTTTCACAGTATGGTCTATTAATGCATCATCTCTATATTCATCAACACAGGGTAAACCTCTTAGTATCCCCAGTACTAATTTATATGTTTTCAAAATATTGCTCCCAGAAAAGGTGGAAGAAATACTCATGTCACCTGATCTACATATACATATTATCACAGTAATATTCTGGACACAAAATGCAAAGGTCACCATTATGATTGCAATAAAGCCTCAATGGAATGTGAACATGGATTACTAAAAACATCCATGTCCAATTTGCCTAATGCTCTCAAATGTCAATCCAATTGGTGACTACATTTTTGTTTCTTTTTAAGATTATGTATTCAACCTCAACCCTGTTGAAAATGTCAAATCTTATCACTCACGTTATACTTTGCCTGATTTCCTAATGTCTCTATTGATGTCTGCCTTCCTACATATTTTTCCCAGTTCATCATTGTGCCCAACTTTTCACATATGGTGCCATTTATATTCACTCTCTAACCGAAACCTATTGCTAAAGAACTTTTGGTCCAAATCCTAGACTCACTCTTCCTCCTAAACCTACTGACTATCTTTCTAATCCTACACACTATCCCTTTTTCACTGGATGTTCTCTTCTACATTCAATCATCTGAGGTACAGGGTCTTATGCCATTGTATATCGATTTGCATCGACCTCGGTGGAAAACATTACTCAAGCTAAGGATCCCAATCAAGAGCCCAAATCCTTCTGGGCTTCAAATATTACCTAGATTTCTGTTTTCATACTTATATTTTACCTCTATATTCTTATAAATATTGCTGGTTCCCAATACCATTTTTCATCCAGCAGAATGATTCCTAAGCCAAATGGAACATGCTATTAACCCTAACCATACAATGTTCCCTCAATCTCACTTTACAGAAGAGCAGGGATAAAGTTGATATTACAATACAGGAAGTTAGGAGATCTTCCACCTGCTGAGTACCTCAAAATCCATGCAGAAATAATCCCTGGAGAAGATGTAGGCAGCTTTGAAAGACCTGAGAGAACAAAAGTCATATTCCATGGCAAACAACATGGTCAGGATGAAAGGATGTGTCTGAGTCAGCCTCTCTATTCTTAATGCAGGGAAGATGGAGCAAAGCAGGCCTGTGTGGAGAGCTCTTCCCAGGTGACTATGGTTTGTATACCATTCTAACATGTGAAAGTATCACAGGAAGTAGGGCAGCCTCCATGTCAGGAGACACTAGGATGCAACTGTTAGGACAAAGTAGTGGCCAAGACAGGGACCTCATTTATTTCCTGAAGGTAGTGACCTCACCTCATTTCCTTGGTGATGGAACTCTCTGAATTTTGTGATCCAGGAAGCCAGGCACCAGAGCCAGTCCAAGTCCCAGTTGCAGTGGGCTCACTTGTTTGGATTTACTAAGGACAGAGTCAGTCTTTCTTGGTACCTACTGATGTAAGGGTTGCCAAATACTAAGAAAGCTCTGAAGAGGGGTCTTTCCTGAGAGGACAGGAATTGGCTCACCACTGCCTCCTGACAACTTCACAGAGTTGACCAAGGAGACCAGATCTGAGACAGAAAGGCCATTTGTGGGGAACATCGTATGGCCTACCAGTCAGAGGACACTCCAGATAGTGACAGACCTACTTGGGGGAAGGAGTTGCATTTGTGGGTGTTGGTTTGTGTTTGTGGTTTTTTTCCATGTTCTGAGAATAGGTAAAAAAGGAGGTTTGTTTGGATTGGAGTGGACTGTTTCCAGTAAGTCATTTGACAAGGAGACTGTTTCTATGTCTGTGTATCCCACTGTGTTTTTCTTTGTGGATATTAGAAAAAAATAGCTCATTGGGTGTGTCCTGTCTAGTATAAAGCTTCCCAGCATGCATCCTTTCCAATTAATGAATGGACTGAGGCTTGCCTTATCCATGGGCAACACCTGCTATCTACCTAATTTTCCATTTTTTCATGAATTCTGGCCACTCTCAAGATTAGTATCATGTATTTTTTACAAGATATGTACCACCTCCAAGCTCTGTGACATGGCCATGTACTGGATAGCTGAAGGGAATGGCGAGAATCTCAGAAAACTCACATATTAGAGTAACAAGGAAAGTCTCCGTGGAGAAACCCTGCTTGGGGCGTTTTGATTACCTATTGTTCTGTTGCTCTGAATGTCAGAAAGGTCTTTGCCTCAGGCCACCCCTTTGTGAAGCCTGAAGAAAACAGTTTTCAAATGGAAATGAATGGGCATCACCTGTGGCTCTTTGCTTCATTGCTTTGGAAATGGATGTGTCTGAATCAGCCTCTTGGCCCTGTGTGAGCCTGTGGTTTAGATTTTCAGCACCTGATGAATCTAAAGAAAGATCCCATGTGGGCATCCAAAACCTAAATGGAAAAAAGATCAGTCATTGTGGATGAAGCCTCTCGCCTTCCTCTGTAAGATTCCTGACCTCCATCAAGTGAGAATAGGGATCATTTGTGTCAAATAAGTTCTTCAAAGGGCTGCAGAGGGGAGACAATAGGTGCTTGGGTTTTCTTATAACTCCAATTCACACTAAAAATCTATAACCCACAGTCAGTAGGCCTCAAATTTGAGAAGTGGAGTAGTATTAACGGCAGGCCTATTTGATCACTTCTGGTTCACACTAACGTTGTCCAGGCCACCCTGACTTTAGGCAAATGAGGGACAAGGGAGATTATTTTTGACACTGTCTTGGGCTGTGCCCCTCATGGAAACCTCCAGCTAGAGGTTATGATTAGTGTCTATATAAAAAGATGAAGAGGGCCATGTGAGAGTGTTTTGGTTTTAATTGTCATCATTTGTGTCCCAATTTGAAGAGATGCCTGGGTCCACCTGGGCTTGAACTCTGTCGTGATTCCCCTTAGAGACTGAGTTGTGTAACTGACCTCAGAGAAGTATTGCCATGAATTGTGTTGGGATTTCAGGAGGCCACACATGAGATTCACCATTGGAATCTGAGATCTTGGCCCAGGGTGACTTTACACAGAGCACTGGAAATTAAGCCAGGATATCACAAGATTTTATTCTGAAAGATTCCAGCCATAGTTAAAACACCAACAGGGAATCTTTAGATCACTTATAAGCAAATTAAAAAACAAAATTTTTTAACAAGAGTAAAAATACTTAGTTAATGTAATGCTACCCTGAATTTTTTGGGTGAGTTATACTTTATATTCCCTGTTTGAGATCCTAGTAAACTTGAGAGAAAAAAAAAAAGAAAAAAACAAAACTTTTGAACATAACTTTAAATGAAATCTGACCTACTGCTTTCGTAGTCATTCTCACATGTAGTAAGATGGGACACAGAGCCTTATCTCAGGTAAGACAGGGCTGTTTATAAATATTAAGTGTTTTAGTTCTAAAGCTGATCTTCGTTTTTTAATATCCTTTTACAAAGTTTACATAAATTGTTTGAGGTCACATGAACATTAGCTAACACCATATAATATCACTTTTGAAACATGAATTAAAGAATGGCTGAATGTTTTTAACATTCAAATAGATTAGGCTCTCATTAATTTAAAAATACATTTAAATTGTTGCACAATGTAAAGTGTAACATAAAACTTTACATATCTTATTGATAACAGGTAAATAAATCCCCAATATATATTTTATTTACCATACAACTTCAGAACACCAGCTTGATATAATGCTCTTTTAAAGTTTCTACCTTATCGAGTTGTATAACTGGAAGATATGAGCACATTAATAGCATCACAGTTACATTGATGTTTCTACATTAACCAAGTTTATCTTTTAAAGAAATGGCAGTACAGTGCTCTAAAATAACAGTTCTGTTTTAAACAGTTGTTTAATTTTTATGGTTGCTTGCTCTGGAAAAAATAAAACTTAATAAACACAATGTTATGAGTAATCTTATGTTTTAAGAAATTTTTGTCTCTTTAACATATGACTAATTTTTACAATCTTACACAGACTTTAGTAGAAAGTCTGTATAAGATTGTAAACATTTTATACAGATTTTGTACTAAAAATTGATAGACCTTAGTATATCAATCAGATATCAAACAAAAACACTCATGAATGAGTAAATCCAAATCAAATTTACTTTACTTTTTAATCAAAATATTAGACAAATGTATTGAACAGTGTAAACCATTTTTTGGTTGAAGGAAAAGTCCTAGAACAAAGTCATATAGACCTTTGGTAGACAATAATATTTTATTAGATTTTTGAACACCTAGAAAAACTTATAGGCATAAATTTGAAGACATTTATATTTATCTGTTTATCCAATCTAAATTGAAACATTTAAACCATGTGAATTAAAGATCTGTGGTCCACTTTTTAAAATTTGTTTCTATGAGCGCTTTTTTATATGGATGCTCCTTATATATGTTAATTTGTGTATCATTTGAATGATATACGGACATATGTATATATATATATATATATATATATATATATATATATATATATATATATAGACATACAACACATAACAAAAGTGTGCACACCTAATAATAGTGAAGGCCTTGTAGCTTTTCACAGGTGAAATCACCATTGCAATGTTTTTAAAACTCCACAGTTGGTCAAAGATAAAACTGATCAGAAAAACATTAACCTAGGTCTGTAGGATCAAAATCATAAACTCAAAAAAAAAAAAAGAATCTAAGAAAAAATTATGAGTCCTAGAAAAAATGACTGGCCGGTAATTAGTAAATACCATACAATTTACCATTTTTTTCCCTTAGGCCTCAGATCAGTCTCCTACTGAGCTTACAGGAGACTTTCATTTGCATTTCAACAGAAGTCCTGGCTGAGGTCTGGAAGGAGCAGGAAAAAACTGCTATTCTGAGCAGACACCTCAGGCCTAAGGCATTTTAACCATAATTTTCTGGTTAGGATGTTGAAAATTATGCTACAAGTTTAAGATACAATTCACAAAATTTTATATCTTTACATCTTGTTTTGTCAACAGATATCATACTATGATTTGAAAGACCCACCGATTCCCTGTCCAAGAAAGACGCACGAAGCACTGGCTGCAAACGCAAGAGGTTTATTCAGACACAGACGCCTGTGGGTGCTCAGGAAAACCTCAGCCGGAGCTTTGGTGAACTGGCACACCAGGCTTTGGGGTACAGGTCTTTTATAGGATAATGGGGCAGGTTTCGCGCGCGCGGTAAGCAACAGGTTTCTTATTGGTTATTTTGAACCCAGCATATAGATTACCTAAAGGGCAAAGTTGTTCTTCACTTTATGTTCCTGGATAAACCTCATGACAGTTACATATTAACACTCTGGTTTTTCTGTTCCTGCTTATCATTATCAGTTCCTGTTTGTTCAGGCATGCCTTGGGATCTGCTTTTCTGTTCTTCCTCAACCATCCTGTCCCCTTAACTGATTAACAGAGAGACCTCTCTTTACGTGGGTTAGCAACACACCCTGATGGTTTCACAATGGGGCCTGGGGTTTCTGGGCTGGGGTCTTTCATTCCCCCCTTTGTCTGGAAACTTGGGAACCAATCATGGTTCCCTCAGTTGGGGGCCTATTTAGGCAGACTCTACATCTTGGTAAACAGTAATCCTCAGGGGACAGTCTTTAACTTTCCAGACTTACTTAAAATTGGCCTCCTAGACCCAACCTGACTCGATTTACCTATCTACACTGCCTTTCCATTTTTGGCTTTGTTTCCCCCTAATTTTAGAAACTTTATTGCTGTGTGGAGAAGGGGCGATGACTCGTTCTGGCTGCTTCAGAGCTGAAAAGGGGTGTCGAACATGAGGGGGGCTTGAAGACGTGGGGGGCGACTTGGGGGACATGAGTTCCCATTTAGAAGTCAGTTCCATTTGAGATCTGGTTGGGGAAAAACAGGTTGTCATCTGGGGATGGGTGTTTCTATGAGAGAAACAAAAACCATGAGTACTGAATAAGTGTTGCAAAAGCTGGAACATGTCACTATACATAAGTTCCCTCATCAGGCTTTAACATCCTCAGTTACCAGGACTGTAAACATAACATTTAACTTTTAGGGTTACAGATGTCCTTTCCCTTAAGATACAGTTTAATAACTTAATGTCATCTGACTTGCAAAATCCTTTTACTAGTATGACCTCTGTATCTAATAGAGAAATATTTAATTCTGTTACTTAGGGCTGGATAACTATACTAGCAAATAAAGGCCTTGAACTAAATACTACTCTGGCAGTTCCTTTTGATAGTTATCAGGCATTCCTGTCTGAGAATCTCTTTTGAAGCCTCCAGTTTACTTATTTATGGAAGTTACATTTAACTATTATTTTATTTAAAATGCCCAGGAATAGCTGTGTTTTGGCTTTGACTGTCTTTGCTAAGTGTTTAAGATGAAGCAAGTCCAACTGACTTTTGTTTCCATCTATTGTTAACAGTCAGCTGAGTTTTCTTGGGAGTCCTCGGGAACTTACAGCAGCTTCTCAGATCTGCTAGTGCCATTTGCGCTAGGATGGGTCCAGGCCTTGCTTGACCATGTGGCTTCCCTCGGAAGCATCAGGCATATCTCCCTTTTCTGATGACCCTCCTCTTCACAGCAAATGCACTGATTGGCTTTCTGTCCTCCACTGGTCTCATTAATCTCCCTGATCGGGAGGTTATGTGGCCTAGAGTTGCAAAGCTCTTTGGAAAAGTCCCCTATCCCCTGACTCAGACTGACTCAGAGGGCAAGAGCCAAATTTTTAATTTTAAAACTTAATCTTAAACATCTAGCAAATAAGTTAACAGCCTTATATTAAGCGCACTGGGCTTTAATGTCTATCTCTCTATCCTGTAGGTGATAACTCTTTATCTTACATTAACCCAGGTTGTGAGTTCTTAAATCAGTACCTCTGCAAAACATTAACAGGCAATCTTTAAGCCATTTTGAAAACTACAAGATAAAATTATCAAAGAGTAAAAACATATTTAGTTCATATAATAGCTACCTTGAATTTTGGCAGAGTTATACATTATAATTCCCTGTTTGAGATCTTAGTAATCTTAACAAAAACTAACTTTTGGACACAACTTTAAATGTACTGAAATCTAGCCTATTTTTTTTATAGTTACTTTCACATATAGTGGGATGGGACATAGAGCTTTATCTCAAGTAAGGCGGGGTTCTTCATAAATCATAAAGTACTGCAGTTCTGAGACTGATCTTTGCTTTTTAGACATCGTTTTACAAACCCTAACATAATATCACATCTAAAACATGAATTAAAGAAAGGCTGAAAGCTTCTAACCTTTTGTAGAAAAGTAGTAAAGTACTTTTGTGTTTTACAATAAAACCTTTACACAGATTAAGCCCTCATTAACTTAAAAATACACTTAAGTTGTATCTCAGTGTAAAAAGTAACATAGAACTGTACATATCTTATTGATAACAAGCCCAGTTATAGAACACAAATGATTTAATTATATCTCCAACATATCTTTCTTTTAAGCCTAAAATTATCATACAACTTTAGAACACAGCTTGATATAATGCTCTTTTGAAGCTTCTACCTAACAGACTTGTATACCTGGAAGATGTGAACACATTAATAGCACCAATTACATTGATGTTTTTATATTAACCAAGTTTAGCTTTTAAAGAGATAACATAGCACAATTCTCTAAAACAATAGCACTTGTTTAACCAGCTGTTTAATTTCTTTAAGATTACTTGCTCAAAAACTTACACTTATAAGCAACTTACACAGACCTTCTTTATATCATTTACTTAAACCCTCTTAATTACTTAATCATATAGACTCTTATCCAGAAACACATTTTCCTTCTATGAAATCCATACCTAGAACCTTCTAGTTTCTCTTTTTTATCTGTTAACCTCCTTCTGTTCACATTTTGAAACAATACTTGTAAATTTTGAATTTAATCAGATTATTTTATAGACATAAACATTTTGTTAGGTTTTATTTTTGAACACCTAGAAAAACTTATAAGCTTAATTTTAAAGACATCTTTACTTTCATCTGTTTACCTAATTTAAATTGAACCATTTGAATCACGTGAGTCAAAGATATTTGGATCCATTTTTAAAATTTTTTTATGAGCGCTCCTCATCTGCCAATTGTTATATCACTATATGATATATGGAAATACACACAGACATACTGACATACAACACGTAACACAAGTGTAACACAACACAATAGTAAAGGCCTTGTTGCTTTCTCAGGTGAAATCTCATTGCAATGTTTAAAAACTCCATAGTTGATCAAAAATAGAACTTATCAGAAAAACATTAACTTGTCTATAGGATCAAAATCATGAGCTCAAAAAAAAAAAATACAGAATCTAAGAAAAAAAAGCAAAAGTCCTAGAAAAAATTGACCGGCCTGTAATTAGTAAATGCCATACAATTTACTCTCTGGTTTAATCTAGTTTGAGTTCCCATAAAAAGACACTTTTACTCTTTTTTTTTTTTCCTTGGGCCTCAGATCTGTCTCCTACTGAGTGCTCCAGGCTTCTTCTATTTGCATATCAGCTTAAGTCCTGGCTGAGGTCTGGGAAAACTGGAATTCTGAGCACAAACCTCATGCCTAAGGCATTTTAACCATAAGTCACAATTTCCAGGTTTGGATGTTGAAAATTATGATACAAGTTTAAGATGCAATTTATAAAATTTCATACCTTTTACATTTTCCTACACTAGAAAAACTTGCTCACACAAAACTGAAAATAGGATCTCTACCATCAGAAGAAATTTATTTAGGATCATTAAGTCACTTTCTTTGTTCTGAAGTTCCTAAAGTAGTATTAAGTTTCATTAAATCACCTGGAGATAATCTTAAAAGAGAACTACACACTACCATGTATATACAAAATTAAGCTTTTAAAAAAAATTTCCAAGACTGTTGCTATTCAATGTTATTTCAATAAGCCAGACCAATGTCCCAATCCAACTTTTTTTTTTCCCTGAATCTTATACACTAAGGGGAACAGATACCAAATCATAATTTACTATCCTTGCCCAAATTAATGCACTGGTACACCTAGTGAAATCTTTTCAGGCTACCCAGTTCAAAATTGATGAAAAAATAACACTGAATGATTGGGAGTTACTTGCCAACTTGGAAGTAGAGTTCTTTTAATTTTCTATCCTAAGTATCTAAGTTCTCTGGCATGAATTATCTGAAATCAAACTAAATAATTACCTAACCCTAACTTTTAACTGCAAGATTGTGCAATGCTTCAAACTCATTTAGATACCAGATGTTACAATGAAACATCATTTTTTAGACACACATTTAGCCTAGATTATCCCCAAGAAACAATCAGACAACTAGATAAGAAAACATCTCTCCAGGTTTTGAACTTCCATTTAATTATGACTTCTATCAGTGGCACCATAGATTTCCCCATGAGTGGACCAAATGTTTTCACATAGGGGCAACTATAGGTGTAAAATTAAGGGCCTCAGTGTGACTGACTTTACTGTATTCAGGTGGAGTAATCCTTGCAGTGCAGGGAAAGAATGAGGAAATTCCCCAGAGCGAAGATGGCTCTGGCAGCTGCTGAGAAATCCTCAGTTTCCCCTTTACTTACAGGATTAGCACCTTTGGATAGACCCAATCCCAGGCAATCTGGCATATCTCCTAACTTTTCCAGTAGAGTCAGTTTTTATCTGCCTTAGGTCTTGAAGGGGGAAGAGGGTATGTACTTTGATCAGCTCAAATTTTTCTCTTGACTCTTTTTCTCATGGCAGAACTGTAGACTAAAGGAGCCGCCTAAGTGTTAAGGGATATCTACTGGTTGTAAGGTAACAGATTACCGGAAGAGTTCATTCTAAAAATGCCTCTCTAGCAGCTTAAAGAACACACTCATTTTAAACATTGGGGTGGTAGAACAGACTATTGAAAGTTACCTATGCACCTTAGGGAACCTGGGCAGATTTTGCTAATTATCCCGTGCCTTTCTTAGTCCTGCAACCTGATTTTCTAACATTTCTGACCTGCAAAGGAAGGGGAGCATCCAGGAGGAATGGATGCGAGGTTGTGGGAGTGTTGCATAGCCCATACGGAGGCAAATGTGATTGGGGCTTTCCCTCAGTGCCATTCATCTACCGATCACCCTAGATACCCCTTAGGGCTGTCGGGAGGGGGCTCAAGAGAAAGGAACCTTAAGAATCATCTGAGAGTAGCCCAGACCAGAATTCCGCAGTTGTTCCAAACTCCTTCCTCCACCTCCACGCATCCAAAGCAGGTCGGGATTCCAGACACTGTGTACTCACGCCAATTGCTCTCCGGGCCCAGACAGAAAAGTTGGAAGCGGCTTTGGCAGAACCCAACATGCCTGCTCTGTATTGAACAGGTGATTAAGAGCTGCCTAGGCCGAGAAACCTCTCACCCGAGTCTTGAAGAGTGGCGGCTGCACTAGTTGCGTTTAAGTAGCCGTCGGGTGCCCACCTTACCCTCCAGAGAGAAAGAGAGAGAAAGATGCACCTCAAACAGACATGGGGTGCGTGCACTTACCTCGGTGTAGAATCTCAGTCTGGGACAGAATTTATGACTGAAAGTTCGGCTCCCATTCCCAAAGCCAATTAATGCCAATTTAATAATGAGGACAGGGTTTTGAGAAAAGTTAAAGTGAGATATCAAAGTTTTTAGATCCCCAGCAGGCATTTCTTAACCGCAGTGGGTGCACGCAAGCCAACTACGGGAAGAAAAGAAAACACTGCTTCCCTAATCTCGCTTACAATTTAGGTTAGAATTTAGCTAAAGTTATCTCCACACCTCTAAGGCAGATTGGAATTTGGGACTCTGCATCAGTCCAAAGTAAAACAATGCCATCACACTAAACAGACACATAAAAAGACACACAGAGACACACAAAGACATAGATTCCCTTTTCAGATTGTCAAAAAAATGAAAGTGGGTGCTGGCCCCAAGCCAACTGGGGCCTTCCCTTCAGATTGGGGGAGCATCCCCCTCAGATTGGGTCTGACAACCCCAGATTGGGAGATTAGTTCTCTTGCCAGGGTTTTGGGCTGGGGACAGACAGGACAATAGAAACACATAACACAAAATTCGCAGCGCGGCCACAAAATTCGCAGCACGTCGTGGATTGCTACCCAGAAACTAAAGGCTCAGATGGATCCGTCAGCTACAAAATACTTTACCAAATACTTCACAAAATACTTTACTACAGGCAATCCACTCAGAACCCTGGGACGTCTCCCAGGGTGGCAGGAATCCCTGGGACGTCTCCCAGGGTGGCAGGAGAGAAGTCCGAGTTCGTCAACTCCTTCTCGAGCTGCCCAGAAAACAGAGCGATTACGCGCAATCGTACGGACGCCGCGCACAGACAGATAACGAACAAAGACTGCAAACATAGAACAAAAGAGACACAAAATGACACGAGCTGGCCAGCTTACCTCCCAGTGGTTGCCGGGTGTTCCTCGGGCAGGGATCCGGACGGGGTTACAGGAGTTCTCCTGGCTGGCTCGCCAAATGAAAGACCCACCGATTCCCTGTCCAAGAAAGACGCACGAAGCACTGGCTGCAAACGCAAGAGGTTTATTCAGACACAGACGCCTGTGGGTGCTCAGCAAAACCTCAGCCGGAGCTTTGGTGAACTGGCACACCAGGCTTTGGGGTACAGGTCTTTTATAGGATAATGGGGCAGGTTTCGCGCGCGCGGTAAGCAACAGGTTTCTTATTGGTTATTTTGAACCCAGCATATAGATTACCTAAAGGGCAAAGTTGTTCTTCACTTTATGTTCCTGGATAAACCTCATGACAGTTACATATTAACACTCTGGTTTTTCTGTTCCTGCTTATCATTATCAGTTCCTGTTTGTTCAGGCATGCCTTGGGATCTGCTTTTCTGTTCTTCCTCAACCATCCTGTCCCCTTAACTGATTAACAGAGAGACCTCTCTTTACGTGGGTTAGCAACACACCCTGATGGTTTCACAATGGGGCCTGGGGTTTCTGGGCTGGGGTCTTTCAGATTTACTATCCTTGTCCAAATTAATGCACTGGTAAACGCAGTGACATTTTCCCAGGCTACCCAATTCAAAATTGGAGAAAAAAAGACTGCATGATTGGGAAGTTACTTGCCAACTTGGAAGTAGAGTTCTTTAGTTTTCCATCCTAAGTATTTAAGTTCTCTGGCATGAATTATCTGAAATCAAAAACTAAACAATTACCTAAACCCGACTTTTAACAGCAATATTGTGCAATGCTTCAAAAAACGCATTCAGATACCAGATTTTTACAATAAAACATCATCATTTAGACACACATTCAGCTAAGATCATTCTCAAGAAACAATTTATAATATAAACACATTATTGCACATGTCTTAAAGGGCCAAAAACAAAGGCACAAGACAGACAGAAAGGAACTCCAGAATATGGCTGACAGACAGAAGCCTTTAAAACAGAGCAGATAAGAGAAAAATCTCCTGCACCAGTGGCACCACAGATGTCCCCACAAGGGGACCAGATGTTTTCACAGAGAAGCTACCTGAAATGTAAAATCAAGGGTCTCCATGGTGACTTTACTGCATTTAGTGTCCCCTTTTTATTTTTCTCTTTTAAAAGAAGACAGAGGTGTCATAATGCTTACAGTGCAGGGAATGAAGGAGGGAATTCCCTGAAGCAACAGGGCTTTGGCAGTTGCTGGGGTCCCTCAGTCCCTCCTTTTACTTACAGGATTAGCTCTTCTGTTTCGGGTCCACTGCAAGCATGCTCCATCTCCTAACATTTCAGTCGTCAGCTCTCAAAAAGTTCTGGGACGGGGCCGGGTATCAAAATTTGTAACTTAAAGTTCGGTTTCTGACCCTGAAGCAAATTAATGCTAATTTAATAATGAGGACAGGGTTTTGAGAAAAAGAAAATGGAGGTTTATTGCTTTGCTAACAAAGGAAAAACAAGGGGACTCTGCCAAAAGGTTGTGACTCTCATGATCTGGAGGGACAAGGGATTTTAAAGAGTTTCACTTGTTAACCTGGGATATACTCAGTTCTTCGTTCCCCAGCAGGCATTGCCCTGTGCAGTGGGTGTGCTCCAGGCAGCCAGCTAGGGGCTTCTTTCTTCCTGCTTAACAAAGGTGGGTAAAGTTCATCACAGTTCCTTAAAACACAGTTGAAAGGGTGTCAGGCTTACTTGCTTTGTTACCCTTTTTCACGTCCAATATCCTTAAAATTTTACCACAGAAATCAAACAAAAAAACGCACAAAAACAAACAACAAAAAACATATAGACCACAGAACAAAACACAGAAAAACAGAATCCTGGTGCCGAAACAGAAAAACAGAGGAGCAATGCAACATCTTGCTAAAGCTCCAGGCTAGGAGCGTGTGTGTGCCCATCGGCACCTCTCTACCCTTCCAGAGGAATTCCCTACAGAACAGAACAGAGGACAGCATGATTCTCATTACTGTCCTGGACAGGAGTGTATGTGAGCCTCCCCAGGCCACCTCTCTGTCATCAGAAGAGATCTCCCTTAACCAGATATCAGATGTTATAAAGGCGCCACTTACCTATGGAGGCCTCCTCCACCAGGGGCTTGATAATAGTTTTAGTGTGGTGGTTCACTGCAGTGCTCCCCAGACTGACGGCTCACTCCAAGGCCTTGGAACATCTCAAGTTGTGCACCCCCTAGAGTGGTTCTCCAGCCCAGTGCCCTGGAGGGAAGGCCAGCTTCAGAATTTTCAGCAGTCTGGTTTTGTGATCTGCTCGGGCAGGGTCATCTCACTGGGGAACTCCAAAATTTTGGACTAGGATGCAAGAAAAGACCACTGACTCCAATTAAAATCAAATTAAGGCAAGCTTATTATTTCAACAAGCTGGGCTGCCTCTCCTTCCCAAAATGGCGGGAACAAGACAGCAACCCCACCTTTCCTACAGCCCAGCTATATAGCCCAGAAAGTTACACAAACGGGTGGTTACAGATATCAAAACTTTGAAAGCATCACACTAATGGTAGTTTACATTTTTTTTTTGCTGGCCCCAATATCAGAAATAATGAGGACCATTAGAGCCTCAGAGAGGGTTGTTGTCTGGCCAGGGAAGGCCAATATTTATGAGGTGTCACTAAAGTTTCAGAAAGTACTGTTATCTGGTCAGAGAGCCAGGTGTGGATGAGTACAAGGCACGGACAGGCGTTCCAAGTAGGTTCAGAATTTGCAGTAATTTAGAGTAAAGCCAAAATTATCTTTTCACGGCTTTGTGGCAAGATGGTTCCCAATTTTAATAAAAAATCAGGTTGGGTCTATCAAGCCTCTCCCTTACTTTTGGAAACTCCTCTGCAAACTCCAATGTTGTGAACTCCCGAGCATTTTAATTCCAGATATGTATTCACAGAATTTCTAACTCTTCTATTCCAATTGTGTCTTTCTTGGGGCGAAGGTAATATCAAGTCATTGTTCTGGATGAGAGTGGAAATATTTTTGTGTAGCACATATTTGCATACACATTTAGGAGATCACTCCTCCTAAACACTGTTGGAACAGAAAATTCAAACTATGGGGGAGCTTCTTAGTTGAACAACATTATTCATGAATCCAAGTTCATTAAACAAATAGTTTTGGATCAGTGGATGATATATATTTCAAGATGAATTTCAATTGGCATATACTATGCTACATTTTAATGTCTGCGTGTGTTTTTTGTTTATAATGTTTTGCGATTTATATGGATTTAAAATCAAGTTTCCACAAGATTATTCTCAGAAATATTCATCCACCTGAAATACATATTTGTTTCCTAGTACTGAAAACTAACTTCAGTAAATGGTGCATAAAAATCCTAATATTTCTACAGTAACTGACCCAGATTAATATCAATGCAAGTAGATTCCTAGGGGACATGATGTGTATTTTGATGTTCATTTTTATTCAACACTGCTACATTACTATTTCTGCAGCTTATGCACATCATACTGTATATATTTCATTCAAAAGTTGGCAAATTTATATGCATGTGTTTCACGTTCAATCACTTTCTGCTTCAGAACACATGAATTCCTCCAGGTTTCTTGACTATTCTTTTCATGATACTTCTTTCCAAACACATTATTTTTGATTTCCATAATCACGTTTGAAGCAAAACTCACACACTTTTCAGGATAAAATATAACCCTAATATTACCATTAGATGTATAAGTTGTTGGAATGAATGATTGCATATCAATATGAGATTTCTTTTATATTTTCAGATATCAATTCAATCCATTATTTAAAGTGGAACCAGTTATATTATTTATACACAGTATGGTCTATTCATGCATAATCTGCATATTCATAGACACAGGGTACACCTATTTGTACCCCAAATACTAAATTATACGTCTACAAAACATTGCTCCAGAAACGGTGGAAGAAATATTCATGTCACCTGATCTACACATACATTTTATCACAATAATATTCTGGACACAAAATGCAATGGTCACACTTATGATTTTAAAAAAGCCTAAATGGAAAGTGAACATGGATTACAAAAAAACATCCAAGTCCTGGTTACCTAATGCTCTCGAATTCAATCCTATTTGTGACAACATATTTGTTTCTTCCTAAGATTATATATTCAAACTCAACCCTGTTGAAAATGTCTAAACCAATTACACACTTTATACTTTTGCTGATTTCCTAATGTCTCTATTTATGTCTGCTTTCCTACATATTTTCCCCTGTTCATCATTGTGACTGACTCTTCACATGTGCTGACATTTACATTCACTCTCTACCCGAAACCCTATTTGTAAAGAACTTTTGGTCCAAATCCTATACTCACTCTTCTTTATAAACCTGCTGACTACCTTGGTAATCCTACGGACTATTCCTTTATGACTAGATGTTCTGTTTGTTATTCAATCATTCGAGGTACAAGATCCAATTTCATTGTATATTGACTTATCTGAGACATCTGTGCAGAATATAATTCAAAGCTAAGTATCCCACTCAAGGGCCCAATGCCCTACTTGGCTTCAAATCTTCCCTAGATTTCTGTTATATTTTACCTATATATTCTTGTAAATATCACAGGTTTCCAATACCATTATTCATCCAGCAGAATGATTGCTAACCAAAATTGAACATATTATTAACCCTAACCATACACTGTTCCCTCAATCTAACTTTAGAGCAGTGCAGGGACAGAGTTGGTCTTACAAAAGAGGAATGTTGGGGATCTTCCACCTGCTGAGAATATCAAAGATCCATGCAGAAATGATCCCCGAAGAAGATGTAGACTGCTATGAAGGACCTGAGAGAGCAAAAGTTAGCTTCCATGGCAAACAACCTGGTCACTATGAAGGGATGTGTCTGAATAAGCCTCTCTCTTTTTAATATAGAGCAAATGGACCAAACCAGGCCTGTGTGGAGATCTTTTCCCCGGTACCAATGGTTGATATACCATTCTAACTTGTGAAAGTGTCACAGGAAGTAGGGGCAGCCTCCATCTCATGGGACCCTTGGAAGCAACTGTTAGGACAAAGTGGTTGCCAAGGCTGTGAGCTCATTCACTTCATGAAGGAAGTGACCTACCTCACTTTCTTGGTGATGGAACTCTCTGAACTTGGGATCCCTGAAAACAGGCAGCCAGAGTCAGGCCCAATAACAGTCACAGAAGTCTCACTTTTTGGATTTACCAAGGAGAGAGTCAATCTTTCTTGGTATATACAGTTGTGAGGATGGCCAAATGCCAGGAAAGATCTGAATTGGGGTCTTTCCTGAGAAAGCAGGTATTGGCTCACCGCTGGCTCCTGACAACTTCACAGAGTGGGCCAAGGAGTCCAGATTTGAGAATAGAGAAGCCATTTCGGGGGAACATAGTATGGCCCACAAGGCAGAGGACACTCTTGATAGTCACAGACCCTCTTGGGGGAAAAGGTGCCTTTGTGGGAATGAGTGTGTGTATGTGGTTTTGTCTCATGCTCTGAGAATAGGTAGGAAAGGCGGTTTCTTTGGTTTAGAATGGACTGTTTCTAGTAAGTCATTTGACAAAGCAAGTGTTTCTATGTCTGTGTATCCAACTGTGTCCATGGTTGTAGACATTACAAAAGAAAATGCATCAATGGATGTGTCCTGTCTAGGAGAAAGCTTCCCCACATTCATCCTGCCCAATTTATGAAAGGATGGAGGCTTGCCTTATTGATGGGCAAGACCTGCTCTCTTCCTAAGTTTCTGTTTTCTTCTTGAATTCTGGCCACTCTCCAGAATAAACTCATGGTTTTGTGACCAAGATATGTAGCACCTCAAAGCTCTGTGACATGGCCGTGTACTGGATAGCTGAAGGGAATGGCGAGAATCTCAGGAAACTCAGATATCTGTGTGATCATGAAAGTCTAAGTGGAGAATCCCTGCTTTGGGCCTTTGCTTACCTATTGTTCTGTAGCACTGAATGTCAGGAAGGTCTTTGCCTAAGGCACCACTTTGTGAAACCTGAATAAAACAGTTTTCTAATGGAAATGAATGAGCATCACCTGTCTCTCTTTGAGTAATTGCTTTTGAAAGGGATGTGTCTGAGCCAGTCTGTTGGCTGTGTGTGAGGCTGTGGCTTGCATTCTCAGCACCTGATGGATCTAAAGAAAGATGCCATGTGTGCATCCAAAACCAAAATGGCCAAAAGAGCAGTCATTGTGGATAAAATCTCTTGCCTTCCTCTGTAAGTTTCCTGACCTCTGTCAAGTGAGAATAGGAATCCTTTGGGTCAAATGACTTCTTCAAAGCCCTGCGGAGGCTAGCCAATAGGTGCTTGGGTTTTCTCATGACCCCAATGCACATAAAGAATCTAAACCCCACAGTCAGTAGGCCTCAAATTGGAGAAGCTGAGCAGTATGAATGGTAGGCCTTTTTGATCACTTCTGGTTCACAGAAGGGGTGTTCAGGCCACTCTGACTTTATGGAAATGACGAGCAAGAGTGCGTATTTTGGACACTGTCTTATCCTGCGCTCCTCATAGAAACCTCCATCTAGAGGTTATGATGAGTGTCTATATGGAAGAAGATGAGAGCCATGTGGGACTATTTTGGTTTTAATTGTGGTCATTTGTGTGGCAGTTGGAAGAGATGACTGGGTCCACCTGGGTTTGAACTCTGGTGTGAATCCCCTTAGAGACTGAGTTCTGGAAGTGACCTCAGAGAAGTATTGCCATGAATCGAGTTGGGATTTTAGGAAGCCATGCATGAGAGTCGCCCTTATAAACTTAGATCAAGGTCCAGGGTGGCTTTCCACAGAGCACTGGGAATCTCAGCCAAATTATCCCATGATTTTATTCTTAAAGACTTGGCAGCCATACTTGAGAGTCAAAACACACATGGAACTCACATTGTAGACCTCAATAGTCCTGGCTTCATGTAACCTTTTGGCCACTGTATGGGAAGCGTTGCCTATGAAAGTTCTCCAGAGTTTCACTGAAATGAGCTTCCTCAACATTTAATGGTTCTTGAAAGCCACAGTGCCTCCCAACTACATCCTTGAAAAATGGCTAGGTAAATCCTTTGAAATTTTTGAAATTCCCATGACCAGGTGGCACTGGAGTATCTTTGGATGTCCTGCTGCTGATCATGAGTGTACCAGAGAGTGCCTTGATTGACTGGAATTTATAAAAATAATGTAGAACAGAGATGGTAGTAAGTTGGAGCCTGCTGAGTAGTGGGCCTAGAGCAGTGGTAGCCACGTGTGTGATAAAACATCTGTGGTGGGTCCATGTGATTAGCCCATTTGCTTCCAAATGGCTTGTGACTGACATGGTGCAGCCAGCAGACCCTTATTTGTAAAGGCATCTTTTTATTTGTAGAGCTTTCAAGGTAATGATCAGAATCAGGTTGATATGGTCAAGGGTGCAAGCTATGTGAGAAAGAAGCCTGGTTGTTTCATCCTCCTGCAGACCCTAACCCACCACACGTAACAGAACTCCCTCTAGCACTGTGTCCCAGTTGAACTTGTTGTTCAAAAAGCCCAGTGCAGCAGCAAGAACCAAAAGCCCCATTGCAGCAGCAAGAACCACCACAAAAATTTGAGGAGGACCAAATGGCTTCACAGTCCACACGGGGTGAAACTTAGCCTCCAGTGGCCACACTTTACCTACAAAGAGAGAATTCAGCACTGCTGCCTCAGGTTCATTTGAAAATAAGAATCCATGTTCTCCAGGTCATATAGATGCAGACCCAGCTTTGATGGTCCCACTACAAAAGAAGCTAAAACTCCTTAATACAACATATATTTCAAGTGCCCAGCTTCAGAGGCAGTTTCTCAAGAAGTCTTTAGGCCAGCAGAGCTCAATGTTTGTGGAGTGTTTACCATGTCCCTTACTTTTGGAAACTGCTCTACCACCTCCAAGGTTGTGAACTCCTGAGCATATTCCATTCCAGATTTGCATTCACAGATTTTCTAACTCTTCTCCACTAATTGTGTCTTACCTGGGGTGAAGGTAATGTCAAGGCATTGTTGTGGATGAGAGTGGGAAGATTTTTGTGTAGCACATATTTGCATACACATTGGATTCATTTTCCAATTTCCCATTAAAAATACTGAATCCCTGACACGAACCCATACCCTACTAGACTCTGACTACTAATCCTAATATGATGGAGAAAAATAACCCAAACAGAATAGAAATACAAGCAGTACAGAGAAGGCATGGTGTATAGTTGGACTTGCCTTTTGCATTATGTAGGGTAGGTGTTATAAATCTAGATAATTTTTAATTGAAATAGTTCTCCATGTGTTTTTAAAGTTAACAAATATGTGAATTTCTATCTCCCTTTCTCTGTAGCCTATTCAGCAAATGTATTTTTATATGCACATATAGAATCCTAGCTGGTATCACATGTACATACTTGTTTGGAGGCTGACGTGGCAGATAAAAATTATGAGAAGAGATAACTCCTCGTAAATGCTGTTGGATCTTAAAATTCAACCTATGGGTGATCTTCCTAGTTGAACAACATTATTCATAAATCCATGTTCAGTAAAATTAATATTTTTGGATCAGTGGACGATATATATTTCACCATGAATTTTGATTGGCATATATACTGCTACTCTTTAATGTCTGTGTGTGTTTTGTGTTTGTGTGTGTGTGTATATATATATATATATATATATATATATATATATATATATATATACACAATCTCCAGATTTTTTAAAATATAAAATATATGTGTCTTATTATACACTCCCTAAATACATTCATATTCATGTATGTGGATTTATAATCAAATTTTTACAAGATTATTCTCAGAAATATTCATCCCCCTGAAACACATATTTGTTTACTAGTACTGAAAACTAACTTCAATGAAAGGTGCATACAAATCCTAATATTTCTGCAGTAACTTACCCAGGTTAATATCAATACAAGTAGATTCCTATGGGACATGATGTGTATTTTGACATTCATTTTTATTCAACACTGGTACAGTACTATTTCTTCAGTTTATGCACATCATAGGATAAATGTTTCATCCAAAATTTCAAAATTTAAAACTTTTGATTCACTTTCAATCACTTCCTGCTTCAGAACACATGTATTCCTCCATGTTTCTTGACTGGTCTTTCATGAGACTTCTTTGCAAACACATTATTTTCGATTTGCATAATCAATTTTGAAGCAAAACTCACACACTCTTCATGATCAACCGTAACACTAATATTACCATTAGATGTACAACTGGTTGTAATGAATGTATGTATGCCAATATCAATATAAGATTTCCTGTATATTTTCAGATATCAATTTATTCCAATTCCAATTTCTAATGTTGGGTCCAGTTATATTATTTATTCACAGTTTGGTCTATTCATTCATCATCTCTATATTCATCAAAACAGGGTACACCTATTTTTTTCCCCAATACTAATTTATAGGTTGTAAAAATATTGCTCCCCTTAATGGTGGAAGAAATACTCATATCACCTGATCTACATATACATTTTTATCACAGTAATATTCTGGACACAAATGTAAAGGTAACACTTATGATTGTACCAAAACCTAAATTGAACGTGAATATATATTACTAAAACCATCCATGTCCAGGTCGCCTAATGCTCTCAAATTTCAATCCTATTGGTGACTACATATTTGTTTCTTCTAATATCATATATTCAACCTCAACCCTGTTGAAAATGTCTAATCCTGTTACTCACTTTATACTTTGAATGATTTCCTAATGTCTCTATTTTATATCTGCTTTCCTACATATTTTCCCCAGTTCATCATTGTGACTGACTCTTCATATGTGCTGATATTTTCATTCACTCTCTAAACGAAACCCTATTGCTAAAGAACTATATTTCCAACTCAAAGACTCACTCTTCAACCTAAACCTACTATTTTCCTAATCCTACTGACTATCCCTTTTTGACTGGATGTTCTCTTCGACATTCAGGCATCTGAGGTACTAGGTTTTATTCCATTGTATGTAGATTTACCTGCGACCATATTGCAGAATGTAATTCAAAGCTAAATATCATAATCAAGGGCCCAATGCCCTTCCTGGCTTCAAATCTTACCTAGATTTCTCTTTTCATACTTATATTTCAAATACATATTCTTATAAATATTTCAGGTTCCCAATACCATTATTCATCCAGCAGAATGATTCCTAACACAAATAAAACATGTTGTTAACCCTAACCATACACTGTCCCCTTAATCTAAATTTACAGAGGGAAGGGAGGAGTTGGTCTTACAGTAAAGAAATGTAGGGGGTCTTCCACCTACTGAGACCCTCAAAGTTCCATGCTGAAATGATCACTGGAGAATATATACGCAGCTATGAAGGACCTGAGAGAGCAAAAGTCATGTTCAATGGCAAACAACCTGGTCAGGATGAAGGTTTCTGTCTGAATCAGCCTCTCTATTCTTAATGTAGAGAAGATGGACCAAACCAGGCCTGTGTGGGTAGCTGTTCCCGGGTGCCTATGGTTGATATAAGATTCTAACTTGTGAAAGTGTCACAGGAATTAGGGACAGCCTCCTTCTCATGTGAGACTTGGAAGCCACTGGTTGGACAAAGTGGTTGCCAAGGCAGTGACCTCATTCAGTTCCTGAAGGAAGTAACCTCACATCACTTCCTTAGTGAAGGAAATCTCAGAACTTGAGATTCATGAAGCCAGGCACCCAGAGTCAGTCCCAGTCCCAGTCCCAGTGGTCTCACTTGTTTGGATTTACCAAGGACAGAGTAAGTCTTTCTTGGTACCTATTGATGTGAGGATTGCAAAATGCCAGTAAAGCTCTGAAGAGGGGCCTTTCCTGAGAAAGCAGGTAGTTGCTCACCTCTGGGTCCTGACACCTTCACAGAGTTGGCCAAGGAGACCAGATCTGAGACATTTCAGGCCATTTAGGGGGAAAATAATATGGCCCACCAGTCAGAGGACACTCCGGATAGTAACAGACCTTCTTGGGGGAAGGAGCTGCCTTTGTGGGTGTTGGTTTGTGGTTTTGTCTCATGTTCTGAGAATAGGTAGGCAAGGCGCTTTATGTGCTGTGGAATGAACTGTTTATTGTAAGTCATTTGACAAGGCGAGTGTTTCTATGTCTGTTTACCTCACTGTGTCCGTGGTTGTACTCATTAGAAAAAAAGAATGCATCAATGGATGTGTCCTGTCTAGTAGAAAGCTTCCCAGAATTCATCCTGCCCAATTTATGAATGGAGTTCAGATTGACTTATCAATGGGTAACACCTGCAATCTTCCTAAGTTACAGTTTTCTTCCAGAATTCTGGCCCCTCTCCAGAATAGTCTCATGGTTTTGTCTCTAAGGTATGTACCACCTACAAGCTCTGTGACATGGCCATGTACTGGATAGCTCAAGTGAATTGTGAGCATCTCAGAAAAATCAGATATATGTGTGACCACTAAATCTCAGTGGAGAAACCCTGCTTTGGGCCTTTTGCTTACCTATTATTCTGTTGCTATGAATGTCACGAAGTTCTTTGCCTCAGGCCACCAATTTGTGAAGCCTGAAGAAAACAGTTTTCAAATGGAAATGAATGGGCATCACCTAGGGCTCTTTGCTTAATTGCTTTGGAAAGGGATGTGTCTGAATCAGCCTCTTGGCCCTGTGTGAGGCTGTGGCTTAGATTCTCAGCACCTGATGGATCTAAAGAAAGATCCCATGGATGCATACAGAACCAAAATAGCCAAAAGAGCTGTCATTGTGGATGAAGACTCTCGCCTTCCTTTCAAAGGTTCCTGACATCCATCAAGTGAGAATAGGGATCCTTTGGGTCAAGTGAGTTATTCAAAGCCCTGCAGAGGCTAGCCCATACGTGCTTGGGTGTTCTCATTACTCCAATTCACATAAAGAATCTAAACCCCACAGTCAGTAGGCCTCAAATTGGAGAAGCCAAGCAGTATTAATGGCAGACCTATTTGATCACTCCTCGTTCACAGTCAGGGTTTCCAGGCCACACTGATTTTAGGCAAATCGGGGGAAAGGTAGGTTATTTTGGACATTGTCTTGGTCTGTGCCCCTCATGGAAAACTCCATCCAGAGGTTATGATGAGGGTCTACATGGAAGAAGATAAGGGCCATGTGGGAGAATTTTGTTTTGAATTGTGGTAAGTTGTGTGGCAGTTGGAAGAGATGCCTGGGTTTACCTGGGCTTTAACTATGGTGTGATTCCCCTTAGAGTCTGAGTTCTGGAACTGACCTCAGAGAAGCATTGTCATCAATTGTGTTTGAATTTTACTAGGCCATGCATGAGAGTTGCCCTTGGAACCTGAGATCTAGGCCCAGAGTGGCTTTCCACAGAGCACTGGGAATCTCAGCCAGGATGTCACATGATTTTATTCTGAAAGACTTTGCAGCCACAGTTGAGTCAAAACACGCATGGACCTCACATTGTAGACCTCAATGGGCCTGGCTTCATGTGACCTTTTGGCTACTCTTTGGGAAGCCTTGCCTGTGAGTGTTCTCTAGAGCTTTCATTGAAATGAACTTCCTCAACATTTAATGGTTCCTGAATGAATTGAAACCCCCAGAGCCTCCAACTTCATCCTTGACAAATGGCTTGATAAATACCATGAAATTTTTGAAATTCCCATGACCAGGTGGCACTGGAGAACTTTTGGATGTCCTGTTGCTGATGATGAGTGTACCAGACAGTGCCTTGATTTACTGGGTTTCATGAAATTTGTGTAGAACAGTGATGCCAGTAAGTTGGATCCTGCTCATTAGTGGGCCTAGAGCAGTGGTGTGAAGGTGTGTGATAAAACATGTGTGGTGGTGACATGTGGATCTGCCATTGGCTTCCCAAAGGCTTGTGACTGACATGGTACAGCCAGCAGACCCTTCTATGCAAAGGTGTTTTTTATATAGAGAGGTTTCAGGGCAATGTTCAGAATCAGGTTGCTATGGAAATGGGGGCAACTTATGTGGAATTGAATCCTGGTTGGTGCATTCTCATGCAGACCGTGACCCTCCACAAGGGACAGAACTCTCTCCAGCACTGTGTCCCAGTTTAGCTCCTTGTATTTCATGAAGCAAATACCAAACTCCCAGTGCACCTGTGAGAAACACCACGAAAATTGGAGAATGACCAAATGGCTTCACAGTCCACACGTGGAGACACTTACAACCCAGTGACCATAGTTAAACTACAAAGAGAGTATTCAGCATGGCTGCCTCATGTTCATTGGAAAATTAGAAACAATATCCTCCAGGTCACATTGTTGCACACCCAGATTTGATGGTCTCCCAACAAAGGAAGCTAAAGCTCCTAACAACAACATATATTTTTAAGTGCGCAACCTCAGAGGAAGTTTCTCAAGAAGTCTTTACACCAGCAGAGCTCCATGTTTGAGAAATGTTTACCCTGTCCCTTACTTTTGAAAACTCCTCTACCACCTCGGAGGTTGTGAACTCCTGAGCATTTTTCATTCCTGATATATATTCACAGATTTTCTAACTTTTCTCCTCTAATTGTGTCTTACTCGGAACAAAGGCAATGTCAAGGCAATGTTCTGGATGAGAGTGTGAACATTTTTTTGTAGCACATATTTACATACACATTGCATTCATTTTACAATTTTACATTCAAAATACTGAATCTCTGACATCAACCCATACCCTACTAGACTCTGACTACTACTCCTAATATGATGGAGAAAAATAACACAAACAGAATAGGAATACAAGCAGTTAGGAGAAATCATAGTGTATAGTTGTACTTGTATTTTGCATGATTAATGGTAGGTGTTATACATCTAGTCAATATTTAATTTAAATAGTTCTCCATGTGTTTTTAAGGTTAACAAATATGTGAATTCCTGTCTCCCTTTTTCTGTATCCTATTTAGCACATGTACTTTTAAATGCACATATAGAATCATACCTGGTATCACATGTACATTTTTGTGAGGTGGCTGATTTGGCAAATACAATTTGTGAGAAGTGATCACTCCTCTTAAACGCTGTTGGAACTGAAAATTCAACCTATAGGTGAGCTTCCTAGTTGAACAACATTATACATAAATCCATGTTCAATTAAAGAAATATTTTTGCATCTGTGGATGATATATATATCATGATAAATTTCGATTGGCATATATATTGCTAATTTAATGTCTGTGTGTGTGTGTGTATTTTGTGTGTGTGTGTATGTGTGTGTGTGTGTGTATATATATATATATATATATATATATATATATATATATGTATATATATATATATATATATATATATATATATATATGTATATATACTCTCCAGAAATATATGTGTCTTATATACACTCTCTAAATTCATTCATGTTCATGTATATGGATTTATAATCAACTTTTCACAAGATTTTTCACAGAAATATTCATCCACCTGAAATACATATTTGTTTCCAGTACTTAAAACTAACTTCAGTTTATTTTGCATACAAATACTATTATTTCTACAGTAACTGACCCAGTTTAACATCAATGCAAGTAGATTCCAGTGGGACATGATGTGTATTTTGAAGGTCATTTTTATTCAGCACTGGTACAATACTATTTCTTCAATTTATGCTCATGATAGGATATATATTCCATCCACAAGTTAGCAAACTTATAGGCAGTTGTTTCACTTTCATCACTTCCTGCTTCAGAACACATAAATTCCTCTAGGTTTCTTGACTGGGCTTTTCATGAGACTTCTTTCCAAACACATTATTTTTAATTTCCATGATCACTTTTGAAGCAAAACTCACACACTCTTCATGATAAACCATAATCCTAATATTACCATTAGATGTATTAGTGGTTGAAATGAATGTATGTATATCAATATAAGATTTCCTGTATATTTTCAGATATCAATGGAATCCATTATTTAAATTTGGAACCCATTATATTATTTATTCACATTATGGTTTATTCATGCATTATCTCTATATTCAGAGTCACAGGATATACCTATTTGTACCCCCAATACTAATTTATACATCTTCAAAATATTGCTCCCAGAAATGGTGGAAGAAATACTCACGTCACCTTATCTACATATACATTTTATCACAGTAATATTCTGGACACAAAAAGCAAAGATGACACTTATTATTTTACCAATGTAAAGGTCAGGCGAGTGTCGGAGGAAGAGACTACCAGAGACTGTCTCATGCAACAGCCAAGGATTTATGGGGGTCCAGCATGCTGTGGTCAGAGCTCCCTTGAATAGAGCACAGAGCCCTGAGAACAGCTTAAGCAGAGCTTATATACTTTCCTTGGAGAGGGCAGATAGGAAAGTTTATTGATGGGTCAGGGCGAGTGGGCGGTTTGCGTCCAAATGGGTGAGGAAGTACATTCTGCAGTTTTGCAGTTGGGTACAGCACTTTCAGGGAACTAGATTAGCAAACAGTTCTCAAGACATCAACAGTGTTTTGTTAAGCATACCGAAAAACTGGAAGTGACAAGTACCTATTTTATTAACCTTTCATTCCCCACTTCTTCTTTTGGTTACTTTTAATCATAAAAATGATCATTGGGGGTGTCACATTTTATGTTTACTAGTGTGGTATATTGTTTTCTGATTACCATAAGTTTAACTTGTCCAATTTGAGCATGGAGAAAGGAAACTACACGGTTGATCAAACAGGGTCCTACAATTACCAATAATATGAGGATTATTAATGGACCGGCCAGGGCTGATGAAAACGTAGTTAATTAGGGGGCTTTGTGAACCAAGACTCAAACCACCTTTTTTGGGCCTCTCTCTCTTGTTGATGCTCTTCAAGGCATCTTCTTAATTTAATCATAGATTCTTTTACAACTCCAGTATGGTCGGCATAAAAACAACATTCTTCCCTCAATGCAGGACGAAGGCCCCTTCTCTCATGAAGAGGAGGTCCAACCCTCGACTGTTCTGTAAAATAACTTCAGAGAGAGAGGTTAAAGATTCGTGTAAAGCTGTGAAGGAGGTTTTTAATATCTTTAAGTTTTGGTCTATTACTGCTTCTAATTGGGTCATTTGTTGTGTCCCATGGACCAGGGCAGTGGTTCCTGTGCCCACCCCTGCAGCAACTCCTATTCATAATAGGATGACTAAAGTGAGGGATACAGGTTCCTAGCAGAACCGGGTTGTTTGCCCCCCTATTTGATATTTAAATGTACCTGCGTCATGATAGAGCACTCTGGAAAACATCTGCACCATTACATAATTAATCACATCTGTTGACCATTTTATGAAAACATAAACAATGTTTAAGTGTATAGAATTGTACTGCTGTAGAGATGGACAAGGCAAGGTACCTAAGATAGCACAGAAGACAGGGAAACAGTCTTATTTGGTTGCATCCGGATTTAGAGGGCATTGCTTCTGTTGTAATCAATTAATCCCTGAACCCAAAGTTTAGGTTGTTTCAGAATTTTGTACCCAGCATGTAAGGGAAGGGGCTCAGAAGTTCACAGTCTGCAGAAGTTCACAAAAAGCAGTTTTTGTTTCTGTTTTTTTTTTTTCCTCTGTTCTGGGAAAGTTAACTTCTTAAGGACACCTGGGAGGGGGAGAGCTTTTTTCTTCTTTTTTTTCTTTTCCTCCCTGCCAGCTGTTACCATGGAGCCCAGTTGGTAACTTCTATATCTTAGAAATGTAGCCATCTCTATGAAGCCCCAGCTCTAGGCCAGAGGCCTTCTTCATATATTTTGTTAAAAACTACTAAGGGGGTGTCTAGCTTAGGAGTGCTGATTTTTCCAGCCAGTGGCCAAGTAGAACAGAGCAACACGAATAGAGGAAGTTTATCTACATTGAACTCTTTTATAGGAACTGTGTTGCTGAAAGGCTTAAAGTCAGCCATGGTGAAGACTTCTGGAGAAGGTCATTTAAGACTTTTCTGTGGGCCTGGTACAGAGGGGAAGACAGGGAAGGCAGGGGATGAGAGCAGCTCCGTGGATCTGAGGATGAGGAAAAAGAGATATAAAAGAATTATGGGAAAGGGGTTTGGGATTTTCCTGGCAACAAAACTTGAGCAGTAGAACAGGTAGAGCAGAGGGGAAGACGGGAGTGAGTATCCCAAAAAGCCTGTGAGGGACTTTAAATTCTTAGTAACCTGTTTTCAGTGATGACAAAGCAACTTTAAAGGCCATTTTAATTACATCTTTGATAGGCGTCTGAGCGCACTCCTTAGCTGGTTTGAGCTTTGGGTTAGCTGGTAAGAGGACCTGGTGGGACCCGGTGTGGGCACTGACAGGAGGAGAGAGGAGTGAGTGGGTGGAAGGGTACCTCAGTACCTGCAAGCTCAGCAAGGGGCAATGGTCTGAGAACCGACGGAAATTTGGGTTTTTGATCTAGTAACTGGAGCTGAGAAATCAGGTTGCTGATGTGGGAGTGACAGCAGAGAGTCTGGGGCAGAAGGCAGCGGGTGAGTATCTATTGGAGAAGCATAGTTCAGGATTTGAGCATAGGAGGGAAAAGGCCTACACGTAGGGGAATTTCCTTCCACACTTTTGAGCACTTGTCGAAGTTGAAAAGGTCACGCAAAATTTGAGGATCTAGAGACCCCTCTGGTGGCCATCGGTTTTTGTTATCTAACTGGTAATATGGCCAATGCTGTGTACTGAATTTGATGAGGAGTTTTGCTTCCACCAGGTAGCCCCTGTATCCTCACATCCCCATTATTTACAGAAGAAGTTGGCTTTTCCCCCACACAGTCGTGGCTGTTTTTGGCTTTGGTAGTCCGCCAGGCAAACATAGTAATCTAGGCTAGCCAACCTGCATCTGGCTCGCGTGTCCCTACATCCATAATGTTTGTTTCCATTATCTATTGTATGGAAAATATTTAATGGAATTTTTGGGGATCCTCTTCATCAGGGATTTCCCAATAGGAAAGATGTATAGCCAGCTGACAAATTTCTTGGTGGAGAGATGGCCACCAGGTCCCTAAGTGGGCTGTATGTGCGATAGACCATACTTCTTGTCTAGTAGGATTTGTGATCAGCCATCGCTGCTGAACGGGTTGATGAGGGTTAGGACTACTGGTGACCAATTGGAGAGTCTATAGTCTTATTCACATGGCGAATATACAATTTGAAAATGTTACCAGTCTTTTCCATTTTCCAGCCAGATTCTGGACAGGGCACAGGCTTGAGATGAGAATTAGGAACCAGGAAGTGATTCCGTCTAACTTTAGCACTGTAGGTGTTATAAGTAGCACCTGGTATGGCCCTGTCAAGTCGGGTTCCAGGGATGACA
This sequence comes from Callospermophilus lateralis, assembly GCF_048772815.1. Lineage (NCBI taxonomy): Eukaryota > Metazoa > Chordata > Mammalia > Rodentia > Sciuridae > Callospermophilus > Callospermophilus lateralis. The sequence continues at coordinate 45,301 of NW_027512907.1, forward strand.
CCTGATGTTGTCTTATGTAGACAAAGTCTCTTACTTGATATAGATGTGGAGTACCCTCTTCAGCAGGTTGGTAGGCAGTGGCCAGCTGTTTCCACAGGTATTGCTGAGTTCCTTCCAGAACTTTAAGTCTGTCAAGCAAGGTGGTGTGGAAGGGATCGTTAGATCTTTGAGTTAGGGTTAGGTCCCTTACTGGAGATGGGGCCCCATAGAGAATTTCATAGGGGGTGAGGTTACACAAAGAAACAGAGGGAGTATTTCTTGCATGAAATAGTGCATAAGGCAGGAGAATAGTCCAATCTTTTATGCTACTCTTTAAGCTTAATTTCGTTTAGGTCTCTTTAATGGTTCTATTTAATTTTTTTACCTGTCCTGAACTCTGGGGTCTATAAGCACACTGTAACTTCCAATTAATCCCCAGGGTCCTGGCTAACCCCTGAGTTACCTGGGCCATGAACGCTGGTCCATTATCAGACCCTATTACCTTAGGCAGGCCGTACCTTGGAAAAATATCTTTCAGGATCTTCTTGACCACCATTTGCGCCTTTTTTTGGGGGGGGGGAGGCTTCAATCCATCCTGAAATATATCTACAAAGAGTAGGAGATATTTAAGTCCATACCATGCTTGCTTAATTTCAGTAAAGTCCACTTCCCAGAATTGTCCTGCTCTGGTTCCTCGTAGGTGCTTTCCTGCAGGAAGCTTGGAAGTGTAAGCATTAACCTATTGACAGACCCGACAGGCTTTTTTTTTTACCTGTTCAGTTATTTCCTTTCACTGTGAGTCGGTTAGTGGAAAACTCTGTTCTTGATCCTTCAGGAATGCCTGCAATTTCTTTGAACCAAGGTGAGTGAACTGATGTACATTTTTAACGTAGTCTAGGGCTTTCTGAAATTTCAGGCTTTGCTCAGTGAAGTTGAGGAGTACAGTGTCAGTGTCCTTAGATGTTATCAAAAGCTTGCTGGATCTCAGGGGTCCATTAGAATTGGGCATCTCCCTTTAACAGCGGGTGGAAATGAGAAGTTAAGGACCCAAACACAGGAATCCTTAACCTGCAAATCCCAGCAGTCCCAAGAAACTCTCTGTGTTGTCTGCTGTTAGATGGGGGTGGTTTCTGCACAACCGTTTGATTTCTGGGCTCAGTGAGCCATCGTTTACTGCCCCTAAAGGAATAGCCCAGGAAGATTACTTCTTGCTGGCAAATTTGGGCCTTTTAGGAAGAAGCTCTATACCCGAGTTGAGGAAGCTCACATAATACTGCTTGGGTCCCAGATTCACAGATATCCTTGGTGTTGGGTGCCAGTAGCAGGTCATCCACGTATTGAAGCTGGGTGACTTCGGGGTGCGTAGTTGTGAATCTGTTGATCTCTTTGGAGGGCTTCATCAAAGAGAGTGGGGGAGTTTTTCAACCCTTTTGGGGAGTCTAGTCCAAGTTAGTTGACCACACGTTCCAGTTTCTGGGTCTACCCACTAGCAAGCAAACAGCAACTGACTATATTTATGCAGAGGCAAGCAAAAGAAAGCATCTTTTAAGTCCAGAACAGTATACCATTTCCTCTCAGGGTTCAGAGTGATAAGCAGATTGTACGGATTAGGTACACTGGGGTGAATGTCCTACACTCTGTTGTAGGTCTCTCTTATATCTTTAATGGGGGATAGTCCCCGGCTCCTGGCTTTTTATACTGGTAGCAGGGGAGTGTTTTAGGATGATTGACAAGGCCTTAGGACCCTAAGGCCAGATATTTCTGAATATGGGGCCTTATCCCATCTTTAGCTTTTTTGCTCAGAGGATATTTTTTGACATTGATTGGGGAGGCTGAGGTTTTGAACTCCACTGTTTTTGGAGGTTGTTTCATGGCTAGTCCTAACCCAGCAGTTTTTTTCCAGGCATCTGGGTAATCTGTTATCCATTTCTGGGGTAGCTTGCCTGTTTGATCAGTCTTGGGGGGTGTGAAGAGTTGCTGTTCATCTTCTACTGACATATTTAAAGCCGTGAATATAGGAGTTTATACTAAAGGATTTAGAAATATCATTTTGGGGCCTTCGGGGTTAAAAGTCATTTTGGCCCGGAGCTTGGTGAGCAGATCTCTGCCCATCAATGGGGCCAGGCATTCTGGGATTATTAGGAAGGAGTGATGGATTTTTCCTTTCCTCATGTCCATGGTTTTCTTAGTTGTCTAATTTCCATATTTACTGGTGTTAGCACTTTGAACTAGAGAGCTTTTATTTGATAGAGGACCCAGTGGGGCCTTAAGGACTAAGTATACTGCCCCTGTATCCACTTCAAAGTTTACTGGGGTCCCCTCCACATCAAAAGTTACCCTGGGTTTATTGGGAGTCTAGCAATCTGGGGCTCAGTGCTCACTTGAATAGAGCAGAGAGCAATGAGAACAGCTTAAGCAGAGCTTATATACTTTCCTTGAAGAGGGCAGGGAGGGAAGCTTATTGATGGGTCAGGGCGAGTGGGCGGTTTGCGTGCAAACAGGTGAGGGTGTACATTCTCAGTTAGGCAGTCGGCGACAGCACATTCTGGGAAAAAAATTAGCAAACAGTCCTCAAGGTTTCAACAGTGTTTTGTTAAGTATACACAAAAACAGTAAGTGACAAGTACCTATCTTATTAACCTTTCACCAAATCCTAAATGGAAAGTGAGCATGGATTTCTAAAAACATCCATGTCCAGGTTGCTTAATGCTCGCAAATCAATTCTATTGGTGACTACATATTTGTTGCTTTCTAAGATTATATATTCAACCTCAACCCTGTTGAAAATGACTAATACTAACCCTCCCTTTATGCTTTTTCTGATTTCCTAATGTCTCCATTGATATCTGCTTTCATACATATTTTCCTGAGTTCATCATTGTGACTGACTCTTTACATGTGCTGAAATTTACATTCACTCTCTATCCGAAACCCTATTGCTACAGAACTTTTGTTCGAAATCCTATACTCACTCTTTTTTCTATACCTACCAACTATCTTCCTAATCCTACCGACTATCCCTTTTTGACTGGAAATTCTCTTTGACAATCAATCATCCAAGGTACAAGGTCCTATGCCATTGTATATCAATTTATCTGAGACATCTGTGCAGAATATAATTCAAAGCTAAGTATCCCAATCAACAGCCCAATGCCCTTCTTGGATTCAAATCTTATCTAGATTTCTGTTTTCATACTTATATTTCACCTATATATTCTCGTAAATATCGCGAGTTCCCAATACCATTGTTCATTCCTCAGTATGATTTCTAACCTAAATCAAACCTGTTATTACTCTAACCATACACTGTACCCTCAAACTAACTGTACAGAAGAGCCGGGAGAGAGTTTGTCTTACAATACAGTAATGTAGGGGCTCTTCCACCTGCTGAGAACATCAAAGGTACAAGCAGAAATGATACCCTGGAGAAGTTGCAGGCAGCTATGAAGGACCTAATAGAGCAAAAGTCATCTTCCATGACAAACAACCTGGTCAGTATTAAGGGATGTGTCTGAATCAGCCTCTCCTTTCTTAATGTAGAGAAGATTGATCAAACCATGCCTGTGTGGAGAGCTGTTCCCAGGTGCCTATGGTTGATATACCATTCTAACTTGTGAAAGTGTCACAGGAAGTAGTGGCAGCCTCCATCTCATGGGACACTTGGAAGCATCTGTTAGGACAAAGTGGTTGCCAAGGCTGTGACCTCATTCAGTTCCTGAAGGAAGTGACCTCACCTCACTTTCCTGGTGATGGAAATCTCTGAATTTGGGATCCAGGAAGCCAGGCACCGAGAGCCAGTCCAAGTCCCAATCCCAGTGGTCTCACTTGTTTGGATTTACCAAGGACAGAGTCAGTCTTCCTTGGTACCTACTGATATGAGGATTGCCAAATGCCTGAAGAGCTCTGAAGAGGGGCCTTTACTGAGAAAGCAGGTAGTGGTTCACCGCTGGCTGTTGACAACTTCACAGAGTTGGCCAAGGAGACCAGATCTGAGACAGTACAGGCCATTTTAGGGGAACATAGTATGGCCCACTATTCAGAGGACACTCCGGATAGTCACAGACCTACTTGAGTTAAGGAGGTGCCTTTGTGGGTGTGGGTGTGAGTTTGTGGTTTTGTCTCATGTTCTGAGAATAGGTAGGAAAGGCTGTTGTTTTGATTGGAGTGGACTGTTTCTAGAAAGTAGTTTGACTAGGCGAGTGCTTCTATGTCTGTGTATCCCACTCTGTCCATGGTTGTAGACATTCGAAAAGAGAATGTATCAATGTATGTGTCCTGTCTAGTGGAAAACTTTCCAGCATTCATCAGGCCTAGTTGATGAAAGGACTGTGGCTTTCCTTATGGATGGGCAACACCTACTAACTTCCTAAGTTCCTGTTTTCTTCCTGAATTCTGGCCACTCTCCAGAATAGCCTCATAGTTTTGTGTCCAAGATACATACCACCCCCAAGCTCTGTGACATGGCCATGTACTTGATAGCTATAGGAAATGGGAACATCTTAGAAAACTCAGACATCATTGTGACCAGTAAACGCTCAGTGAAGAAACCATATTTTGGTTCATTTGCTTACCTATTGTTCTGTTGCCCTGAATGTCAGGAAGGTCTTTGCCTCAGGCCACCCCTTTGTGAAGCCTGAATAAAACAGTTTTAAAATGGAAATAAATGGGAATAACTTGTGGTTCTTTGCTTTGGAAAGGGATGTGTTTGAATCAGCCTCCTAGCCCTGTATGAGGTTGTGGCTTAAATTTTCAGCACATGATGGATCTAAAGATAGATACCATGTGTGCAATCAAAACCATAATGGCAAAAATTCAGTAATTGTGGATGAGTCTCTTGCCTTCCTCTGTTAGGTACCTGACCTCTATCAAGTGAGACAGGGATCCTTTTGGTCAAATGAGTTTTACAAAGTCCTGCAGAGGTGCTTGTGTTTTCTCGTGACTCCAAATCACATAAAAAAAATCTATACCTGAGAGTCAATAGGGCTCAAATTGGAGAAGCAGAGCAGTATTAACGTCAGGCCTATTTGATCACTTCTGGTTCACAGGAAGGGTGTCCAGGCCACCCTGACTTTAGGCAAATGAGGGCCAAGGGAGAATATTTTGGACACTGTCTTGGGATGCGTCCCGCATGGAAACCTCCAGCCAGAGTTTATGATGAGTGTCTATATTTAACAAGATGAGGGCCATGTGGGAGTGTTTTGGTTTTAATTGTGGTCATTCGTGTGGCGGTTGGAAGAGATGACTGGATCCAACTGGGCTTGAACTATGGTGTCATTCCCCTTAGAGACTGAGTTCTGGAACTTACCTCAGAGAAATATTGCCATGAATTGTGTTGGGATTTAGGAGGCCACGCATGAGAGTCACCCTTGGAAACTGAGATCTAGGCCCAGTGTCGCTTTCCACAGAGCACTGGGAATCTCAGGAAGATATCACACAATTTTATTCTGAAAAACTTGTCAGACATATTTGATAGTCAAAACACACATGGACCTCAATTGTAGACCTCAATGGGCCTGGCTTCATGTGACCTTTTGGCCACTCTTTGGGAAGCCTTGCCTGTGAGAGTTCTCCAGAGCTTTCATTGAAATGAGCTTCCTCACCATTTAATAATTTCTGAATGAATTGAAACCCACAGTGTCTCCAACTTCATCCTTGAAAATTGGCTAGATAAATACCATGAAATTTTTGAAATTTCCTTGACCAGGTGGCACTGGAGAACATTTGGATGTCCAGTTGCTGATCATGAGTGTACCAGACAGTGTGTTGATTGACTGGTTTTCATGAAAATGGTGTAGAAAAGAGATGCCAGTCATTTGAAGCCTGTTGAGTAATGGGCCCAGAGCGGTGGTGAGCAAGTGTGTGATAAAACATCTGTGGTGGGGTCATGTGGATCTGCCATTGGCTTCCAAATGGCTTGAGACTGACATGGTGCAGCCAGCAGATCCTGTATGTAAAGACATCTGGTTATATAGAGAGGTTTCAGGGCAATGTTCAAAATCAGGTTTCTATGGTCAAGGGAGCAACCTATGTGGTATACAAGCCCTGTTGGTGCATTCTCCTGCAGACCCTGACCCACCACACGTGAAAGAACTTCCTCCAGCCCTTTGTCCCAGTTGAACTCCTTGTATTTCATGAAGCAAATACCAAACTCCGAGTGCAGTATCAAGAAACGTTTTGAAAAGTGGAGGATGACCTAATGGCTTAGCAGTCTACATGGGGAGACACTTAGACCCAGTGGCCATAGTTTACCTACAAAGAGAGAAATCAACACTGCTGCTTCATGTTCATTGGAGAATTATAAACCATGTCCTCCAGGTCACAGATGTGCAGACCAAGCTTTGATGGTCTCACTAGAAAGGAAGCTAAAGCTCCTGACAACAACATATATTTCAAGTGCCCAACCTAGAGGCAGTTTCTCCAGAAGTCTTTAGGCTGGTAAATCTCCATGTTTGTGGAGATTTTACACTGTCCCTTACTTTTGGAAACTCCTCTACCAACTCCAAGGTTGTGAACTCCTAAACATTTTTCATTTCAGATATGTATTCAAAGATTGTCTAACTCTTCTCCTCTAAATGTGTCTTACTTGGGGTGAAGGTAATGTCAAGGCATTGTTCTGAATGAGAGTGGGAAAATTTTTGTGTAGCACACATTTGCATACACATTGATTCATTTTACAATTTTGCATTTGAAATACTGAATTCTTGACACTAACTCATACCCTACTAGACTCTGACTACTAATCCTAATATGATGGAGAAAAGTACCCAAACAGAATGAAAATACAAGCAGTTTACAGCAGGCATGGTGTATTGTTGGACTTCCTTTTTGCATGATAGAGGGTAGGTATTCTAAATCTACTCAATTTTTAATTGAAATAGTCCTCCATGTGTTTTTAATGTTAACACATATGTAAATTCCTGTCTTCCTTTCTATGTAGCCTACTCAGCACATGTATTTTTATATGCAAATATAGAATCCTACGTGGTCTCACACGTACATTTTTTTGAGTTGGCTGACTGGGCAAAAACAAGTTGTGAGAAGAGATCTCGTAAACGCTGGTGGAACTGAAAATTAAAACTATGGGTGAGCTTCCCAGTAGAACAATTTATACATAAATCCATGTTCAGTAAAATAAATATATTTTCATCTGTGGATGATATATATTACTGATAAATTACGTTTGGCATATATATTGATACTTTTTAATGTATTTTTGTGTTTTTCTGTATATATATATATATATATATATATATATGTATATATATATATATATATATATATATATATATATATATATATATATATATATATATACACACACACACACACACACTCTCCAGATTTTATAAAATATGAAATATATGTCTCTTATATACACTCCATCAATTCATTCATGTTCATGTATGTGGATTTATAATCAACTTTTCACAAGATTATTCTCAGAAATATTCATCTACCTGAAATACATATTTGTTTCCCAGTATGAGAACTAACTTCAATCAATGGTGCTTACAAATCCTAATATTTCTACAGTAACAGACCCAGTTTAACATCAATGCAAGAAGATTCCTATGGGACTTAATGTCTATTTTGACCTTTATTTTAATTCAACACTGGTACATTAGTATTTCTTCAGTTTTTGCACATCATAGGACATATATTTCATCCACAAGTTAGCAAATTAATAAGAATTTGTTTCACTTCCTGCTTCAGAACACATGAATTCTTCCATGTTACTTGACTGGTCTTTTCATGAGACTTCTTTCCAAACACATTATTTTTGATTTCCATAATCAATTTTGAAGCTAAACTCACACACTCTTCATGATAAACTATAACATTAATATTACCATTAGATGTAAAACTGGTTGGAATGAATGTATGCATATCAATATAAAATTTCCTGTATATTTTCACATTTCAATTCAATCCATTATTTAAAGTTGGAACCAGTTATGTTATTTATTCACTGTATGGTCTATTAATGCATTATCTCTATATTCATAAACACAGTGTACACCTATTTGTCCCCCTATTACTAATTTGTACCTCTTCAAAATATTGCTCCCAGAAATGGTGGAAGAAATACTGATGTCACCTTATCTATATATACATTTTATCACAGTAATATTCTGGACACAAAAAGCAAAGGTCAAACTCATGATTGTATCAAAGCCTAAATGGAAAGTGAGCATGGATTACCAAAAACAACCATGTCCTGGTTACCTAATGCTCTCAAATGTCAATCCTATTGATGACTACATATTTGTTTCTTCCTAAGATTATATATTCAACCTCAAGCCTGTTGGCAATGTCTAATTCTATCACTCACTTTACACTTTGCCTGATTTCCTAATATCTCTATTGATATCTGCTTTCCTACATATTTTCCCTAGTTCATCATTGTGACTCATACTTCACATATGGTGACATTTACATTCACTCTCTACCCGAAACTCTATTGCTAAAGAACTTTTGGTCCAAATCCTATACTCACTCTTCTTTATAAACCTACTGACTATCTTACTAATCCTACTGACTATCACTTTTTAACTCGATGTTCTCTTCAACAATCAATCATTCAAGGTTAAAGGTCCTATGCCATTTTATATCAATTCATCTGAGACACATGTGCAGAACATAATTCAAACCTAAGTATCCCACTCAAGGGCCCAATGCCCTTCTGGCTTCATATCTTACCTACATTTCTGTTTTCATACTTATATTTCACCTATATATTCTTGTAAATATCACAGGTTCCCAATACCATTATTCATCCGGCAGAGAGATTCCTAACCCAAATCGAACATGTTATTATCCCTAAATATACACTCTTACCTCAATCTAACTTTACAGAAGAGGAGGGACAGAGTTTCTCTTTAAATACCGGAATGTAGGGAATCTTCCACCTGCTGAGAACATCAAAGGTCCATGTAGAAATAATCCCTGGAGAAGATGTAGGCAGCTGTGAAGTTCCCGAGAGAGCAAAAGTCATCTTCCATGGCAAACAACCTGGTGAGGATGAAGGGATGTGTCTGTATCAGCCTCTATCAACTTCATGTAGAGAAGATAGACCAAACCAGGCCTGTGTGAAGAGGTGTTCCCAGGTGCCTATGGTTGATATACCATTCTAACTTTTGAAAGTGTTACAGGAAGTAGGAACAGCCTCCATCTCATGGGCCCTTAGAAGTAACTATTTGGACAAAGTTGTTGCCAAAGCAGTGACCTCATTCAGTTTCTGAAGGAAGTGACCTCACCTCACTTCCTTTGTGATGGAACTCTCTGAACTTGGGATCCAGGAAGAATGGCACCCAGAGCCAGTCGCAGTCCCAGGCCCAGTGGTCTCACTTGCTTCAATTTACCAAGGACAGAGTCAGTCTTTCTTAGTGCCTAAAGATGTGAGGATGTTCAAATGCCAGAAAAGCTCTGAAGAGGGGCCTTTCCTGAGAAAGCAGGTAGTGGCTCACCCATGGCTAATAACAACTTCACAGAATTGGCCAAGGAGACCAGATTTGAGACAGGACAGGCCATTTGGGGGGAATATAGTATGGCCCACCATTCAGAGGACACTCTGGGTAATCACAGAACTACTTGGAGCAAAGGTGGTGCCTTTGTGGGTGTGGGTGTATGTTCATGGTCTTGTCTCATGTTCTGAGAATAGGTAGGAAAGACTGTTTGTTTGGATTGGCGTGGACTGTTTCTAGTTAGTCGTTTTGCAATGCGAGTGCTTCTATGTCTGTGTATCCCACTGTGTCCGTGGTTGTAGACATTAGAAATAAGAATGCATCAAAGGATGTGTCCTGTCTAGTAGAAAGCTTCCCAGCATTCATCTTGCCCAATTTATAAATGGACTGTGGCTTTTGTTATCAAAGGGCAACACCTGATATCTTCATAAGTTTCTGTTTTCTTTCTGAATTCTGGACACTCTGCAGAATAGCTTCATGGTTTTGTGTCCAAGATATTTACCACCTAAAAGCTCTGTTATATGGCCATGTAGTGGGTAGCTAGTGTGACCAGGAAAGTCTCAGTGGAGAAACCCTGATTTGGGCTTTTTGCTTACTTATTGTTCTGTTGCCCTGAATATCAGGAAGGTATTTACCACAGGCCAATTCTTTGTGAAGCCTGAAGAAAAAAGTTTTCAAATGGAAATGAATGGACATCACCTGTAGCTCTTTGCTTAATTGCTTTGGAAATGGATTTGTCTGAAACAGCCTCTTGGCCCTGTGTGAGGCTGTGGTTAGATTCTCAGCACCTGATGGATCCCATGTGTTCATCCAAAACCAAAATGATCAAAAGAGCAGTCATTGCGGATGAAGTCTCTTGCCTTCCTCTGTAAGGTTCCTGACCTCCATCAAGTGAGAAGAGGGATTATTTGGGTCAAATGCATTCTTCAAAGCCAAGGAGAGGCAAGCCCAAAGGTGCTTGCATTTTCTCATGCTTCCAATTCACATAAAGAATCTAAACCCCACAGTCAGTCGTCCTCAAATTGGAGAAGCAGAGCAGTATTAACGGCACACTATTTGATCACTCCAGGTTCACAGGAAGGTGTTCAGGCCACCCCGACTTTAGGCAAATGAGGGGCAAGGGAGCTAACTTTGGACACTGTCTTGTTCTGCATCCCTCATGGAAACCTCCAGCCAGAGTTTATAATGAGTATCTATATGGAAGAAGATGAGGGCCTTGTGGGAGTGTTTGGGTTTTAATTTTGGAAGTTTGTGTGGCGGTTGATAAAGATGACTGGCTCCACCTGGTCTTGAACTCTGGTGTGATTCCCCTTAGAGACTGAGTTCTGGAACTGACCTCAGAGAATAATTGCCATGAGTTGTGTTGGGATTTTAGGAGGCCATGAATGACAGTCGCCCTTTGAAACTGAGATCTGTGCCCAGAAAGGCTTTCCACAAGGCACGAGGAATCTCAGCCAGAATATCACATGATTTTATTCTGAAAGACTTGGCAGCCATAGTTGAGGGGCAAAACACACATGATCTCACATTGCAGACCTCAATGGGCCTGGCTTCATGTGACCTTTTGGCGACCCTTTGGGAAGCCTTGCCTGTGAGTGTTCTCCAGAGCTTTCATTGAAATGAGCTTCCTCAACATTTAATGGTTCCTGAGTGAATTGAAAATCATAGTGCCTCCAACTTCATCCTTGAAAAATGGCTAGAGAAATACCATGGAATTTTTGAAATTTTCATGACCAGGTGGCACTGGAGAACTTTTTGATGTCCAGTTGCTGATCATGAGTATACCAGACAGTGCCTTGATTGACTGCGTTTCGTAAAAATGGTGTAGAACAGAGATGCCAGTAAGTTGGAGCCTGCTGAGTAGTGGGCCTAGAACAGTGGTGGGCAGGTGTGTGATAAAACATCTGTGTTGGGGCCATGTAGATCTGCCATTGGCTTCCAAATGGCTTGTAACTGACATGGTGCAGCAAGCAGACCCTTATATGTAAAGGCATCTTGTTATATGGAGAGGTTTCAGGGCAATGTTCAGAATCAGGATGCTATGTCAAGGGGGCAAACTATGTGAAATAGAAGCCTGACTGGTGCATTCTCCTGCAGACCCTGAGGCACCACATGTGACAGAACTCCCTCCAGCACTCTGACCAAGTTGAACTCCTTGTATTTGTGAAGCAAATAACAAACTCCCAGTGCTCTACTAAGAAAAGTAGAGCATGATCAATTAGCTTCACAGTCCACACAGAGAGACCCTTAGACTCCAGTTGCCACAGTTTACCTACAAAGTGAGAATTCAGCACTGCTGCCTCATGTTCATTGGAAAATAAGATACCATGTCCCCCAGGTCACATAGATGCAGACCAGTTTTGATGCTCTCACTATAGAGGAAGCTAAAGCTTCGGACCACAACATACATTTTAAGTGCCCAAACTCAGAGGCAGTTTCTCAAGATGTCTTTAGGCCTGCAGAGCTCCATGTTTGTGGAGTGTTTACCCTATCCCTTACTTTTGGAAACTCCTCTACCACCTCCAAGCTTGTGAACACCGAGAATATTCCATTCCAGATATGTATTCACAGATTTTCTAACTCTTCTCCTCTAATTGTGTCTTATTAGGGGAGAAGGTAATGTCAAGGCATTGTTCTGAATGAGAGTGGGAAGATTTTTGTATCACACATATTTTCAAACACAATGGGTTTATTTTCCTATTTTCTATTCGAAATACTGAATCTCTGACACTAATCCATAACCTACTAGACTCTGACTACTAATCCTAATATGATGGAGAATAGTAACCCTAACAGAATGGAAATACAAACAGTTCAGAGAAGGCATGGTGTATACTTGGACTTCCCTTTTGCATTATATGGGGTTGGAGTTATAAATATAGTCAATGTTTATTGAAATATTTCTCCATGTGTTTTTAACGTTAACAAATATCTGAATTCCTCTCCCCTTTCTCTGTCACCTATTCAGCACATGTATTTTTATATGCTCATATAGAATACTACCTGGTATCACACAGACTTTCTTCTGAGGTGGCTGACTTGGCAGATACAAATTGTGAGAAGAGATCACTCCTCCTAAACCCTTTTGGAACTGAAATTTCAACCTATGGGTGAGCCTCCTAGTTGAACAACATTATACATAAATCCATTTTCAGTAAAATGTATTTTTTTGGATATGTGAAGGATATATATTTCATTTTGAATTTCAATTGGCATATATATTGCTACTTTTTAATGTCTGTGAGTGTGTTTCTGTATATATATATATATATATATATATATATATATATATATATATATATATCACTCTCCTGATTTTTCAAAATATGAAATATATGTGTCTTATTATACACTCCCTAAAATCATTCATATTCACGTATGTGGATTTATAATCAACTTTTCACAAGATTATTCTCAGAAATTCAGATTATTCATTCACCTGAAATACATATTTGTTTCCTAATACTGAAAACTAACTTCAGTAAATGCTGCATACAAAGCATAATATTTCATCATTGCCTGATGGCCACGAATAGAGTGCATCACACCCAGTGTAACGCGCCACTGCACAGGTGAATAACGAGATAGAACCACAAAAAACTATCTTGTTAAGAACTTACAGCAAAATGGGGGTGCACCAAAACCTATAAGAAAGATTTTTAGCACTGAGATCTGGTAATTGGGTCTGAAAAACGAGCCAAATGTGCAACCGGAGATCCGGTCTGACTGATCCTCAAAACAATAGAGTGTCTGGGTTCCAATAGACACCCTCCACACCCAACAAATGACAGGCCCAGAATACAGATTGAACTGCAGAGAAGCATCACTCAGGGGAAATCTAGTCTAGCAGGAGAAACCAGGACTAGCAGGAGAAACCAGGGGACTAGAGGCCAGGCTCTTGTGACTGGGAAGCTGGAGAACACAGAAGCGCAGGTGACAGTCCACCTGCTGTCCGCGTGACTGGGTGTCTGGAGAACACCGGCGCGCAGGAGACCGACTGCGCCACTGGGTGGCTAGTGATTGCCCACCCGCCAGTGACCTAGAGCTGAAACCAACTGGAGACAGTCCAGTTCCATCCCCGTATTCGAACATTTCGGCAAGGAGCCTGGGCCCGCCAAAGCAGAGGGGTGACGTCACTGGAGCTCGGCCTTCGGAATTCCCTACAAGTGGAATCCACTTTAGCAGGCATAGTCTACCAACACAAAGGAGAGACAACAGAGATACACAACACCGAAACAAATCTATAGAATAAAACAGAAACACAGCAATCAAATAGAGCTGGAAAGTAACATGAACATCATGAAAAAACAAGGGAAAGAAAGGAGTACAAACAATGCAGGACAACTTAATTCTACAGGAGGACCTAGAAGCATCAGAAACAGGGATAGGGAAAGAACTTAAGGCATACCTAACTCAGATGGAAAGGAATATTAGAGAAGACATGAGGCAGCAAGTCCAAGCAATAAAAGTATATTTTGAAAATGAATTAAACAAACAAACTCAAATGGCAAACAACGAGCTTTACCAGGAGATAGAGATCTTAAAAGAAATCAAACAGTAATACTAGAAATGCAGGAAAGTATTAACCAAATTAAAAACTCAAACGAGAATATTACAAATAGACTAGATCAAGCAGAAGTCAGAATATCAGATAATGAAGACAAAGTTTATCAACTTGAAAAGAATATAATCAACACAGAAGAGAGGCTTAAATCCCACTAGCAATCTATTCAAGAGATATTGGATGTCATAAAAAATGAGAGTCATTGGGATAGAAGAAGACATAGAGATTCAAACCAAAGGAATGGAGAACATATTAAATAAAATAATTCTAGAAAACATCCCAGAGATGAAAGATGGATCAGATTGTCAAATCCTGGAACCCTACAGGACCCCAAACATTCAAAATCATAATAGACAAACTCCAAGACATATAATTATGAAGATAGCCAACATACAGAACAAGGAGAGAATATTAAACACTATAAGAGAAAGGAGGCAGATTACATTCAGGGGAAAACCAATTAGGTTAATGACTGATTTTTCATCACAGACTTTGAAAGCGAGAAGATCCTTGAACAATGTATTTCAAATGCTGAAAAATAATGGATTCCAACCAAGAATACTGTATCCAGCAAAATTAAGGTTCAGATTTGAAAACGAAATTAAAGTCTTTCACAATAAACAAAAGCTAAAAGAATTCGCAGCCAGAAAACCAGCACTGCAAAGCATTTTGAGCAAAATACTACAAGAAGAGGAATTGATAAATAGTGCCGAAAACTAACAGCAGGAGGTATCTCAGTAAAGGGGGAGGAAAATAACCAAAAAAGTAAAAACTAGCCAAACTAAAACATAATAAATAAATAAACATGATTGGAAGAACAAATCATATTTCAATTGTAACCTTAAATGTTAATGGCCTAAATTCACCAATCAAGAGAATGGGCTATTACCCTGGATCAAAAAAAATAAATCCAACAATATGCTGCCTTAAGGAGACTCATATGATAGGAAAAGACATACAGAGGGTGAAGGTAAAGGTTGGGAAAAATCATACCACTCACATGGCCCTCAGAAGCAAGAAGGAGTGGCCATACTCATGTGGAATAAAATCAACTTCAAACCTAAGTTAATCAAAAGGGATAAAGAAGGACACTATATTCTGTTAAAAGAAACCATCCACCAACAAGACATAACAATTATGAATTTGTATGCACCAAGCAATGGAGCTGCAATGTTCATAAAACAAACTCTCCTCAAGTTCAATAGCCAAACAACACAATAATTATGGGTGACTTCAAGACACCACTCTCGGCATTAGACAGATTCTCTAGACAAGAACTGAATAAAGAAACTATCAAACTCAACAGCACAATTTGTAACCTAGACTTAAATGACATATATAGAATATATCAGCCATCATCAAGTGGATACACGTTCTTCTCAGTTTCACATGGATCCTACTCAAAGATAGACCATATATTATGCCATAGGGCAATTCTTAGTAAATATAAAAGCATGGAGATTATACCATGCACTATATCTGATAATAATGGAATGAAACTGGAAATCAATGATGAAAGAAGGAAGGAAAAATCCTACATCACATGGAAAATGAACAACATGCTACTGAATGATCAATGGGTTACAGAAGACATAATGGAGGAGATAAAAAAAATTCTTAGAGACAAATGACAATACAGACACAACATACCGGAATCGATGGGACACAATGAAAGCAGTTTAAGCGGGAAGTTCATTTCTTGGAGTTCTTTCCTCAAAAAAAGAAAAAAATCAACAAATAAATGAACTCACACTACACCTCAAAAACCTAGAAAAGGAAGAGCAAAACAACAGCAAATGTAGTAGAAGACAAGAAATAATTAAATTTAGAGCAGAAATCAACAAAATTGAAACAAAAAAAAATTAAAAAATTTGATAAAAGTAAAAGTTGGTTCTTTGAAAAAATAAATAAGATTGACAGGACCACAGCCATGCTAATGAAGAGAAGAAGAGAGAGAACTCAAATTACTAACATACGGGATGAAACAGGCAATATCACAACAGACACTACAGAAATACAGAAGATAATTAGAAAGTATTTTGAAACACTATATTCCAATAAAATAGAAGATAGTGAAGATATCGATGAATTTTTTAAGTCATAAGATCTGCCCAGATTGAGTCAGGAAGACACACGCAATTTAAACAGACCAATAACAAAGGAAGAAATGAAAGAAGCCATCAAAAACTACCAACCAAAAGAAGCCATGGACCGGATGGGTATACAGCGGAGTTCTACAAAACCTTTAAAGAAGAATTAATACCAATATTTTTCAAGCTATTTCAAGAAAAACAAAAAGAAGGAGCTTTTCCAAATTTATTCTATGAGGATAAATCACCCTGATCCTGAAACCAGACAAAGACACTTCAAAGAAAGAAAACTACAGACCAATATCTCTAATGAACTTCGATGCAAAACTTGTCAATAAAATCCTGGTGAATCGAATACAAAAGCATATCAAAAAAATTGTGCACCATGATCAAGTAAGATTCATCCCTGGGATGCAAGGCTTGTTCAATATACGGAAATCAATAAATGCCATTCACCACATCAATAGACATAAAGACAAGAACCATATGATCATCTCAATAGATGCAGAAAAAAACATTTGACAAAGTTCAGCATCACTTTATGTTCAAAACACTAGAAAAACTAGGGATAACAGGAACTTACCTCAACATTGTAAAAGCTATATATGCTAAACCTCAAGCTAGCATCATCCTAAATGTGGAAAAACTGAAGGCATTCCCTCTAAAA
The DNA here is from genome assembly GCF_048772815.1 of Callospermophilus lateralis. Classification (NCBI taxonomy): domain Eukaryota; kingdom Metazoa; phylum Chordata; class Mammalia; order Rodentia; family Sciuridae; genus Callospermophilus; species Callospermophilus lateralis. The sequence goes on from NW_027512907.1 coordinate 62,065, forward strand.
TCTGGAACAAAACAGGGATGCCCTCTATCACCACTTCTTTTCAATTTAGTTCTTGAAATACTAGCCAGAACAATTAGACAGACAAAAGAAATTAAAGGCATAAAAATATTAAAAGAAGTATTTAAATTATCGCTATTTGCAGATGTCATGAAAATATATTTAACAGACCCCAAAGGGTCTACAATGAAACGGCTAGAGTTAATAAATGAATTCAGCAAAGTGGCAGAATATAAAATTAACACGCATAAATGAAAGGCATTCCTGTATGTCAGCAACACAACTTCTGAAATGGCAATGAGGAAAACCACTCCATTCACAATATCCTCAAATAAAATAAGATACTTGGGAATCAACCTAACAAAAGACGTGAAAGTTTTATATACTGAAAACTACAGAAACCTAAAGAGAGAGAGAGAAGAAGATCTTAGAAGATGGAAAAACAAAAGACCCAGAATAGCAAAAGCAACTCTAAACAGAAAATATGAATCTGGAGGTATAGTGATACCAGAGTTCAAACTGTACTAAAAGCAATAGTAACAAAAACAGCGTGGTACTGGTAACAAAATAGGCAGGTGGAACAATGGTACAGAATAGAGGACACAGAAACCAATCCTCAAAATTACAACTTTCTTATATTTGAAAAAGGGGCTAAAAGCATGCAATGGAAGTAGGATAGCATCTTCAAACAATGGGGTAGGGAAAATTGGGGAAAGGTGGGGCAAGGGAGAGAAGTGAACAACAGCAGATGAGGTAGAGAAAGAAGATGGGAGGGGATGGGAGGGGGTATAGTAGGGGATAATAGGGGATAGGAAATGTAGCAGAATACAACAGTCACTAATATGACATTATGTAAAAATGTGAATGTGTAACCGATGTGATTCTGCAACTCGTATTTGGGGAAAATTGGGAGTTCATAACCCAATTGAGTCAAATGTATGAAAGATGATATAGGATGAGCTTTGTAATGTTTTGAACAACCAATAAAAAATAAATAAATAAAGGTTTAAAGTTGAGTGGGAAGGAATCAGCTAAAAAAGAGTTGAGATGCATTCATTTTGCTAAGCAGAAACTTTGTTTTGTGTACTTGTAACTATCACAAATTTATTTTACTAGAAAACTGGCTTTTAAAAATGCACATAATTGAGATTAAAGGATAATCCACTTACCTTCAAGAAAAACTCATAGCATTTCCTATATTTTTCATATTTTATTTTTTTGTGAATATTTTGACATGGACCAGGTCTAGACTTAGGCTATTCTTCCAGAATACTACCTCATCTGACAAGTTGGTACAATGTGTTGGATTGTTCTTTTCATCTTTTATTTAATAGTTTCTAGATGATAATGTGTATTTTTCCATATGTTTGTTTGGACATACATACCCAACTATATCTTTGCATTTTCTGTTTTACTGGGGAAGAGACTCATCAAAAGCTCTTTATTATATGTATCAACAATCAAACATTTAGAGCATGCAATTATACATAATTTTGCATGAAAATATTTTTGTACCATTTTTATAAAGATTTAGAATTATTAATACTGTCCCTACTGTAATTAGTAACTCCTTACAAAAAGAATTAATCAATTGACTTTATATCAATTATGAATATGAAAATTACTAAAATAAGTATTTGGCAATTAATATGCAATTGATAGAAAGTGAAATCACAAGAAAGCCATTTAAAATGTCAGTGCATATGGTCCTTAAATAATAGGTTGTTCAAAAAAAAATTCTCTAATTCAAAAGAGTTAATATGCCATATTACAGCTAAATGTGATATAAAAACCTTAAATTATCAGTATTGATAAATAAGAATGATACCTGTTTACTTAAATATGTTTATTTGATTTTCACTGTAAGATGTTAATTCTGGAAGACTTGAGAATTAAGAAAGACTTGGTCTATATTATTTCTAACAGGCTAATCAAAGTACTTTTAAATATATATGTATATATATATATATACATATATATATATATATGTAACACATATGCATGAATATAGATACATATGCATAATAAATGTATTGTAATATATTTATCAGGTGGTTATAATTTTTAAATTTTCTCAAGAAAAAAGAATGACTATAAAAAAGAGTTTTAAATGTAAATTTCATAGCATAGTACTGTTTGTAATGCTATGAGAGAAAAATACTTATGGAGGGAAAATGAAAAAGGAAGAGAGAGAAGGGGGAAAATGAGGAAGAAAGTGAGTAAAGAAGAGGGAGAGGAGTGTTTGATGAAAAGATAAAAGTGACGGGGCTGGGTTTGTGACTCAGTGTTAACATGCTTGTCTAGCATGTGTGAGGCAGTGGGTTATATTCTCAGCACCACATACGAATAAATAAAATGAAGGTCTATCAACAACTGAAAAAATAAAAAAAGGAGAAATATTACCAAAATTCCAAGATTTTATGAATGTTAAATACAAAAAATTATGTTGCATAGCCTTATGTAAATTCTAGACTCCCCAAAATAATCATTAAATGCTAGATTATTAGTGTTATAACTAAAAATCCATTGCTCTTTCTTCTACATTCTGTGGCATGCTAGTGCTAAAATAAATTGTATTATAACACCAAAATAAAATTCTAATATTTATACAGTAACTGACCCAGTTTAACATCAATGCAAGAAGATTCCTATGTGATATAATGTGTATTTTGACGTTCATTTTTATTCAACACTGGTACATTACTATTTCTCCAGTTAATGCACATCATAGGATGTATATTTCATCCACAATTTAGCAAATATATACACATTTGTTTTGCTTTCAATCACTTTTGCTTCAGAACACATGTATTCCTCCATGTTTCTTGACTTCTCTTTTTGTGACACTTCTTTCCAAACACATTATTTTCGATTTCCATTATCACTTTTGAAGCAAAACTGACACACCTGTCATGATAAAACGTAACACTAATATTACCATTAGATGTAAAACTGGTTTAAATGAATGATTGTACATCAATATATGATTTCTTGTATACTTTCAGATATCAATTCAATCCATTATTCAAAGTGAAACCAGTTATATCATTTATTCACAGTATGGTCTATTCATGCATTGTCTATATATTGATAGACACATGGTACACCTCTGTGTACTCCCAACAATAATTTCTATATCTTCAAAATATTGCTCACAGAAATGGTGGAAAAAATATGCATGTCAACTGATCTACATATACATTTTATCACAGTAATATTCTGGACACAAAATGCAAAGGTCACACTTATGACTGTCCCAAAGCCTAAATGGAAAGTGAACATGGATTACTAAAAACATCCATGTCCAGGTTGCCTAATGCTCTCAAATGTCAATCCTATTGGTGATTACATATGTGTTTCTTCCTAAGACTACATTTTCAATCTCACCCTGTTGAAACTGTCTAAACCTCTCACTCATTTTATAATTTGCCTGATTTCCTACTCTCTATTCACATCTGCTTTCCTACTTTTTTCCCCAGTTCATCATTGTGACTGACTCTTCACATGTGCTGACATTTATATTCAATCTCTACCAGAAACCCTATTGCTAAAGAACTTTTGGTCCAAATTCTATACTCAATCTTCTTCGTAATCCTACCGACTATATTCCTAATCCTAGCAAAAATCCCTTTTTTAACTGGATGCTCTCTTCTACATTCAATCATCGAAGGTACAAGGATCTATGCCATTGCATATCAATTTATCTGAGACATATGTGCAGAACATAATTCAAAGCTAAGTATCCCACTCAAAGGCCAAATTCCCTTCTAGGATTCAAATCTTACCTAGATTTATATTTCAATACTTATATTTCACCTATATTTTCATGTAAATATCACAGGTTTCCAATAACATTGTTCATCAAGCAGAATGATTCCTAACCCATATTGAACATGTTATTAATCCTAACCATACACTGTTCCTCAATCTAACTTTACAGAAGAGCAGAGACAGAGTTGGTATTACAATACAGGAATGTATGGATCTTCCACCTGCTGAGAACCTCAATGGTCCATGTAGAAATAATCCCTGGAGAATGTGTAGGATGCTATGAACGACATGAGAGGGCAAAAGTCATCTTCCATGGCAAAAAAACATGGTCAGGATAAAGGGTTGTGTCTTAATCAGAATCTCTCTTCTTAATGTAGAGAAGATGGACCAAACCAAGCCTCTGTGGAGAGCTGTTCCCCAGTACCTATGGTTGATATACCATTCTAACTTATGAAAATGTCAGAGGAAGTAGGTGCAGCCTCCATCTCATGGGACACTTGGAAGCATCTGTTAGGACAAAGTGGTTGCCAAGGCTGTGACCTCATTCAGTTCCTGAAGGAAGTGACCTACCTCACTTTCTTGGTGATGGAATCTCTGAACTTGGGATCCAGGAAACCAGGCACACAGAGCCAGTCCCAGTACCAGTCCCAGTGGTCTCACTTGTTTGGATTTACCAAGGACAGAGTCAGTCTTTCTTGGTACCTACTGATGTGAGGATGGCCAAATGCCAGAAAAGCTCTGAAGAGGGGCCCTTCCTGAGAAAGCAGAAAGTGGCTCACCAATGGATCCTCACAACTTCACAGAGTTGGCCAAAGAAAACAGATCTGAGACAAGACAGGCCATTTTGGGGTAACATACTATGGCCCACCATTCAGAGGACACACTGTATAGTCACAGACCTACTTGGGGAAAGGAGGTGCCTTTGTGGGTGTGGGTGTGAGTTTTTGGTTCTGTCTCATCTTCTGAGAATAGGTGGAAAAGGCGGGTTTTTTTTTGGTTTGGTGTGGACTCTTTATAGTAGGTCGTTTGACAAGGTGAGTGTTTCTTTATCTATGTATTCCACTGTGTCCATGGTTGAAGACATTAGAAAAGAGAATGCATCAAGGATGTGTCCTGTCTATTAGGAAGCTTCCCAGCATTCATCCTGCCCGATTTATTAATGGACTGTGGCTTGTCTTATAGATGTGCAACACCTACTAAATTCCTAAGTTCATGTTTTCTTCCTAAATTCTGGCCACTCTCCAAAATAGTCTTATGGATTTGTGTCCAAGATATGTACCCCTCCAAGCTCTGTGACATGGCCATGTACTGGATAGCTGAAGGAAATGGGAGCATCTCAGAAAACACAGATATCAGTGTGACCAGTAATGTCTCAGTGGAAAAACCCTTCTTTTGGCCTTTTGCTTACCTATTGTTCTGTTGACCTGAATGTCAGGAGGTCTTTGCCTCAGTCCACCCATTTGGGAAGACTGATGAAAACTGTTTTCAAATGGAAATGCATGCGCATCACCTGTCGCTCTTTGTTTAATTGCTTAGGATAAGGATGTGTCTGATTCAGCCTCTTGGCCCTGTGTGATGCTGTGGCTTAGATTCTCAGCACCTCATGGATCTAAAGAAAGATTCCATGTGTGTATCCAAAACAAAAATGGTAAAAAACCACGCTGACTTTAGGAAAATAAGTGGCAAGGGAGCTCTTTTGAACACTGTCTTGGGCTGCACCCCTCATGGAAAACTCCAGCAAGAGGTTATGATTAGTGTCTATATGGAAGAGGATGAGGGCCTTGTGGGAGTGTTTTGGTTTTAATTGTGTTTATTTGTGTGGTGGACGGAAGTGATGACTGGGTCCACCTGGGCTTGAACTCTGGTGTGATACCCTTAGAGACTGAGGTCTAGAACTGACGTCAGAGAAGTATTGCCATGAATTGTGTTGGGGTTTTAGGAGGCCATGCATGAGAGTCGCTCTTGGAAACTGAGATCTTGGACCAGGGTAGCTTTCCACAGAACACTGGGAATCTCAGCCAGGATATCACATGATTTCATTCTGAAAGACTTGGCAGCAATAGTTGAGAGTCAAAACTCACATGGACCTCATATTGTAGACCTCAATGGGCCTGGCTTCATGTGACTTTTTGGTCACTCTTTGGGAAGACTTTCCTCTGAGAGTTCTCCAGAACTTTCATTGAAATAAACTTCCTCAACATTTAATGGTTCCTGAATAAATTTAAACCCACAGTGCCTCCAACTTCATCCTTTAAAAATGGCTAGATAAGTACCATGACATTTTTTAAATTCCCATGACCAGATGGCACTGGAGTAACTTTGGATCTTCTGCTGTTGATCATGAGTGTACAAGACAGTGCCTTGATTGACTTGGTTTCATGAGAATGGTGTAGAACAGAGATGCCAGTAATTTGGAGACTGCTGAGTTGGGGCCTAGAGCAGTGATGTGCAGGTGTGTGATAAAACATCTGTGTTGGGGCCATGTGGATCTGCCATTGGCTTCCAAATGGCTTGTGACTGACATGCTGCAGCCAGCAGACCCTTATATGTAAAGGCATCTTGTTATATGGAGATTTTTCAGGGCAATGTTCAGAATCAAGTTGCTATGGTCAAGGGGGCAAGCATGTGCGATAGAAGCCTGGTTGGTGCATTTATATGCAGACCCTGACACACCACATGTGACAGAAATCCCTCCAGCACTGTGCCCCAGTTGAAATCCTTGTATTTCAAGAAGCAAATACCAAACTCCAAGTGCAGCAGCAAGAAACACCACGAAAACTGGAGGATTACCAACTGGGTTCACAGTCCAAACAGGGAGACACTTAGCCCCAAGTTGCCACAGTTTACCTACAAAGAGAGAATTCAGAACTGCTGCCACATGTTCATTAGTAAAATAAGAAACAACATCCTCCAGGTCACATAGATGAAGACCCAGCTTTGATGGTCTCACTACAAAGAAAGCTAAAGCTTCTGACAACAACGTATATTTCAAGTGCCCAACCTCAGAGGCAGTTTCTCAAGAAGTCTTTAGGCAAGCAGAGCTCCATGTTTCTGGAGTGTTTACCCTTTCCCTTACTTTTGGAAACTCCTCTACCACCTTCAAGGTTGTGAACTCCTGAGCATTTTCCATTCCAGATATGTATTAACAGATTTTCTAATTCTTCTCCTCTAATTGTGTCTTACTTGGGGCGATGGTAATGTCAAGGCATTTTTCTGGATGAGAGTGGAAAGATTTTTGTTTAGCATATGTTTGCATACACATTGGATTCATTTTCCTATTTTCCATTTGAAATACTGAATCCCTGACACTAACCCATACTGTACTAGAATCTGACTACTAATCCTAATATGATGGAGAAAAAGAATCCTAACAGAAAAGAAATAGAAGCTGTTCAGAGAAGGCATGGTATATATTTGGACTTGCCTTTTGCAAGTAGGTGTTATAATTCTAGTCAACTTTTAATTGAAATAGTTCTCCATGTGTTTTTAAAGTTAACAAATATGTGAATTCCTGTCTCCCTTTCTCTGTATCCTATTCAGCACATCTATTTTATATGCACATAAAGAATCCTACCTTTTATCACGTGTATATTTTTGTGCGGTAGCTGATTTGGCAGATACAAATTTTGAGAAGAGATCACTCCTCCTAGATGCTGTTGGAACTGAAAATTGAACCTATGGGTGAGCTTCCTAGGAGAACAACATTATACATAAATCCCTGTTAAGTAAATTGAATATTTTTAGATCTGTGAATGATGTATATTTCATGGTGAATTTCGATTGGCATATATGTTGCTACATTTTAAAATTGTGTGTGTGTGTGTGTGTATACACACATACACACTCTCCAGATTTTTCAAAATATGAAATATATGTGTCTTATTTACACTCCCTAAATTCATTCATGTTCAAGTATGTGGATTTATAATCAACTTTTCACAAGAATATTTTCAGAAATATTCATCCACCTGAAATTCATATTTGTTTTCTATTACTGAAAACTAACTTCAGTGAATGGTGCATACGTATCCTGTTGATAGTCACAGCCGAAGGGGCCACAGCAAACTTCCAGGTGCCAGTAAACTTTCAGCTGCAGGCTGATGATTGGCTCACAGAGGCCTTAGCAACTTCTAGCTCATTGTCTCCTCTGTGGTGATGCTCATTGGAGATGCTCATTGAGATGTTTCCCCGCCTTTCAGACTTCCAGCTTATGATTGGCTCACAGCAGCCCCAGCAACATCTAGCTGATTGGCTCCTCTGCGGTGATGCTTATTGGGCTGTTTCCCTGCCCATTCAGACCATGGAGCTGCTCATTGGGGGACTTTTTTGGCTCTGCCCACGTGACCCAGCCAATCTGCCTCAAGAGCAGGAGGATTGTGAGAAGTGGATAGAGGCTTGTGTGGGAGGGAGAGGCTTTTGGGAAGCTGGTGTTGGGAGGTGGGGTTCTGAGGATTTTTCCTGAGAGGCTGTTTTGCTTGGCGTGTGTGGTTCTAAAAATAAAGTTAGTTTCTTTTGACAAGTGGATTCTGATTGTGCCCAGCCAGACAGTGGCATTTGGTGGCTCATATGGGGAGCGACTGAGGGTAACTGATAAGGTAAACTGCTCGCTCTTGAGGGCAGGGCGAGAGGATGGGTAGCCATTTTATGATTCCTCTTTTGTTTTAAGTTGCCTGTCCCTGGAGATGAGTGAGATGGAAGAAAAACTGCTCACATCTGAGGAAAAACTATTTGTGTCTGAGGAACAGATAGGGAGAAAGGCTATAATAATTTTTTGTTGTTCCATTTTTATTTCGTTCTATCTCTTTTTTTGTTTGGTGTTATCTTGTTGGTTTGTATTATAGTAGAAATATGGGATCAAAAATTAGTAAAAAACAAACCAAAAAAGTGTTAAGTAAATTGTTAGAGGAAGGAGGCATCCCAGTAAAATCAAGAGCAGTCATGGCAATTGTTGATACAATACAAAAATGTAGACCATGGCTTTTTAAGGAGGAGTTGTTAAATATATCACAATGGAACCATCATGGTGCAGATTTAAAAAGAATAGAAAAGAAAAGCCCAGGGATTCTGCCAGTTGGCACATTGCCATTGTGGACATTCATATCTTGTTTGCTTAGTTCAAAGCCTTCAGTTCAGTCAATGGTAGAGGAAGAAGAAGACATATTGATTCAAGTAAAACAGAAGGTGTCTCAAGTTAGTCAGACAGAAGAAAAAATTCAAGTAAAAGAGAAGGTCTCTCGAGCTAGTCAGATAGAGGAAACTATTCAAGTAAAAGAGAACGTCTCTCGAACTAGTCAGACAGAGGAAAAAATTCAAGTAAAAGAGAAGGACTCTAAAGCTAGTTAGACAGAGAAAGAAAGTGTAAAACAGTAAAAATCATCAGGGGAAATTTACAACAGGAGACTGCTACTAACACCTTTCTATCACCAGATGACATAAGTGTCCAACTAACAAGGCCACTTTCTTATGCTGGGAGGCCCCCAACTCCCGCAGTTGATAGTTAGGATCCTGAGACAAGATCTCAAATATTAACATGCCCTGTATTTGAGGGAGGAGGGCAGCGTGTTTACCATGCTTTAAATTTCAAAACAGTGAAGAAGTTAAAAGAGGCTGTAACAACCTATCGTCCTCAAGCACCCTTCAATGTAATCATGGTCGAATCCATTAACAACTTGAACATGAAGCCAGTGGATTGGGCTAATATGTGTAATGTCGTGCTAAATGGAGGACAATGCATGTTATGGAAGGTTGCCAATGAGGAATGTTGAAAGGAGACAGCTAGGCAAAATGCAGGAGCTGGTTATCCTCAGAGAAATCTAGATATGTTGTTAGGAAAGGGACCTTATGAAGATCAGCAGCAGCAAATTGCATATGATCATGGTGTATGTGCACAAATTGGTGTAGATGCAATTAAGGCATGGAAGACTTTACAAGAACATGGAGGTTTACAAGGTCAATTATCTAAGGTAATACAAGGAGCTAATGAACCTTATGCTGAATTTGTAGATAGGCTTATTCAAAGAGCTACCAGAGTTTTTGGGAATACAGAACAAGCAATGCCATTACTAAAACAACTGGTTTATGAGCAAGCGAATCATTGTTGCAGAGATATCATTAGACCATGGAAAAATGAAGATTTAAACACATTGATTTAATTATGTAGAGACATTAATGAACAAGAGCAAGTTATGGCAGCTGCAGTAAAACAGGCTTTAGTTGCCAGATACATTAATGAACAAGGGCAAATTGTGGCAGCTACAGTAAAACAGGCTTTAGATGCCAGACCAAGAACATGCTACCAATGTGAAGAAACAGGACATTTTAAAAGGAATTGGACCATAGATGGAGGGTTTAACAATATTAGGTATCAAAGGAGTAGAATACCAGGTATTTGGCCACAATGCCATAGAGGGAGACATTGGGCTAATGAGTGCTGTTTTCAAACCACCATAGAGGGTACTCAATTATCAAAAAATGAACAAGGACCACGTGTTTATCCACGATATCATGGAGAAAGGCATTGGGCTCAATTGCCAAATAAATGGACAGGGGGTTCCAATGCTCCGGGGCCCCAAACCACAAATATACAGAGCACTGGAGAAACCCAGCAACCCCATCAGGGTAGTGCCCAGGACACATTGTCCATCAGATCCCTCATCAGACAAACCAGAGGGAGCACAGTGTTGGACATCTGCGCCTCTGCCAGATCAGTACTAACTCCAGAGATGGGAGTTCAAATCATTCCCACAGGGGTAAAAGGACCTCTTCCCTAAGGAACCATGGGCTTATTATTGGGATGCAGCTCTTCTACTCTAAAAGAACTTATGATAAGTCCTGGGGTGATCGATCCCGATTATGAAGGTGAAATAAAAATTATAGCCAGTTCTCCAAAGGACATATCAGTAATTTCACAAGGTGATAGAATAGCACATTTACTAATAATACCCAGCCTATATGATAAATTTTCCAGTCGTACTGTAGAAAGATGTTCCAAGGGATTAGGCTCCACAGGTGTAGATTTGGCTATGCTTTCTTTAAATTTAGATTCTCGCCCCATGCTAAAACTAAATATTCAAGGGCATGAATTGAATGGGCTACTGGATACAGGTGCAGACATTAGCATCATCTCTCGTCAAGAATGGCAAAAACATTGGCCATTACAACAAGCCACTCAAACACTTCGAGGCCTATAAGTGGCGACTAATCCCCATAGAAGTAAAATGGTATTAGATAGGAAGGATCCTGAAGGATGTGAAGGAACTATACAGCCATATGTATTGGATCATCTTCCCATAAATTTATGGGGACGAGATGTCCTAGATCAATTAGGTTTGACATTAACAAATAACATCAACCAAAATGCAGCCACTATTATGACTAGACAAGGTTTTAGGAAAGAAAAAAGATTAGAAAAACAAGAATAAGTCATAGCAGCACCAATACAAATAGATCAAGGAACAGAGAGACATGGGTTGGATTTTCAGAAAGGGCCACTGAGACAATAAAAATTACCTGAAAATCAGAAAGACAGTATGGGTTCCTCAGTGGCCCCTGACTAAAGAAAAGATACAAGCAGTCCATAACCTGGTAAAACAACAATTAGCAGAAGGACATATACAACCGACTGTATATCCCCAAAATACTCCCATTTATGTCATCAAAAAGAAATCTGGTAAATGGAGACTATTGCAAGATTTTAGAGCCATTAATAATGAGATGGTTATTATGGGACCTGCTCAATCAGGGATTCCTCAATTGTCTGCTTTGCCAATAACCTGGTATGTTTTAGTTATAGATATTAAATATTGTTTTTTTTTCAATTATAATTCATCCTAAGGATAGTCCAGGTTTTGCTTTTACTATCCCTGCACTGAATCATGAAGGTCCTGATCAGAGATATGAATGGAAAGTACTCCCTCAAGGGATGGCTAACAGCCCAACTATGTGTCATATTTATGTTAACAAAGTAATCCAGCCACTTAGAAATCAAAATTCTGAACACAAATATTTCACTATATGGATGATGTATTATTAGCACACAAAGCTAAAAACACATTGCTAGAAAGTTATGCCACACTTACAAACTTATTAAAAATTATAATGTAGAGATAGCAATAGATAAAGTACAATTAAATTTTCCAATTAATTATTTAGGAGTTCTGTTATCCTCAACCATGGTCAGTCCACCAAAAATTCAAATACGAGTAGATCAACTCAAATCACATAACGACTTTCAAAAGTTATTAGGAGACATAAATTGGATAAGGCCTTATCTAGGTATACCAACAGGAGAGTTGGGACCTTTATTTGATATCCTAAAAGGTCTATCAGATAAAAATTCACCCCGCATGTTAACACCTGAAGCAAGAAAGGCATTAAAAATCAATGAAACATATATGGAAAATATGCATTTGGATAGAATTGATATAAGTTTGCCTTTATTATTTATTGTACTACCAACAAAAAATATTCCTACAGGAGTATTTTGGCAAGAAGGTCCATTATTATGGATACATTTATCTTATTCTCCTTACACTATTCTTACTAGGTATCCTGAGGCTTTAGGATAATTAATACTCAAAGGAATTAAAGCAGCAAAGGAAGTGTTTGGAATTTCTTCCAATAAAATTTTTACTCCATATACTCTGAATCAAATTGATGAGTTAGCTAATGAGTTAAATACTTGGGCAATAATCATGGTCCAATCTAATGTTTCATTTGATAACCACTTACCATCTAACCCTTTATTGTCTTTTTGGTCATCGCATCCTGTAATTTTTCCAAAATTGAGAAGAAAAACACTTATCATGAATGCTTCAAATATATTCACTGATGTATCAATGCTGATACACTGATGCTGGTAAGATTTCTCCTTTCTCTACTGTTTTCTCTTTACTTTCCAATATAAAAAGTCTAATCTGGGACAGAAAAGATCTATTCTTTATAAGACATATCAGGGCACATCCAAAAAGAAGATGATTTGACTCAAGGCCTTATCAGCTGATATCCAAAATTCCAGTTTGACTATCCTTACATCTTTTGACAAGTGGATTCTGATTGTGCCCAGCCAGACAGCGGCATTTGGTGGCTCATATGGGGAGCGACTGAGGGTAACTGATAAGGTAAACTGCTCGCTCTTGAGGGCAGGGCGAGAGGATGGGTAGCCATTTTATGATTCCTCTTTTGTTTTAAGTTGCCTGTCCCTGGAGATGAGTGAGATGGAAGAAAAACTGCTCACATCTGAGGAAAAACTATTTGTGTCTGAGGAACAGATAGGGAGAAAGGCTATAATAATTTTTTGTTGTTCCATTTTTATTTCGTTCTATCTCTTTTTTTGTTTGGTGTTATCTTGTTGGTTTGTATTATAGTAGAAATATGGGATCAAAAATTAGTAAAAAACAAACCAAAAAAGTGTTAAGTAAATTGTTAGAGGAAGGAGGCATCCCAGTAAAATCAAGAGCAGTCATGGCAATTGTTGATACAATACAAAAATGTAGACCATGGCTTTTTAAGGAGGAGTTGTTAAATATATCACAATGGAACCATCATGGTGAAGATTTAAAAAGAATAGAAAAGAAAAGCCCAGGGATTCTGCCAGTTGGCACATTGCCATTGTGGACATTCATATCTTGTTTGCTTAGTTCAAAGCCTTCAGTTCAGTCAATGGTAGAGGAAGCAGAAGACATATTGATTCAAGTAAAACAGAAGGTGTCTCAAGTTAGTCAGACAGAAGAAAAAATTCAAGTAAAAGAGAAGGTCTCTCGAGCTAGTCAGATAGAGGAAACTATTCAAGTAAAAGAGAACGTCTCTCGAACTAGTCAGACAGAGGAAAAAATTCAAGTAAAAGAGAAGGCCTCTAAAGCTAGTTAGACAGAGAAAGAAAGTGTAAAACAGTAAAAAACATCAGGGGAAATTTACAACAGGAGACTGCTACTAACACCTTTCTATCACCAGATGACATAAGTGTCCAACTAACAAGGCCACTTTCTTATGCTGGGAGGCCCCCAACTCCCGCAGTTGATAGTTAGGATCCTGAGACAAGATCTCAAATATTAACATGCCCTGTATTTGAGGGAGGAGGGCAGCGTGTTTACCATGCTTTAAATTTCAAAACAGTGAAGCAGCTAAAAGAGGCTGTAACAACCTATCGTCCTCAAGCACCCTTCAATGTAATCATGGTCGAATCCATTAACAACTTGAACATGAAGCCAGTGGATTGGGCTAATATGTGTAATGTTGTGTTAAATGGAGGACAATGCATGTTATGGAAGGTTGCCAATGAGGAATGTTGAAAGGAGACAGCTAGGCGAAATGCAGGAGCTGGTTATCCTCAGAGAAATCTAGATATGTTGTTAGGAAAGGGACCTTATGAAGATCAGCAGCAGCAAATTGCGTATGATCATGGTGTATGTGCACAAATTGGTGTAGATGCAATTAAGGCATGGAAGACTTTACAAGAACATGGAGGTTTACAAGGTCAATTATCTAAGGTAATACAAGGAGCTAATGAACCTTATGCTGAATTTGTAGATAGGCTTATTCAAAGAGCTACCAGAGTTTTTGGGAATACAGAACAAGCAATGCCATTACTAAAACAACTGGCTTATGAGCAAGCGAATCGTTGTTGCAGAGATATCATTAGACCATGGAAAAATGAAGATTTAAACACATTGATTTAATTATGTAGAGACATTAATGAACAAGAGCAAGTCATGGCAGCTGCAGTAAAACAGGCTTTAGTTGCCAGATACATTAATGAACAAGGGCAAATTGTGGCAGCTACAGTAAAACAGGCTTTAGATGCCAGACCAAGAACATGCTACCAATGTGAAGAAACAGGACATTTTAAAAGGAATTGGCCCATAGAAGGAGGGTTTAACAATATTAGGTATCAAAGGAGTAGAATACCAGGTATTTGGCCACAATGCCATAGAGGGAGACATTGGGCTAATGAGTGCTGTTCTCAAACCACCATAGAGGGTACTCAATTATCAAAAAATGAACAAGGACCAGGTGTTTATCCACGATATCATGGAGAAAGGCATTGGGCTCAATTGCCAAATAAATGGACAGGGGGTTCCAATGCTCCGGGGCCCCAAACCACAAATATACAGAGCACTGGAGGAACCCAGCAACCCCATCAGCGTAGTGCCCAGGACACATTGTCCATCAGATCCCTCATCAGACAAACCAGAGGGAGCACAGTGTTGGACATCTGCGCCTCTGCCAGATCAGTACTAACTCCAGAGATGGGAGTTCAAATCATTCCCACAGGGGTAAAAGGACCTCTTCCCAAAGGAACCATGGGCTTATTATTGGGATGCAGCTCTTCTACTCTAAAAGAACTTATGATAAGTCCTGGGGTGATTGATCCCGATTATGAAGTTGAAATAAAAATTATAGCCAGTTCTCCAAAGGACATATCAGTAATTTCACAAGGAGATAGAATAGCACAGTTACTAATAATACCCAGCCTATATGATAAATTTTCCAGTCGTACTGTAGAAAGATGTTCCAAGGGATTAGGCTCCACAGGTGTAGATTTGGCTATGCTTTCTTTAAATTTAGATTCTCGCCCCATGCTAAAACTAAATATTCAAGGGCATGAATTGAATGGGCTACTGGATACAGGTGCAGACATTAGCATCATCTCTCGTCAAGAATGGCAAAAACATTGGCCATTACAACAAGCCACTCAAACACTTCGAGGCCTATAAGTGGCGACTAATCCCCATAGAAGTAAAATGGTATTAGATAGGAAGGATCCTGAAGGATGTGAAGGAACTATACAGCCATATGTATTGGATCATCTTCCCATAAATTTATGGGGACGAGATGTCCTAGATCAATTAGGTTTGACATTAACAAATAACATCAACCAAAATGCAGCCACTATTATGACTAGACAAGGTTTTAGGAAAGAAAAAAGATTAGAAAAACAAGAAAAAGTCATAGCAGCACCAATACAAATAGATCAAGGAACAGAGAGACATGGGTTGGATTTTCAGAAAGGGCCACTGAGACAATAAAAATTACCTGAAAATCAGAAAGACAGTATGGGTTCCTCAGTGGCCCCTGACTAAAGAAAAGATACAAGCAGTCCATGACCTGGTAAAACAACAATTAGCAGAAGGACATATACAACCGACTGTATATCCCCAAAATACTCCCATTTATGTCATCAAAAAGAAATCTGGTAAATGGAGACTATTGCAAGATTTTAGAGCCATTAATAATGAGATGGTTATTATGGGACCTGCTCAATCAGGGATTCCTCAATTGTCTGCTTTGCCAATAACCTGGTATGTTTTAGTTATAGATATTAAATATTGTTTTTTTTTCAATTATAATTCATCCTAAGGATAGTCCAGGTTTTGCTTTTACTATCCCTGCACTGAATCATGAAGGTCCTGATCAGAGATATGAATGGAAAGTACTCCCTCAAGGGATGGCTAACAGCCCAACTATGTGTCATATTTATGTTAACAAAGTAATCCAGCCACTTAGAAATCAAAATTCTGAACACAAATATTTCACTATATGGATGATGTATTATTAGCACACAAAGCTAAAAACACATTGCTAGAAAGTTATGCCACACTTACAAACTTATTAAAAATTATAATGTAGAGATAGCAATAGATAAAGTACAATTAAATTTTCCAATTAATTATTTAGGAGTTCTGTTATCCTCAACCATGGTCAGTCCACCAAAAATTCAAATACGAGTAGATCAACTCAAATCACATAACGACTTTCAAAAGTTATTAGGAGACATAAATTGGATAAGGCCTTATCTAGGTATACCAACAGGAGAGTTGGGACCTTTATTTGATATCCTAAAAGGTCTATCAGATAAAAATTCACCCCGCATGTTAACACCTGAAGCAAGAAAGGCATTAAAAATCAATGAAACATATATGGAAAATATGCATTTGGATAGAATTGATATAAGTTTGCCTTTATTATTTATTGTACTACCAACAAAAAATATTCCTACAGGAGTATTTTGGCAAGAAGGTCCATTATTATGGATACATTTATCTTATTCTCCTTACACTATTCTTACTAGGTATCCTGAGGCTTTAGGATAATTAATACTCAAAGGAATTAAAGCAGCAAAGGAAGTGTTTGGAATTTCTTCCAATAAAATTTTTACTCCATATACTCTGAATCGAATTGATGAGTTAGCTAATGAGTTAAATACTTGGGCAATAATCATGGTCCAATCTAATGTTTCATTTGATAACCACTTACCATCTAACCCTTTATTGTCTTTTTGGTCATCGCATCCTGTAATTTTTCCAAAATTGAGAAGAAAAACACTTATCATGAATGCTTCAAATATATTCACTGATGTATCAATGCTGATACACTGATGCTGGTAAGATTTCTCCTTTCTCTACTGTTTTCTCTTTACTTTCCAATATAAAAAGTCTAACCTGGGACACAAAAGATCTATTCTTTATAAGACATATCAGGGCACATCCAAAAAGAAGATGATTTGACTCAAGGCCTTATCAGCTGATATCCAAAATTCCAGTTTGACTATCCTTACATCTTTTGACAAGTGGATTCTGATTGTGCCCAGCCAGACAGCGGCATTTGGTGGCTCATATGGGGAGCGACTGAGGGTAACTGATAAGGTAAACTGCTCACTCTTGAGGGCAGGGCGAGAGGATGGGTAGCCATTTTATGATTCCTCTTTTGTTTTAAGTTGCCTGTCCCTGGAGATGAGTGAGATGGAAGAAAAACTGCTCACATCTGAGGAAAAACTATTTGTGTCTGAGGAACAGATAGGGAGAAAGGCTATAATAATTTTTTGTTGTTCCATTTTTATTTCGTTCTATCTCTTTTTTTGTTTGGTGTTATCTTGTTGGTTTGTATTATAGTAGAAATATGGGATCAAAAATTAGTAAAAAACAAACCAAAAAAGTGTTAAGTAAATTGTTAGAGGAAGGAGGCATCCCAGTAAAATCAAGAGCAGTCATGGCAATTGTTGATACAATACAAAAATGTAGACCATGGCTTTTTAAGGAGGAGTTGTTAAATATATCACAATGGAACCATCATGGTGCAGATTTAAAAAGAATAGAAAAGAAAAGCCCAGGGATTCTGCCAGTTGGCACATTGCCATTGTGGACATTCATATCTTGTTTGCTTAGTTCAAAGCCTTCAGTTCAGTCAATGGTAGAGGAAGAAGAAGACATATTGATTCAAGTAAAACAGAAGGTGTCTCAAGTTAGTCAGACAGAAGAAAAAATTCAAGTAAAAGAGAAGGTCTCTCGAGCTAGTCAGATAGAGGAAACTATTCAAGTAAAAGAGAACGTCTCTCGAACTAGTCAGACAGAGGAAAAAATTCAAGTAAAAGAGAAGGCCTCTAAAGCTAGTTAGACAGAGAAAGAAAGTGTAAAACAGTAAAAAACATCAGGGGAAATTTACAACAGGAGACTGCTACTAACACCTTTCTATCACCAGATGACATAAGTGTCCAACTAACAAGGCCACTTTCTTATGCTGGGAGGCCCCCAACTCCCGCAGTTGATAGTTAGGATCCTGAGACAAGATCTCAAATATTAACATGCCCTGTATTTGAGGGAGGAGGGCAGCGTGTTTACCATGCTTTAAATTTCAAAACAGTGAAGCAGCTAAAAGAGGCTGTAACAACCTATCGTCCTCAAGCACCCTTCAATGTAATCATGGTCGAATCCATTAACAACTTGAACATGAAGCCAGTGGATTGGGCTAATATGTGTAATGTTGTGTTAAATGGAGGACAATGCATGTTATGGAAGGTTGCCAATGAGGAATGTTGAAAGGAGACAGCTAGGCGAAATGCAGGAGCTGGTTATCCTCAGAGAAATCTAGATATGTTGTTAGGAAAGGGACCTTATGAAGATCAGCAGCAGCAAATTGCGTATGATCATGGTGTATGTGCACAAATTGGTGTAGATGCAATTAAGGCATGGAAGACTTTACAAGAACATGGAGGTTTACAAGGTCAATTATCTAAGGTAATACAAGGAGCTAATGAACCTTATGCTGAATTTGTAGATAGGCTTATTCAAAGAGCTACCAGAGTTTTTGGGAATACAGAACAAGCAATGCCATTACTAAAACAACTGGCTTATGAGCAAGCGAATCGTTGTTGCAGAGATATCATTAGACCATGGAAAAATGAAGATTTAAACACATTGATTTAATTATGTAGAGACATTAATGAACAAGAGCAAGTCATGGCAGCTGCAGTAAAACAGGCTTTAGTTGCCAGATACATTAATGAACAAGGGCAAATTGTGGCAGCTACAGTAAAACAGGCTTTAGATGCCAGACCAAGAACATGCTACCAATGTGAAGAAACAGGACATTTTAAAAGGAATTGGCCCATAGAAGGAGGGTTTAACAATATTAGGTATCAAAGGAGTAGAATACCAGGTATTTGGCCACAATGCCATAGAGGGAGACATTGGGCTAATGAGTGCTGTTCTCAAACCACCATAGAGGGTACTCAATTATCAAAAAATGAACAAGGACCAGGTGTTTATCCACGATATCATGGAGAAAGGCATTGGGCTCAATTGCCAAATAAATGGACAGGGGGTTCCAATGCTCCGGGGCCCCAAACCACAAATATACAGAGCACTGGAGGAACCCAGCAACCCCATCAGCGTAGTGCCCAGGACACATTGTCCATCAGATCCCTCATCAGACAAACCAGAGGGAGCACAGTGTTGGACATCTGCGCCTCTGCCAGATCAGTACTAACTCCAGAGATGGGAGTTCAAATCATTCCCACAGGGGTAAAAGGACCTCTTCCCAAAGGAACCATGGGCTTATTATTGGGATGCAGCTCTTCTACTCTAAAAGAACTTATGATAAGTCCTGGGGTGATTGATCCCGATTATGAAGGTGAAATAAAAATTATAGCCAGTTCTCCAAAGGACATATCAGTAATTTCACAAGGAGATAGAATAGCACAGTTACTAATAATACCCAGCCTATATGATAAATTTTCCAGTCGTACTGTAGAAAGATGTTCCAAGGGATTAGGCTCCACAGGTGTAGATTTGGCTATGCTTTCTTTAAATTTAGATTCTCGCCCCATGCTAAAACTAAATATTCAAGGGCATGAATTGAATGGGCTACTGGATACAGGTGCAGACATTAGCATCATCTCTCGTCAAGAATGGCAAAAACATTGGCCATTACAACAAGCCACTCAAACACTTCGAGGCCTATAAGTGGCGACTAATCCCCATAGAAGTAAAATGGTATTAGATAGGAAGGATCCTGAAGGATGTGAAGGAACTATACAGCCATATGTATTGGATCATCTTCCCATAAATTTATGGGGACGAGATGTCCTAGATCAATTAGGTTTGACATTAACAAATAACATCAACCAAAATGCAGCCACTATTATGACTAGACAAGGTTTTAGGAAAGAAAAAAGATTAGAAAAACAAGAAAAAGTCATAGCAGCACCAATACAAATAGATCAAGGAACAGAGAGACATGGGTTGGATTTTCAGAAAGGGCCACTGAGACAATAAAAATTACCTGAAAATCAGAAAGACAGTATGGGTTCCTCAGTGGCCCCTGACTAAAGAAAAGATACAAGCAGTCCATGACCTGGTAAAACAACAATTAGCAGAAGGACATATACAACCGACTGTATATCCCCAAAATACTCCCATTTATGTCATCAAAAAGAAATCTGGTAAATGGAGACTATTGCAAGATTTTAGAGCCATTAATAATGAGATGGTTATTATGGGACCTGCTCAATCAGGGATTCCTCAATTGTCTGCTTTGCCAATAACCTGGTATGTTTTAGTTATAGATATTAAATATTGTTTTTTTTTCAATTATAATTCATCCTAAGGATAGTCCAGGTTTTGCTTTTACTATCCCTGCACTGAATCATGAAGGTCCTGATCAGAGATATGAATGGAAAGTACTCCCTCAAGGGATGGCTAACAGCCCAACTATGTGTCATATTTATGTTAACAAAGTAATCCAGCCACTTAGAAATCAAAATTCTGAACACAAATATTTCACTATATGGATGATGTATTATTAGCACACAAAGCTAAAAACACATTGCTAGAAAGTTATGCCACACTTACAAACTTATTAAAAATTATAATGTAGAGATAGCAATAGATAAAGTACAATTAAATTTTCCAATTAATTATTTAGGAGTTCTGTTATCCTCAACCATGGTCAGTCCACCAAAAATTCAAATACGAGTAGATCAACTCAAATCACATAACGACTTTCAAAAGTTATTAGGAGACATAAATTGGATAAGGCCTTATCTAGGTATACCAACAGGAGAGTTGGGACCTTTATTTGATATCCTAAAAGGTCTATCAGATAAAAATTCACCCCGCATGTTAACACCTGAAGCAAGAAAGGCATTAAAAATCAATGAAACATATATGGAAAATATGCATTTGGATAGAATTGATATAAGTTTGCCTTTATTATTTATTGTACTACCAACAAAAAATATTCCTACAGGAGTATTTTGGCAAGAAGGTCCATTATTATGGATACATTTATCTTATTCTCCTTACACTATTCTTACTAGGTATCCTTAGGCTTTAGGATAATTAATACTCAAAGGAATTAAAGCAGCAAAGGAAGTGTTTGGAATTTCTTCCAATAAAATTTTTACTCCATATACTCTGAATCGAATTGATGAGTTAGCTAATGAGTTAAATACTTGGGCAATAATCATGGTCCAATCTAATGTTTCATTTGATAACCACTTACCATCTAACCCTTTATTGTCTTTTTGGTCATCGCATCCTGTAATTTTTCCAAAATTGAGAAGAAAAACACTTATCATGAATGCTTCAAATATATTCACTGATGTATCAATGCTGATACACTGATGCTGGTAAGATTTCTCCTTTCTCTACTGTTTTCTCTTTACTTTCCAATATAAAAAGTCTAACCTGGGACACAAAAGATCTATTCTTTATAAGACATATCAGGGCACATCCAAAAAGAAGATGATTTGACTCAAGGCCTTATCAGCTGATATCCAAAATTCCAGTTTGACTATCCTTACATCTTTTGACAAGTGGATTCTGATTGTGCCCAGCCAGACAGCGGCATTTGGTGGCTCATATGGGGAGCGACTGAGGGTAACTGATAAGGTAAACTGCTCACTCTTGAGGGCAGGGCGAGAGGATGGGTAGCCATTTTATGATTCCTCTTTTGTTTTAAGTTGCCTGTCCCTGGAGATGAGTGAGATGGAAGAAAAACTGCTCACATCTGAGGAAAAACTATTTGTGTCTGAGGAACAGATAGGGAGAAAGGCTATAATAATTTTTTGTTGTTCCATTTTTATTTCGTTCTATCTCTTTTTTTGTTTGGTGTTATCTTGTTGGTTTGTATTATAGTAGAAATATGGGATCAAAAATTAGTAAAAAACAAACCAAAAAAGTGTTAAGTAAATTGTTAGAGGAAGGAGGCATCCCAGTAAAATCAAGAGCAGTCATGGCAATTGTTGATACAATACAAAAATGTAGACCATGGCTTTTTAAGGAGGAGTTGTTAAATATATCACAATGGAACCATCATGGTGCAGATTTAAAAAGAATAGAAAAGAAAAGCCCAGGGATTCTGCCAGTTGGCACATTGCCATTGTGGACATTCATATCTTGTTTGCTTAGTTCAAAGCCTTCAGTTCAGTCAATGGTAGAGGAAGAAGAAGACATATTGATTCAAGTAAAACAGAAGGTGTCTCAAGTTAGTCAGACAGAAGAAAAAATTCAAGTAAAAGAGAAGGTCTCTCGAGCTAGTCAGATAGAGGAAACTATTCAAGTAAAAGAGAACGTCTCTCGAACTAGTCAGACAGAGGAAAAAATTCAAGTAAAAGAGAAGGCCTCTAAAGCTAGTTAGACAGAGAAAGAAAGTGTAAAACAGTAAAAAACATCAGGGGAAATTTACAACAGGAGACTGCTACTAACACCTTTCTATCACCAGATGACATAAGTGTCCAACTAACAAGGCCACTTTCTTATGCTGGGAGGCCCCCAACTCCCGCAGTTGATAGTTAGGATCCTGAGACAAGATCTCAAATATTAACATGCCCTGTATTTGAGGGAGGAGGGCAGCGTGTTTACCATGCTTTAAATTTCAAAACAGTGAAGCAGCTAAAAGAGGCTGTAACAACCTATCGTCCTCAAGCACCCTTCAATGTAATCATGGTCGAATCCATTAACAACTTGAACATGAAGCCAGTGGATTGGGCTAATATGTGTAATGTTGTGTTAAATGGAGGACAATGCATGTTATGGAAGGTTGCCAATGAGGAATGTTGAAAGGAGACAGCTAGGCGAAATGCAGGAGCTGGTTATCCTCAGAGAAATCTAGATATGTTGTTAGGAAAGGGACCTTATGAAGATCAGCAGCAGCAAATTGCGTATGATCATGGTGTATGTGCACAAATTGGTGTAGATGCAATTAAGGCATGGAAGACTTTACAAGAACATGGAGGTTTACAAGGTCAATTATCTAAGGTAATACAAGGAGCTAATGAACCTTATGCTGAATTTGTAGATAGGCTTATTCAAAGAGCTACCAGAGTTTTTGGGAATACAGAACAAGCAATGCCATTACTAAAACAACTGGCTTATGAGCAAGCGAATCGTTGTTGCAGAGATATCATTAGACCATGGAAAAATGAAGATTTAAACACATTGATTTAATTATGTAGAGACATTAATGAACAAGAGCAAGTCATGGCAGCTGCAGTAAAACAGGCTTTAGTTGCCAGATACATTAATGAACAAGGGCAAATTGTGGCAGCTACAGTAAAACAGGCTTTAGATGCCAGACCAAGAACATGCTACCAATGTGAAGAAACAGGACATTTTAAAAGGAATTGGCCCATAGAAGGAGGGTTTAACAATATTAGGTATCAAAGGAGTAGAATACCAGGTATTTGGCCACAATGCCATAGAGGGAGACATTGGGCTAATGAGTGCTGTTCTCAAACCACCATAGAGGGTACTCAATTATCAAAAAATGAACAAGGACCAGGTGTTTATCCACGATATCATGGAGAAAGGCATTGGGCTCAATTGCCAAATAAATGGACAGGGGGTTCCAATGCTCCGGGGCCCCAAACCACAAATATACAGAGCACTGGAGGAACCCAGCAACCCCATCAGCGTAGTGCCCAGGACACATTGTCCATCAGATCCCTCATCAGACAAACCAGAGGGAGCACAGTGTTG
Source organism: Callospermophilus lateralis (assembly GCF_048772815.1). NCBI lineage: Eukaryota > Metazoa > Chordata > Mammalia > Rodentia > Sciuridae > Callospermophilus > Callospermophilus lateralis. The sequence continues at coordinate 86,088 of NW_027512907.1, forward strand.
GACATCTGCGCCTCTGCCAGATCAGTACTAACTCCAGAGATGGGAGTTCAAATCATTCCCACAGGGGTAAAAGGACCTCTTCCCAAAGGAACCATGGGCTTATTATTGGGATGCAGCTCTTCTACTCTAAAAGAACTTATGATAAGTCCTGGGGTGATTGATCCCGATTATGAAGGTGAAATAAAAATTATAGCCAGTTCTCCAAAGGACATATCAGTAATTTCACAAGGAGATAGAATAGCACAGTTACTAATAATACCCAGCCTATATGATAAATTTTCCAGTCGTACTGTAGAAAGATGTTCCAAGGGATTAGGCTCCACAGGTGTAGATTTGGCTATGCTTTCTTTAAATTTAGATTCTCGCCCCATGCTAAAACTAAATATTCAAGGGCATGAATTGAATGGGCTACTGGATACAGGTGCAGACATTAGCATCATCTCTCGTCAAGAATGGCAAAAACATTGGCCATTACAACAAGCCACTCAAACACTTCGAGGCCTATAAGTGGCGACTAATCCCCATAGAAGTAAAATGGTATTAGATAGGAAGGATCCTGAAGGATGTGAAGGAACTATACAGCCATATGTATTGGATCATCTTCCCATAAATTTATGGGGACGAGATGTCCTAGATCAATTAGGTTTGACATTAACAAATAACATCAACCAAAATGCAGCCACTATTATGACTAGACAAGGTTTTAGGAAAGAAAAAAGATTAGAAAAACAAGAAAAAGTCATAGCAGCACCAATACAAATAGATCAAGGAACAGAGAGACATGGGTTGGATTTTCAGAAAGGGCCACTGAGACAATAAAAATTACCTGAAAATCAGAAAGACAGTATGGGTTCCTCAGTGGCCCCTGACTAAAGAAAAGATACAAGCAGTCCATGACCTGGTAAAACAACAATTAGCAGAAGGACATATACAACCGACTGTATATCCCCAAAATACTCCCATTTATGTCATCAAAAAGAAATCTGGTAAATGGAGACTATTGCAAGATTTTAGAGCCATTAATAATGAGATGGTTATTATGGGACCTGCTCAATCAGGGATTCCTCAATTGTCTGCTTTGCCAATAACCTGGTATGTTTTAGTTATAGATATTAAATATTGTTTTTTTTTCAATTATAATTCATCCTAAGGATAGTCCAGGTTTTGCTTTTACTATCCCTGCACTGAATCATGAAGGTCCTGATCAGAGATATGAATGGAAAGTACTCCCTCAAGGGATGGCTAACAGCCCAACTATGTGTCATATTTATGTTAACAAAGTAATCCAGCCACTTAGAAATCAAAATTCTGAACACAAATATTTCACTATATGGATGATGTATTATTAGCACACAAAGCTAAAAACACATTGCTAGAAAGTTATGCCACACTTACAAACTTATTAAAAATTATAATGTAGAGATAGCAATAGATAAAGTACAATTAAATTTTCCAATTAATTATTTAGGAGTTCTGTTATCCTCAACCATGGTCAGTCCACCAAAAATTCAAATACGAGTAGATCAACTCAAATCACATAACGACTTTCAAAAGTTATTAGGAGACATAAATTGGATAAGGCCTTATCTAGGTATACCAACAGGAGAGTTGGGACCTTTATTTGATATCCTAAAAGGTCTATCAGATAAAAATTCACCCCGCATGTTAACACCTGAAGCAAGAAAGGCATTAAAAATCAATGAAACATATATGGAAAATATGCATTTGGATAGAATTGATATAAGTTTGCCTTTATTATTTATTGTACTACCAACAAAAAATATTCCTACAGGAGTATTTTGGCAAGAAGGTCCATTATTATGGATACATTTATCTTATTCTCCTTACACTATTCTTACTAGGTATCCTTAGGCTTTAGGATAATTAATACTCAAAGGAATTAAAGCAGCAAAGGAAGTGTTTGGAATTTCTTCCAATAAAATTTTTACTCCATATACTCTGAATCGAATTGATGAGTTAGCTAATGAGTTAAATACTTGGGCAATAATCATGGTCCAATCTAATGTTTCATTTGATAACCACTTACCATCTAACCCTTTATTGTCTTTTTGGTCATCGCATCCTGTAATTTTTCCAAAATTGAGAAGAAAAACACTTATCATGAATGCTTCAAATATATTCACTGATGTATCAATGCTGATACACTGATGCTGGTAAGATTTCTCCTTTCTCTACTGTTTTCTCTTTACTTTCCAATATAAAAAGTCTAACCTGGGACACAAAAGATCTATTCTTTATAAGACATATCAGGGCACATCCAAAAAGAAGATGATTTGACTCAAGGCCTTATCAGCTGATATCCAAAATTCCAGTTTGACTATCCTTACATCTTTTGACAAGTGGATTCTGATTGTGCCCAGCCAGACAGCGGCATTTGGTGGCTCATATGGGGAGCGACTGAGGGTAACTGATAAGGTAAACTGCTCACTCTTGAGGGCAGGGCGAGAGGATGGGTAGCCATTTTATGATTCCTCTTTTGTTTTAAGTTGCCTGTCCCTGGAGATGAGTGAGATGGAAGAAAAACTGCTCACATCTGAGGAAAAACTATTTGTGTCTGAGGAACAGATAGGGAGAAAGGCTATAATAATTTTTTGTTGTTCCATTTTTATTTCGTTCTATCTCTTTTTTTGTTTGGTGTTATCTTGTTGGTTTGTATTATAGTAGAAATATGGGATCAAAAATTAGTAAAAAACAAACCAAAAAAGTGTTAAGTAAATTGTTAGAGGAAGGAGGCATCCCAGTAAAATCAAGAGCAGTCATGGCAATTGTTGATACAATACAAAAATGTAGACCATGGCTTTTTAAGGAGGAGTTGTTAAATATATCACAATGGAACCATCATGGTGCAGATTTAAAAAGAATAGAAAAGAAAAGCCCAGGGATTCTGCCAGTTGGCACATTGCCATTGTGGACATTCATATCTTGTTTGCTTAGTTCAAAGCCTTCAGTTCAGTCAATGGTAGAGGAAGAAGAAGACATATTGATTCAAGTAAAACAGAAGGTGTCTCAAGTTAGTCAGACAGAAGAAAAAATTCAAGTAAAAGAGAAGGTCTCTCGAGCTAGTCAGATAGAGGAAACTATTCAAGTAAAAGAGAACGTCTCTCGAACTAGTCAGACAGAGGAAAAAATTCAAGTAAAAGAGAAGGCCTCTAAAGCTAGTTAGACAGAGAAAGAAAGTGTAAAACAGTAAAAAACATCAGGGGAAATTTACAACAGGAGACTGCTACTAACACCTTTCTATCACCAGATGACATAAGTGTCCAACTAACAAGGCCACTTTCTTATGCTGGGAGGCCCCCAACTCCCGCAGTTGATAGTTAGGATCCTGAGACAAGATCTCAAATATTAACATGCCCTGTATTTGAGGGAGGAGGGCAGCGTGTTTACCATGCTTTAAATTTCAAAACAGTGAAGCAGCTAAAAGAGGCTGTAACAACCTATCGTCCTCAAGCACCCTTCAATGTAATCATGGTCGAATCCATTAACAACTTGAACATGAAGCCAGTGGATTGGGCTAATATGTGTAATGTTGTGTTAAATGGAGGACAATGCATGTTATGGAAGGTTGCCAATGAGGAATGTTGAAAGGAGACAGCTAGGCGAAATGCAGGAGCTGGTTATCCTCAGAGAAATCTAGATATGTTGTTAGGAAAGGGACCTTATGAAGATCAGCAGCAGCAAATTGCGTATGATCATGGTGTATGTGCACAAATTGGTGTAGATGCAATTAAGGCATGGAAGACTTTACAAGAACATGGAGGTTTACAAGGTCAATTATCTAAGGTAATACAAGGAGCTAATGAACCTTATGCTGAATTTGTAGATAGGCTTATTCAAAGAGCTACCAGAGTTTTTGGGAATACAGAACAAGCAATGCCATTACTAAAACAACTGGCTTATGAGCAAGCGAATCGTTGTTGCAGAGATATCATTAGACCATGGAAAAATGAAGATTTAAACACATTGATTTAATTATGTAGAGACATTAATGAACAAGAGCAAGTCATGGCAGCTGCAGTAAAACAGGCTTTAGTTGCCAGATACATTAATGAACAAGGGCAAATTGTGGCAGCTACAGTAAAACAGGCTTTAGATGCCAGACCAAGAACATGCTACCAATGTGAAGAAACAGGACATTTTAAAAGGAATTGGCCCATAGAAGGAGGGTTTAACAATATTAGGTATCAAAGGAGTAGAATACCAGGTATTTGGCCACAATGCCATAGAGGGAGACATTGGGCTAATGAGTGCTGTTCTCAAACCACCATAGAGGGTACTCAATTATCAAAAAATGAACAAGGACCAGGTGTTTATCCACGATATCATGGAGAAAGGCATTGGGCTCAATTGCCAAATAAATGGACAGGGGGTTCCAATGCTCCGGGGCCCCAAACCACAAATATACAGAGCACTGGAGGAACCCAGCAACCCCATCAGCGTAGTGCCCAGGACACATTGTCCATCAGATCCCTCATCAGACAAACCAGAGGGAGCACAGTGTTGGACATCTGCGCCTCTGCCAGATCAGTACTAACTCCAGAGATGGGAGTTCAAATCATTCCCACAGGGGTAAAAGGACCTCTTCCCAAAGGAACCATGGGCTTATTATTGGGATGCAGCTCTTCTACTCTAAAAGAACTTATGATAAGTCCTGGGGTGATTGATCCCGATTATGAAGGTGAAATAAAAATTATAGCCAGTTCTCCAAAGGACATATCAGTAATTTCACAAGGAGATAGAATAGCACAGTTACTAATAATACCCAGCCTATATGATAAATTTTCCAGTCGTACTGTAGAAAGATGTTCCAAGGGATTAGGCTCCACAGGTGTAGATTTGGCTATGCTTTCTTTAAATTTAGATTCTCGCCCCATGCTAAAACTAAATATTCAAGGGCATGAATTGAATGGGCTACTGGATACAGGTGCAGACATTAGCATCATCTCTCGTCAAGAATGGCAAAAACATTGGCCATTACAACAAGCCACTCAAACACTTCGAGGCCTATAAGTGGCGACTAATCCCCATAGAAGTAAAATGGTATTAGATAGGAAGGATCCTGAAGGATGTGAAGGAACTATACAGCCATATGTATTGGATCATCTTCCCATAAATTTATGGGGACGAGATGTCCTAGATCAATTAGGTTTGACATTAACAAATAACATCAACCAAAATGCAGCCACTATTATGACTAGACAAGGTTTTAGGAAAGAAAAAAGATTAGAAAAACAAGAAAAAGTCATAGCAGCACCAATACAAATAGATCAAGGAACAGAGAGACATGGGTTGGATTTTCAGAAAGGGCCACTGAGACAATAAAAATTACCTGAAAATCAGAAAGACAGTATGGGTTCCTCAGTGGCCCCTGACTAAAGAAAAGATACAAGCAGTCCATGACCTGGTAAAACAACAATTAGCAGAAGGACATATACAACCGACTGTATATCCCCAAAATACTCCCATTTATGTCATCAAAAAGAAATCTGGTAAATGGAGACTATTGCAAGATTTTAGAGCCATTAATAATGAGATGGTTATTATGGGACCTGCTCAATCAGGGATTCCTCAATTGTCTGCTTTGCCAATAACCTGGTATGTTTTAGTTATAGATATTAAATATTGTTTTTTTTTTCAATTATAATTCATCCTAAGGATAGTCCAGGTTTTGCTTTTACTATCCCTGCACTGAATCATGAAGGTCCTGATCAGAGATATGAATGGAAAGTACTCCCTCAAGGGATGGCTAACAGCCCAACTATGTGTCATATTTATGTTAACAAAGTAATCCAGCCACTTAGAAATCAAAATTCTGAACACAAATATTTCACTATATGGATGATGTATTATTAGCACACAAAGCTAAAAACACATTGCTAGAAAGTTATGCCACACTTACAAACTTATTAAAAATTATAATGTAGAGATAGCAATAGATAAAGTACAATTAAATTTTCCAATTAATTATTTAGGAGTTCTGTTATCCTCAACCATGGTCAGTCCACCAAAAATTCAAATACGAGTAGATCAACTCAAATCACATAACGACTTTCAAAAGTTATTAGGAGACATAAATTGGATAAGGCCTTATCTAGGTATACCAACAGGAGAGTTGGGACCTTTATTTGATATCCTAAAAGGTCTATCAGATAAAAATTCACCCCGCATGTTAACACCTGAAGCAAGAAAGGCATTAAAAATCAATGAAACATATATGGAAAATATGCATTTGGATAGAATTGATATAAGTTTGCCTTTATTATTTATTGTACTACCAACAAAAAATATTCCTACAGGAGTATTTTGGCAAGAAGGTCCATTATTATGGATACATTTATCTTATTCTCCTTACACTATTCTTACTAGGTATCCTGAGGCTTTAGGATAATTAATACTCAAAGGAATTAAAGCAGCAAAGGAAGTGTTTGGAATTTCTTCCAATAAAATTTTTACTCCATATACTCTGAATCAAATTGATGAGTTAGCTAATGAGTTAAATACTTGGGCAATAATCATGGTCCAATCTAATGTTTCATTTGATAACCACTTACCATCTAACCCTTTATTGTCTTTTTGGTCATCGCATCCTGTAATTTTTCCAAAATTGAGAAGAAAAACACTTATCATGAATGCTTCAAATATATTCACTGATGTATCAAATAATGGTACAGCAGCAATAGTTATACCTGATAAAACTTATAAATTTTTAGTACCCAAACAATCAGCTCAAAAGGTAGAGCTTAATGCAGTATTACAAGCTTTTGAGATATTTAAATATTCTGTATTTAATTTATTTTCCGATAGTCAGTATATAGTTAATGCTATAGTATCCCTTGAAGTTGCTGGTAAGATTTCTCCTTTCTCTACTGTTTTCTCTTTACTTTCCAATATAAAAAGTCTAATCTGGGACAGAAAAGATCTATTCTTTATAAGACATATCAGGGCACATCCAAAAAGAAGATGATTTGACTCAAGGCCTTATCAGCTGATATCCAAAATTCCAGTTTGACTATCCTTACATCTGAGATAGAACCAGGATGCTTTTTTCATTATCTATTTTATTATTGCCCTTTCCCACATTCTATTTTGTTTTTTGAGCTCATACAGACCTAGTTTAATGTTTTGCTGATCAGTTCTATTTTTTGACAAAAGAGTTTTTGAACATTGCAATGGAGATTTCACGTGTAAAAAGTTATAAGGTCTTTACTATTAGGTTATGTGTTGTATGTATTATATTATGTGTGCACACTTGTGTTTTGTGTTATATGTTTGAATGTTCGTATGTCCATATATGATATATGATGAGCGCTCATAAAAAAATGGATCCAAATATTTTTTTATTCACATTATTTAAATGGTTTAATTTAAATTGGGTAAAGAGCTGTTGAGGTTTGTTTTAAAATTTGAAAAAAAGGAGGTTAACAGATCTGTTTCCTTTCTTTCACCTTTCCTTTTCATTATATTTAATAATTATCTTCAAGACAATGTAAATAGTTAAGAAAATTGTTTTCTTTCAGTGCCTTCTGGAATGTTACATAATTTTTCTTTAGCCATTATTGCCACAATTCCTATCTTCATCCCAGTGCTGGTGAAATCAAAGATAAAACCAATCTACAGCTTCGGCAATAGCCATCACTGAAATGCTTGCAGAACTTGCCTAGACACATTGAGAACTCTCCTGTATGCATTGTAAACTACCTGTTTGTGCAGCGACTTGTGGTAGTGTTCGGGTATATTTGCTGATGATGTCATCGGTGGTACAATTTTTCCAAAAGGAGCCGTCAATTGGCTTGGTGTATCTTCCTCTCTTCTGTGTGTCATTATCGTCCAGCTAATGTTTGGGGGCCATTAGAGGTGAGGCAAAGAACCTCACCACCCCCCGGTGGTACAAAGACCTCTCCACAGGTGTTGCTGTAAACTGGACCGGTAGTCAGTGATGGGTAAGATCCAATTGCAATGGTACCAACTTAACGGGTAAGGACCATATGTACTATTGGACAACCTAAGGCAGGCACTGTCCCTAAGCCACATGTGTGTTGTTTAAACAGAGAGGGGGAGATGTTGAGAGCCACATCCGAAGGGGCCCCAGCAAAATTCCAGAAGCCAGCAAACTTCCAGCTGCTGGCTGATGATTGGCTCACAGCAACATCTAGCTGATTGGCTCCTCTGTGGTGATGCTCATTGGGCTGTTTCCCTGCCCTTTCAGACCACGGAGTTGCTCATTAGGGGACTTATTTGGCTTTGCCCACATGACCTAGCCAATCGGCCTCAAGAGCAGGAGGATTGTGGGAGGTGGAGAGAGGCTTGTGTGGGAGGAAGAGGCTTTTGGGAAGCCAGTGGTGGCAGTTGGGGCTCTGAGGGTTTTTCCTGAGAGGCTGTTTTGTTTGGCGTGTGTGGTTTTAAAGATAAAGTTAGTTTCTTTTGACAAGTGGCTCCTGATTGTGCCCAGCAAGACTGCGGCATTATCCTAATATTTCTACAGTAACTGCGCCAGTTTAACAGCAATGCAAGTAGACTCTTATGGGACATGATTTGTATTTTGATGTTCATTTTTATTCAACACTGGTACATTACTATTTCTTCAGTTTATGCACATCAGAGGGTATATATTTCTTGCACAAGTTGGCAAATTTATAGGCATTTGTTTCACTTTCAATCACTTCCTGCTTCAGAACACATGCATTACTCCAGGTTTCTTAACTGGTCTATTCGTGAGACTTCTTTCCAAACATATTATTTCCGATTTTCTTTATAATTCTTTAAGCAAAACTCACACACCCTTCATGATAAACCATAACTATCATTTCACAATTAGATGTATAACTGTTTGGAATGAATGATTGTATATCAATATAAGATTTCTTATATATTTTCTGATATCAATTCAATCCATGATTTAAAGTGGAACCAGTTATATTATTTATTCACAGTATGGTCTATTCATGCATTATCTATATTCATAGACACAGGGTACACCTCTTTGTACCCCCAATACTAATTTATATGTTTTCAAAATATTGCTCCCAGTAATAGAGGAAGAAATACTCATGTCACCTGATCTAAATATGCATGTTATCACAGTAATATTCTGGACGCAAAATGCAAAATTCACACGTGTGATTGTACCAAAGCCTAAATGGACACTGAACATGGATTACTAAAAACATCCATGTCCAGCTTGCATAACGCTCTCAAATGTCAATCCTATCGGTGACTACATATTTGTTTCTTCCTAATATATTCAACCTCAAAACTGTTGAAAATGTCAAATACTATCACTCACCCTGTATTTTGCCTGATTTCCTAATGTCTCTATTGATATCGGCTTTCCTACATATTTTCCCCAGTTCATCATTGTGACTGACCCTTCACATGTGCTGACATTGATATTCACTCTCTAACCAAAACCCAATTGCTAAAGAACTTTTGGTACAAATACTAAATTCACCCTTGTTCCAAAATCTACCGACTATCTTCCTGATCCTATTGATTATCCCTGTTTGAGTGGATGTTCTCCTCTACATTCAATCATCCAAGGTACAAGTCCTATGGCATTGTATATCGACTTATCTGAGACATGTGTGCAGAACGTAATTTAAAGCTATGTTTCACAATCAATTGCCCAATGCACTTCTGAGCTTCAAATCTCACCTAGATTTCTGTTTACATACTTATATTTCACCTCTGTATTCCTATAAATATTGCAGGTTCCCAATACCATTATTCATCCCACAGAATGATTCCTAAACCAAATCGATCCTGTTATTATCCCTAACCATACACTGTTGCCTCAATCTAACATTACAAAAGAGCAGGGACAGAGTTCATCTTACAATACAGGAATGTAGGGGATCTTACACCTGCTGAGAACCTCAAATTTCTATGCAGAAATGATCCCTGGAGAAGATGTAGGCAGCTATGAAGGACCTGAGAGAGCAAAAGCCATCTTCCATGGCAAACACCTTGTGATAACGAAGGGATGTGTATGAATCAGCCTCTCTCTTCTTAATGTAGAGAAGATGGACCAAACCAGACCTGCGTGGAGAGGTGTTCCTGGGTGGCCATTGTTGATATACCATTCAAACTTGTCAAAGTGTCACAGGAAGTAGGGGCAGCCTCCATCTCATGAGACCCATGAAAGCAACTGTTAGGACAAAGTGGTTGCCAAGGCAGTGATCTCATTCAGTTCCTGAAGGAGGTGACCTACCTAACTTCGTTGGTGATGGAACTCTCTGAAATTGGGATCCAAGAAGCCAGGCACCCAGAGCCAGTCCCAGTCCCAGTCCCAGTGGTCGAACTTGTTTGGATTTACCAAGGACAGAGTCAGTCTTTCTTGGTACCTAATGATATGAGGATGGCCAAATGCCAGTAGAGCTCAGAAAAGGGGCCTTTCCCTAGATAGCAGGTATTGGCTCAATGCTGCCTGCTGACAACTTCGTAGAGTGGGCCAAGAAGAACAGATCTGAGACAGGCCAGGCCATTTTGGGGGAACATAGTATGGCCCACCAGTCAGAGGACACTCCATATAGTCACAGACGTACTTCAGGGAAGGAGGTGCTTTTGTGGATGTGGATGTGAGTTTGTGGTTTTGTCTCATGTTCTGAAAATAGGTAGGAATGGTGGTTTGTATGGTTTGGAGTTGACTGTTTCTAGGAAGTCGTTTGGCAAGGCGAGTGTTTCTATGTCTGTGTATCCACTGTGTTCGTGGTTGTAGTCTTTAGAAAAGAGAATGCATCAATGGAGGTTTCCTGTCTAGTTGGAAGCTTCCCAGCATTCATCCTGCCCACTTTATAAATGGACTGTGGCTTGCCTCATGGATGGGCAACACCTACTATCTTCCTAAGGTCCTGTACACATCTTGATTTCTGGCCTCTCTCCAGAATAGACTCATGGTTTTGTGGCCAAGATATGTACCACCTCCAAAATCTGTTACATGGCCATGTAATGGATAGCTGAAGGGAATGGGAACATCTCAGAAAACTCAGATATCAGTGTAACCAGTAAAGTCTCAGTTTAAAAACCTTGCTTTGGCCCATTTGCTTACCTATGGTTATGTTGCCCTGAATGTCAGGAAGGTATTTGCCTCAGGCCACCCCTTTCTGAAGCCTGAAGAAAACATTTTTCAAATGGAAATGAATGGGCATCACCTGTGGATCTTTGCTTAATTGCTTTGGAAAGAGATGTGTCTGAATCAGCCTCTTGGCCCTGTGTGAGGTTGGGGCTTTGATTCTCAGAAGGTGATAGATCTAAAGAAAGATCCCATGTGTGCTTGGGTTTTCTATTGCCTCCAACTCACATAAAGGATTTATACCTGACAATCAGTAGGATTAAATTGGAGAATCAGAACAGTATTAACGGCAGGCCTATTTGATCACTCCTGGTTCACAGGAAGGGTGTCTAGGTCACCCTGACTTTAGGCAAATGAGGGGCAAGGGAGTTTATTTTGGAAACTGTCTTGGGCTTCGCCCCTCATGGAAAATTCCATCCAGAGGTTACGATGAGTGTCTATATGGAAGATGATGAGGGCCATGTGGCAGTGTTTTGGTTTTAATTGTGGTCATTTGTGTGCTGGTTGGAAGAGATGACTGGGTACACCTGGACCTGAACTCTGGTGTGATTCCCCTTAGAGACTGAGTTCTGGAACTGACTTCAGGGAAGTATTGCCATTAATTTTGGTGGGATTTTAGGAGGCCACACATGAGAGTCGCCCTTGGAAACTGAGATCTAGTCTCAGGGTGTCTTTCCACAGTGCACTGGGAATCTCCACCAGGATATAAGACGATTTTATTCTGAAAGACGTGGCAACCATAGTAAAGAGTCAAAACACATATTGAACTCACATTGAGTAGACATCAATGGGTCAGGCTTCATGTGACATTTTGGCCACTCGTTGGGAAGCGTTGCCTTTTAGAGTTCTCCAGAGCTTTCATCCTCACCATTTAATGGTTCCTGAATGAATTGAAAAACCAGTGCATCCAACTTGATACTTGAAAAATGGCTAGATAAATACCATGAAATTTTTGAAATTCCCATGACCAGGTGCGCACTGGAGAACCTTTGGATGTCCTGTTGCTGATCATGAGTGTACCAGACAGTGCCTTGAATCACTGGGTTTCATGAAAATGGTGTAGAACAGAGATGCCAGTAAGTTGGAATTTGCTGAGTAGTGGGCCTAGAACAGTGGTGGGCAGGTGTGTGATTAAACATCTGTGTTGGTGTCATGTGGATTGGCCATTGGCTTCCAAATGGCTTTTGACTGACATGGTGCAGCCAGCAGAACCTTGCATGTAAAGGCATCTTGTTATATGGAGAGGTTTCAGGGCAATGTTCAGAATCAAGTTGCTAGGGACAAGGGGGAAGTCTATGTTGGATAGAAGACTGGTTGGTGCATTCTCCTGGCAGACCCTGACCCACCACACATGACAGAACTCCCTCCAGCACTGTGTCCCAGTTGAACTACTTGTATTTCGTGAAGCAAACACCAAACTCCCATTGCAGCAGCTAGAAAGACCATGAAAAATGGAGGATGACCACATGGCTTCAGAGTCCACACAGGAAGACACTTAGCCCCCATTGGCCACAGTTTACATACAAAGAGAGAATTCTGCACTACTGCCTCATGTTCATTAAAGAATAAGAAAACATGTGCTCCAGGTTACATAGATGCAGACCCAGCTTTTATGGTCTCACTGCAAAGGAAGCTAAAGCTCCTGACTACAACATATATTTCCAGTGCCCAAACTCAGAGGCAGTTTCTCATAAGTCTTCCGGTCAGCAGAGCACCATGTTTGTGAAGTGTTTACCCTGTCCCTTACTTTTGGAAACTCTTCTACCACCCCCAAAGTTGTGAACTCCTGAGCATATTCCATTCCAGATAAGTATTCATAGATTTTCTAACTCTTCTCCTCTAATTGTGTCTAACTTGGGGCGAAGGTAATGTCAAGGCATTGTTCTTGATGAGAGTGGGATGATTATTTTTAGCACATATTTGCATAAACATTGGATTCATTTTCCTAATTTTCATTCGAAATACTGAATCACTCACACTAACCCATACCCTACTAGACTCTATATTCTGACTCCTAATCCTAATATAATGGAGAAAAATAACCCAAAATGAATAGACATACAAGCATTTCAGAGGAGGCATGGTGTATAATTGGACTTGCCTTTTGCATTATGTAGAATTGGAGTTATAAATCTAGTCAATTTTTTGTTGAAATAGTTCTCCATGTATTTTTTTTAACTTTTGTTGTTTGTTGTTCAAAACATTATATAGTTCTTGATATATCATATTTCACACTTTGATTCAAGTGAGTTATGAACTCCCATTTTTATCCCGTATATAGTTTGCAAAATCATATCAGTTACGCATCCATTGATTTACATATTGCCATACTAGTGTCTGTTGTATTTTGCTGCCTTTCCTATCCTCTACTATCCCCCCTCCCCTCTCCTCCCCTCCCATCTTCTCTCTCTACCCCCTATACTGTAATTTATTTTTCCCCCTTGTATTTTTCCCTTTCCCCTCACTTCCTCTTGTCCGTAATTTTGTATAACCCTGAGGGTTTTCTTCCATTTCCATGTAATTTCCCTTCTCTCTCCCTTTCCCTCCTACCTCTCATCCCAGTTTAATGTTAATCTTCTTCTCATGCTCTTTATCCCTACTCTGTTCTTTGTTACTCTCCTTATATCAAAGAAGACATTTGGCATTTGTTTTTTAGGGATTGGCTTCCTTCACTTAGCATAATCTGCTCTAATGCCATTCATTTCCCTGCAAATTCTATGATTTTGTCATTTTTTAATGCTCAGTAAAACTCCATTGTGAATTAATGCCACATTTTTTAACCATTCATCTATTGAAGGGCATCTAGGTTGGTTCCACACTCTTGCTATTGTGAATCGTGCTGCTATGAACATCAATGTAGCAGTGTCCATGTACCATGCTCTTTTTAGGTCTTTATGAAATAGACCGAGAAGAGTAGTAGCTGGGTCAAGTGGTGGGTTCCATTTCAAGCTTTCCATGAAATCCCCATACCGCTTTCAAAATTGGCTGCACCAATTTGCAGCCCCACCAGAAATGTACATGTGTACCCATTTACACACATCCTCGCCAAAACTTGTTGATGTTTGACTTCATAATGGCTGCCAATCTTACTGGAGTGAGATGGTATCTTATGGTGGTTTTGATTTGCATTTCTCTGACTGCTAGAGACGGTGAGCATTTTTTCATGTACTTGTTGATTGATTGTATTCCTCCTCTATGAAGTGTCTGTTCAGGTCCTTGGGCCATTTGTTGATTGGGTTATTTTTTATCTTATTGTCTAATTTTTGAGTTCTTTGTATACTCTGGATATTAGGGCTCTATCTGAAGGGTGAAGAGTAATGATTTGTTCCCAGGATGTAGGCTCCCTATTTACCTCTCTTATTCTTTCTTTTGCTTAGAAAAAAAAATTAAGTTTGATTAAGTCCCATTTCTTTATTCTTGTTATTAACTCTTGTGCTATGGGTGTCCTATTGCGGAATTTAGAGCCCGACCCCACAGTATGTAGATCGTAGCCAACATTTTCTTCTATCACACGCCGTGTCTCTGATTTGATATCAAGCTCCTTGATCCATTTTTTGTTAACTTTTGTGCATGTCGAGAGGAAGGGATTCAGTTTCATTTTTTTTCATATGAATTTCCAGTTTTCCCAGCACCATTTGTTGAAGATGCTATCCTTCCTCCATTGCATGCTTTTAGCCCCTTTATCAAATATAAGATAGTATGTAGTTTTTTGGATTGGTTTCTGTGTCCTCTATTCTGTACCATTGGTCCACCCGCCTGTTTTGGTACCAGTACCATGCTCTTTGTGTTACTATTGCTCTGTAGTATAGTTTGATGTGTGGTATCGCTATACCGCCTGATTCACACTTTCTGCTTAGCATTGTTTTTGCTATTCTGGGTCTTTTATTTTTCGATATGAATTTCATGATTGCTTTCTCTATTTCTACATGAAATGCCGTTGGGATTTTGATTGGCATTGCATTAAACCTATAGAGAACTTTTGGTAATATCGCCATTTTGATGATGTTAGTTCTGCCTATCCATGAACAAGGTATATTTTTCCATCTTCTAAAATCTTCTTCTATTTCTCTTTTTAGGGTTCTGTAGTTTTCATTGTATAAGTTTTTCACCTCTTTTGTTAGGTTGATTCCCAAGTATATTATTTTTTCTGAGGATATTGTAAATGGAGTGGTTGTCCTCATTTCCATTTCAGACAATTTTTCGCTGATATACAGGAATGCCTTTGATTTGTGCATTTTGATTTTACATCCAGCCACTTTGGTGAATTCATTTATTATCTCTAATAGTTTCTTTGTAGACCCTTTTGGGTCTGCTAGGTATAGAATCATGTCATCTGCAAATAGTGATAATTTAAGTTTTTCTTTTCCTATTTTTATGCCTTTAATTTCTTTTGTCTGTCTAATTGCTCTGGCCAGTGTTTCTAGAACTATGTTGAACAGAAATGGTGAGAGAGGGCATCCCTGTCTTGTTCAAGATTTTAGAGGGAATGCCTTCAATTTTTCTCCATTCAGAATGATGCTAGCCTGAGGCTTAGCATAGATTGCTTTTACAGTATTGAGGTAGGTTCCTGTTATCCCTAGTTTTTCTAGAGTTTTGAACATAAAGGGATGCTGTACTTTGTTGAATGCTTTTTCTGCATCTATCGAGATGATCATATAGTTCTTATTTCTAAGTCTATTGATGTGGGAAATAACATTTATTGATTTCTGTATATTGAACGAACCTTGCATCCCATGGATGAATCCTACATGCTCATGGTGCACAATTTTTTGATATGTTTTCGTATCCGATTCACCAGAATTTTATTGAGGATTTTTGCACCTAGGTTCATTAGAGATATTGGTCTGTAGTTTTGCTACTTTATAGTGAGTTTCTCTGGTTTAGGAATCAGGGTGATGTTGGCCTCGTAGAATGAATTTGGAAGTTCTCCCTCTTTTTCTATTTCCTAAAATAGCTTGAAAAGTATTGGTATTAATTCCTCTTTAAATGTTTTTTAAAACTCCGCTGTATACACATCCGGTCCTGGGCTTTACTTAGTTGATAGTCTTTGGATGGTTTCTTCTATTTCCTCCATTGATATTGGTCTGTTTAGGTTGTCCATATCCTCCTGACTCAATCTGGGAAAATCAGATGACTTAAGAAATTTATCGATGCCTTCACTATCTTCTATTTTATTGGAGTATAAGGATTCAAAATATTTTCTGATTATCTTCCGTATTTCTGAAGTGTCTGTTGTGATATTGTCTTTTTCATCCCGTATGCTAGTAATTTGAGTTCTCTCTCTTCTTCTCTTCATTAAAATGTCAAAGGTTCTGTCGATTTTATTTATTTTTTGAAAGAACCAACGTTAAGTTTTGTCAATTTTTTCAATTGTTTCTTTTGTTTCGATTTCATTAATTTCAGCTCTGGTTTTAATTATTTCTTGCCTTCTACTTCTTTTTCTGTTGTTTTCTTCTTCTTTTTCTAGGGTTTTGAGATGAAGTATGAGATCATTAATTTGTTGGTTATTTTCTTTTTTTAAGGAATGAATTCCAAGCAATGAAATTTCGTCTTAAAACTGCTTTCAATGTGTCCCATAGATTTTGATATGTTGTGTCTGTGTTTTCATTTATCTCTAAGAATTTTTTAATTTCCTCCTTGATGTCTTCTAAAACCCATTGATCATTCAGTAACCTATTGTTTATTCTCCAAGTGATGCATGATTTTTCTTTACTTCTTTTATCATTGATTTTCAGTTTCATTCCATTATGATCAGATGAGATGCATGGCATTATCTTTACTCCTTTATATTGTTTAAGAGTTGCCCTGTGATGTAATATATGATCTATTTTGAGAAGGATCCATGTGCTGCTGATAAAAAAGTGTAACTGCTTGATGTTGGGTGATTTATTCTGTATATGTCAATTAAGTCTATGTTATTAATTGTGTTATTGAGTTCTATACTGTTGCCTCAATCTAACATTACAAAAGAGCAGGGACAGAGTTCGCCTTACAATAAAGGAATGTAGGTTATCTGCAAGCTACTGAGAACCTCAAAGTTCCATGCAGAAATGATCCCTGGAGAAGATGTAGGCAGCTATGAAGGACCTGAGAGAGCAAAAGCCATTTTCCATGGCAAACGACCTGGACAGGAAAAAGGGATGTGTCTGAATCAGCCTCTCTCTTCTTAATATAGAGAAGATGGACCAAACCAGCCCTGCGTGTACAGCTGTTCCCACGTGCCTATTGTTGATATTCCATTCTAAGTAGTCAAATTTTCACAGGAAGTAGGGGCAGCCTCCATCTCATGGGACCCATGGAAGCAACTGTTAGGACAAAGTGGTTGCCAAGGCAGCAACCTCATTCAGTTCCTGAAGGAAGTGACCTACCTAACTTCCTTGGTGACGGAACTCTATGATCTTGGGATCCAAGAAGCCAGGTACCCAGAGCCAGTCGCAGTACCAGTCCCAGTGGGCCCACTTTTTTGGATTTACAAAGTACAGAGTCAGACCTTCTTGGTAACTACTGATGTGAGGAGGGCCAATTGCCAGTAGAGCTCTGAAGAGGGTCTTTTCCTGAGATTGCAGGTAGTGGCTAACCGCTGACTCCTCACAGTTTTACAGAGTTGGCAAAGGAGACCAGATCTGAGACATGACAGGCCATTTCGGGGGGAAAATATTATGGCCCACCAGTCAGAGGACACTCCAGATAGTCACAGTCCTACTTGGGGGAAGGAGGTGCCATTGTGGGTTTGGGTGTGAGTTTGTGGTGTACCAGACAGTGCCGTGATTAAATGGGTTTAAGGAAAATTGTGCAGAACAGAGTTGCCAGTAAGTTGGACCCTCCTGAGTAGTGGGGCCAAAGCTGTGGTGTGCAGGTGTGTGATAAATCATCTGTGGTGGGGCCATGTGGATTTGCCATTGATTTCCAAATGGATTGACACTGACACGGTGCAGTGAGGAGATCCTTGAATGTAAAGGCATCTTGTTATATGGATAGTTTTCAGGGCAATGTGCAGAATCAGGTTGCTATGGACAAGGGGGCAAGCTATGTGGGAATGAAGCCTGATTGTTGCATTCTCTTGCAGACCCTGAAAAACCACACGTGACAGAACTCCCTCCAGCACTGTGTCCCAGTTGAACTCCTTGTATTTCATAAAGTAAATACCAAACTCCCAGTGCAGCAGCAGGAAAAAACCACGAAAAGTTGAGGATGACCAAAAAGCTTCACTGTCCACACGGGGAGACACTTAGCCCCCAGTGGCCACAATTTACCTACAACGTGAGAATTCAGCACTGCTGCCTCATGTGCATTGGAAAATAAGAAAGAATGTCCTCCAGGAAACATAGATGCAGACCCAGCTTTGATGGTCTCTATACAAAGGAAGCTAAAACTCCTTACAACAACATATATTTCAAGTGCCCATCCTCAGAGGTAGTTTCTCAAGAATTTTTTTAGGCCAGCAGACCTCCATATTTCTGGAGTGTTTACCCTGTCCCTTACGTTGGAAGACTCCTCTATTACATGCAAGTTTGTGAACTCCTGAGCATTTTCTATTCCAGATATATATTCACAGAATTTCTAACTCTTCTCCTCTAATTGTTTCTTATTTGGGGCGAAGGTGACGTGAAGGCATTGTTGTGGATGAGAGTTGGAAGATTTTCATGTAGCACATGTTTGCATACACATTGGATTCATTTTCCTATTTTCCATTCGAAATACTGAATCTCTGACACTAACGCATACCCTACTAGACTCAGACTACTATTCCTAATATGATGGAGAAAAATAACCCAAACAGAATAGAAATACAAGAAGTTCAGAGGAGGCATGGTGTATAGTTGGACTTCCTTTTGCATGATAAAGTGTAGGTGTTATAAATCTAGTCAATTTTTATTGAAATAGTTCTCCATGAGTTTTTTTTCCTTTAATTTTTATTGTTGGATCTTCAAAGCATTACATAGTTCTTGACATATCATACTTAACACTTTGATTCAAGTGGGTTATGAACTTCCATTTTTCCCCGTATACAGATTGCAGCATCCCATTGGTTACCCATCCACTGTTTTACATATTGCTATAGTGTCTGTTGTATTCTGCTGTCTTTCCTATCTACTATCTCCCATCCCCTTCCCTCCAATCTTCTCTCTCTACACCACCTACTGTAATTTATTTCTTCCCCTTGTTTTATTCCCCTTTCTTCTCATTTCCTCTTGTATTTAATTTTGTATAACCATGAGGATCTCCTTCCATTTCCATGCAATTTCCCTTCTCTTTCCTTTCATTCCCACCTGTCACCCCTGTTTAATGTTAATCTTCTTCTCATGCTCTTCCTCCCAACTCTGTTCTTAGTTACTCTCGTTATATCAAAGAAAACATTTGGCATTTGTTTTTTAGGCTTTTGCTCTCTTCACTTAGCATAATCTGTTTAATGCCATCCATTTCTCTGCAAATTTTATGATTTTGTCATTTTTTAATGCAGAATAATACACCATTGTGTATAAATGCCACAATTTTTTTTTATCCATTCATCTTTTGAAGGGCACCGAGTTTGGTTCCACAGTCTTCCTATTGTGAATTGTGCTGCTAGGAACATCGATTTATCAGTGTCCCTGTACGATGCTCTTTTTAGGTCTTTAGTGAATAGACTGAGAAGAAAAATAGCTGGGTCAAATGATGTTTCCATTCCCAGCTTTCCAAGAAATCTCCATACTTCTTTCCAAATTGGCTGCACCAATTTGCAGTCCCACCAGCAATGTACAGGTGTACCCTTTTCCCCACATCCTCGCCACCACTTGTTGTTGTTTGACTTCATATTGGCTGCCACTCATACTGGAGCGAGATGGTATCTTAGGGTGGATTTGTTTTGCATTTCTCTGACTGCTAGAGATGGTGAACATTTTTTCATGGACTTGTTGATTGATTGTATGTCCTCCTCTGAGAAGTGTCTGTTCAGGTCCTTGGCCCATTTGTTGATTGCATTATTCGTTTTCTTATTGTTTAATTTTTTGAGTTACTTGTATACTTTGGAAATTAGGGCTCTCTCTGAAGTGTGAGGAGTAAGATTTGTTCCCAGGATGTAGGCTCTCTAATTACCTCTCTTATTGTTTTTGTTACTGAGAAAAATCTATTTAGTTTGAGTAAGTCCCATTTGTTCATTCTAGTTATTAACTCTTGTGCTATGGGTGTCCTATTGAGGAATTTGGAGCCCGACCCCACAGTATGTACATCGTAGCCAAGGTTTTCTTCTATCAGAAGCCGTGTCTCTGATTTGATATCAAGCTGTTTGATTAATTTTGACTTAACTTTTGTGTATGGCGAGAGAAAGGGATTCAGTTTCATTTTGTTACATATGGAACTCCAGTTTTCCCAGCACTAGTTTTTGAAGATGCTATCCTTCCTCCATTGCATGCTTTTAGCCCCTTTATCAAATATAAGATAGTTGTGGTTTTGTGGATTTGTTTCTGTGTCCCCTATTATGTACCATTAGTCCAACCACCTATTTTGGTACCAGTACTATGCTCTTTTTGTTAGTATTGCTCTGTAGTATAGTTTGAGGTCTGGTATCGCTCTACCGCCTGATTCACACTTCCTGCTTAGCATTGTTTTTGCTATTCTAAGTCTTTTATTTTTCCATATGAATTTCATTATTGTTTTATCTATTTCTACAAGAAATGCCGTTGTGATTTTGATTGGCATTGCATTAAACCTACAGAGAACTTTTGGGAATAAATCCATTTTGATGATGTTAGTTCTGCGTATCCATGAACAGGGTATATTTTTTCATCTTCTAAGATCTTCTTCTATTTCTCTCTTTAGGGTTCTGTAGTTTTCATTGTGTAAGTCTTTCACCTCTTTTGTTAGGTTGATTCCCAAGTATTTTATTTTTTTGAGGATATTCTGAGTGGAGTGGTTTCCTCATTTCCATTTCAGAGGATTTGTCACTGATATACAGGAATTACTTTGATTTATGCGTGTTGATTTTATATCCTGCCACTTTGCTGAATTCATTTATTAGCTCTAATAGGTTTTTGTAGACCCTTTTGGGTCTGCTAGGTACATAATCATGTCAGCTACAAATAGTGATAATCTAAGTTCTTCTTTTCCTTTTTTTTTCGCCTTTAATTTCTTTCATTTTTCTAATTGCTCTTGCCAGTGTTTCGAAAACTATGTTGAACAGAAGTGTTGAGAGAGGGCATCCCTATCTTGTTCCAGATTTTAGAGAGAATGCCTTCAGTTTTTATCAATTTAGAATGATGCTGGCCTGAGGCTTAGCATAGATTGCTTTTACAATGTTGAGGTATGTTCCTATTATCCCTAGTTTTTCTAGAGTTTTGAACAGAATGGGTTGCTGTACTTTGTCGAATGTTTTTTTCTGCATATATCGGGGTGATTATATGGTTCTTATTTTTAAGTCTATTGAAGTGGTGAATAACAATTATTGATTTCCATATATTGAACCAGCTTTGCATCCCAGGGATGAATCCTACTTGATCATGTTGCACATTTTTTTAATATTTTTTTGTGTCTGATTTGCCAGAATTTTATTGAGAATTTTTGCATCTAGGTTCATTAGAGATATTGGTCTGTAGTTTTGTTTCTTTGAAGTGTCTTTGTCTGGTTTAGGAATCGGGGTAATATTGGCCTCCTAGAATAAAATTGGAAGTTGTCCCTCTTTTTCTATTTCCTGAAATATCTTGAAAACTATTGGTATTCGTTCCGCTTTAAAGGTTTTGTAAAACTCTGCTGTATATATATCCAATCCTAGGCTTTTCTTAGTTGGTAGTCTTTGGATGATTTCTTCTGTTTCCTCAATTGATATTGGTCTGTTTAGGTTATCTATATCCCCCTGACTAAATCTGGGCAGATCATATGACTTAAGAAATTTATTGATGCCTTCACTATCTTCTAATTTATTGGAGTATAAGGATTCAAAATTATTTCTGATTATCTTCTGTATTTCTGATGTGTCTGTTATGATATTGCCATTTTCATCCCGTATGCTAGTAATTTGAGTTCTCTCTCTTCTTCTCTTCCTTAACATGGTTAAGGGTCTGTCAATTTTATTTATTTTTTCAAAGAATCAACTTTTAGTTTTGTCAATTTTTCAATTGTTTCTTTTGTTTCAATTTTATTAATTTCAGCTCTGATTTTAACAATTTCTTGCCTTCTACTTCTTTTGCTGTTGTTTTCTCATGTTTTTCTAGAATTTTGAGATGAACTATGAGATCTTTTATTTGTTGTCTTTTTCCTTTTTTAGGAAAGTACTCCAGGCAATGAATTTTCCTCTTAGAACTGCTTTCAATGTGTCCCCTAGATTCTGATATGTTCAGTCTGTCTTTTCATTTATCTCTAAGATATTTTTTATTTTCCTTCTAGATGTCTTCGATAACCCATTGATCATTGAGTAGTCTATTGTTCATTCTCCAGGTGATGGATGATTTTTCCTTCCTTCTTTTACCATTGATTTTCAGTTTCATTCCATTATGATCAGATAAGATGCCTGGTATTATCTGTACTCCTTTATATTTTCTAAGAGTTGCCCTGTGACATAATATATGATGTATTTTTGAGAGGTATCTATGTGTTACTGAGAAAAAAGTGTAACTGCTTGTTGTTTGGTGGTATATTCTATATATGTCATTTAAGTCCAATTTATTAATTGTGTTATTGATTTCTATTGTTTCCTTATTCAACTTTTGTTTGGAAGATCTGTCCAGTAGTGAGAGAGGTGTGTTGAAGTCTCCCATGATTATTGTATGGTGGTCTATTAGACTCTTGAACTTGAGAAGAGTTTGTTTAGTGAACATAGCTGCACCATTGTTTGGGGCATATACATTTATGATTGTTATGTCTTGTTGGTTTATGGTTCCCTTGAGCAGTATGTAGTGTCCCTCTTTATCCCTTTTGATAAACTTTGGCTTGAAATCTATTTTATTTTATAAGAGTATGGACACTCCTGCTTGTTTCTGAAGTCCATATGAGTGATATGATTTTTCTCAACTGTTCACCTTCAGTCTATGTACGTCTTTTCCAATCAATTGCGTCTCCTGTAGGCAGCAGATTGTTGGGTCTTGTTTTGTGATTCATTCTACTATCCTGTGTCTCTTAATTTGTGAGTTTAAGCCATTAACTTTTACGGTTATTATTGAGATATGGGTTGTTCTTCCAGCCATATTTATTTATTTATGTTACTAAGCATGGTTTGTTTTTCTTTGATTATTTTCCCCCCTTTACTGTACTACCTCCCACTGTTGGTTTTCATTGTTATTTTCCATTTCCTCTTCCGATCATCTTTTGCCGAGGATGTTTTGAGGAGATGGTTTTCTAGCTGCAAATTCTTTTAAATTTTGTTTATCATGGAAGGTTTTAATTTCATCTTCCATCCTGAAGCTTAATTTCGCTGGATGCACAATTATTGGTTGAAACCCATTTTCTTTCAGCTTTGGAAAAATGTTATTCCAGGATCTTCTAGCTTTCAGAGTCTGTGTTGAAAGCTCAGCTTTTATAATGATTGGTTTACCGCTAAATATAATCTGCTTCCTTTCTCTTGTAGCTTTTAAAATCCTCTCCTTATTCTGTATGTTTGGCACCTTCATTATAATATGTCTAAATGTGGATCTCTTATGATTTTGCACATTCGGCATCCTGTAGGCTTCTAGGATTTGGGATTCTGTCTCATTCTTCAAGTCTGGGAAGTTTTCCCATATTATTTCATTGAATTGATTTCTCATTCCTTTGGTTTGGACCTCTATACCTTCCTGTATCCCAATGATTCTTAAGTTTGGTGTCTTTATGTTATCCCATATTTCTTGGATGTTCTGCTCATGGTTTCTTAACAGTCTTGCTAGCTGTCTCGGTTCTTTTCAAGTTGAAATACATTGTCTGATGTTCCATCTTCTAAGTGATCTCCTCTGCTGGTAGTATTCTCAATTGAGTTTTTAAGTTGGTTTATTGCTTCCTGCATTTCTATGATTTCTGTTTGTTTGTTTTTTATAACCTCTATCTCCCTGTATAGTTGATCTTTTGCTTCTTGGATTTGTTTATGTAATTCATTGTCAAAGTGATCTTTCATTGTCTGATTTTGCTGTCTAATGACTTCCTTGAGACTCCAGATCATCTGAAGCATGTATGTTTTGAATTCTTTATCTGACATTCCATCTGCTGCAGGTATTACCTCTTCTAATGTTCAGTTGACCTTCATTGCTTGTTGTCCTTTCTTTCCTTGTCTTTTCATACTGTTCGCGTATCTTTCTGTTTGTTCAAATTGTTGTGTTATTGAATTTTACCCCTAAATATTTATACTGCTCTTTTATAGTTGCAAAGTCTCCCTCACAGGCGCAGGCCGTGGCTCTGCCCCTCCTCCAAATAGGTCAATGTGCCTACCTCACCAGCAGGCTGCTTGGCCTGTTCTGCCAGTCGGTAGCAGGTCTTCCTACCTTGGAGGAGTGGGCAGCAGCTCTACCCCTCTGCTGGCGCTGGGCCTGTTCTGCCAGTGGGTCACAGGTCCACCTACCCTGCAGGTGCGGTTGTCGGCTCTGCCCCTCCGCATGACGCTGGGCCTCTTCTGTCTGTGGGTTGAAGGTCGGTCTACCTTGCAGCCGCGGGTGGCGGCTCTACTCCTTCCCAAACCGGGGTGATGTGTCTAACACGCTGGCAAGTCACAGGGCCTCTTGTGCCGGTGGGTCAGAAGTCCACCTGCCTTGCAGGCACAGGCGGCAGCTCGGACCCTCCCCCAACCTGGTGATGTGTCTACCACCCTGTAGGGCCCCTGGGCCTGGTCTGTCCATGTTTGCAGGTCCACCTACTTCGCAGGCGCGGGGGGCGTCTCTGCCCCTCTGAAGGCCGCTGGGCCTGTTCTGCCGGTGGGTTGCTGTTCACCAACCTTGACGTCGCAAGGGGCGCCTCTGCCCCACCGCGGTTTTCTGGGCCTGTTCTGCCTGTGGGTCACAGGTCCGCGTACCTTGCAGCCGGGCGGTGGCTCTGCCCTTTCCCCAACCAGTGCAATGTGTCTTTTACGATTGGCGGGCCGCTAGGCCTGTTCTACCGGTGGGTGGAGGGTCCGCCTACCTTGCAGGTGCAGTTGGTGGCTCTGTCCCTCCTTCTATTCATGTGTATTTAAAGTTAACAAATATGTGAATTCCTGTCTCCATTTCTCTGTACCCTATTCAGCCCATGTATTTTTATATGCACATATACAATCCTACCTGGTATCACAAGTAAATACTTATGAGGTTGCTGACATGGCAGATACAAATTGTGAGAAGAGATCACTCCTCCTAAACGCTGTTGGAAATTAAAATTCAAACTATGGGTGAGCTTCCTAGTTGAACAACATTATACATAAATCTATGTTCAGTAAAATGAAGATTTTTGGATTTGTGGATGATATATATTTCATGATGTATTTCGATTGGCATATAGTGCTACTTTTAAATGTCTGTGTGTGTGTGTGTGTGTGTGTGTGTGTGTGTAGGTATAAATATATATATATATATATATATATATATATATATATATATATATATATATTTTTTACTGTCCAGATTTTTCAAAATATAAAATATATGTGTCTTATTATACACTCCCTCAATTCATTCATGTTCATGTATGTGGATTTATTATCAACTTTTCACAAGATTATTTTCAGAAATATTGATCCACCTGAAATACATATTTGTTTCCTAGTACTGAAAACTAACTACAGTGAATTGTGCATACAAATCCTAATATTTCTACAGTTACTGACCATGTTTAACATCAATGCAAGTAGATTCCTATGGGACATGATATGTATTTTGACGTTCATTTTTTTTCAACACTGGTAAATTACTATTTCTTCAGTTTATGCACATCATAGGGTATATATTTAATCCACAAGTTAGCAAATTTATATGAATTTTTTTCACTTTCCATCACATCCTGCTTCAGAACACATGTATTCCTCCATGTTTCTTGACTAGTCTTTTCATGAGACTTCTTTCTAAACACATAATTTTGGATTTCCATAACCACTATTGAGGCAAAAGTCACACACACTTCATGATAAACCATAACACTAATATTACCATTAGATGTATAACAGGTTGGAATGAATGTATGAATATCAATATAACATTTCCTATATATTTTCAGATATCAATTCAATCCATTATTTAAATTTGGAACCAGTTATATTATTTATTCAGAGTATGGTCTATTCATGCATTTTCTCTATATTCATATAACACAGACTACACCTATTTGTACCCCCAATACTAATTTATTCGTGTTCAAAATATTGCTCCTCAAAATGGTGGAAGAAATACTCATGTCACCTGATCTATATATAAATTTTATCACAGTAATATTGTGGAAACAAAAAGCAAGGTCACACTTATGATTGTACCAAATCCTAAATGGAAAGTGAGCATGGATTACTAAAAACATCCATGTCCAGGTTGCCTAATGCTCTCAAATGTCAATCCTATTGGTGAATATATATTTGTTTATTCCTGAAATTACATATTCAACCTCAACCCTGTTGAAAATGTCTAATCCTATCACTCACTTTATACATTGCCTGATTTCCGAATGTTTCATTGATATCTTTTTTTCTATATTTTTTCCCCAGTTAATCATTGTGACCGACTCTTCAAATGTGCTGACATTTACTTTCACTCTCTACCCAAACCCGTATTGCTAAAGATCTTTTGGTCCAAATCCTATACACACTCTTCATTATAAACCTACCGAATATCATCTTAATCCACCAACTATCCCTTTTTGACTGGATGTTGTCTTTGACATTCAATCATCCAAGGGACAAGGTCCTATGACATTGTATATCGATTTATCTGAGACACCTGTGCAGAACATAATTTAAAGCTAAGAATCCAAATCATGCCCTTCTGGGCTTTAAAAATTACCTAGATTTCTGTGTTCATACTTATATTTCACCTATATATTCTTGTAAATATTGCAAAATCACAATACCATTATTCATCCCGCAGAATGATTTCTAAACCAAATGGAACCTGTTATTAACCTTAACCATACAATGGTCCCTCAATCTAACTTTACTGAAGAGGAGGGACAGAATTGGTCTTCCAATATATAAATGTAGGGGATCTTCCAGCTACTGAGAACCTCAAAGTTCCATGCAGAAATGATCCCTGGAGAAGATGTAGGCAGCTATGAAGGACCTGAGAGAGCAGAACTCATCTTTCATGGCAAACAACCTGGTCAGGATGAAGGGATGTGTCAGAATCAGCCTCACTCTTCTTAATGTTGACAAGATGGACCAAACCAGGCCTGTGTGGAGAGCTGTTCCCGGGTGCCTATGGTTGATATACAATTCACAGTTGTGAAAGTGTCACAGGAAGTAGGGGCAGCCTCGTTCTCAGGAGAACCTTGGAAGCAAACGTTAGGACAAATTGGTTGCCAAAGCAGTGACCTCATTCAGTTCATAAAGGAAGTGACCTTCTTCACTTCCTTGGTGATAGAACTCTCTGAAATTGGGATCCAGGAAGCCATGCACCCAGAGCCAGTCCCAGTACCATTCCCAGTGGGCTCACATGTTTGGATTTACCAAGAACAGAGTCAATCTTTCTTGGTACCTACTGATATGAGGATGGCCAAATTTCAGGAGAGCTCTGCAGAGGGGCCTTTCCTGAGAAAGCAGGTAGTGGCTCACCGCTGGCTCCTGACAACTTCACAGAGTTGTCCAATGAGATCAGATTTGAGACAGGACAGGCCATTTCAGGGAAACGTAGTATGGCCCACCAGTCAGAGGACACTCTGGATAGTCACAGACCTACTTGGGGAAAGGAGGTGCCTTTGTGGGTGTGGGTGTGAGTTTGTGGTTTTGTCTCATGTTCTAAGAATAGGTAGGAAAGGAGGTTTATTTGGTTTGGAGTGGACTGTTTCTAGTAAGTCTTTTGACAAGGTGAGTGTTTCTATGTCTGTGTATCCCACTGTGTTCATGGTTGTAGATATTAGAAAATAGAATGCATCAATGGATGTGTCCTCTTTAGTAGAAAGCTTCCCAGCATTCATCCTGCCCGTTTGATGAATGGACTGTCGCTTCCCTTATGGATGGGCAACACCTACTATTTTCCTAAGGTCCTGTTTTCTTCCTGATTCTGTCCACTCTCCGGAATTGGCTCATGGTTTTGTGTCCAAAAAATGTACCACCTCCAAGCTCTGTGACATAGCCATGTACTGAATAGCTAAAGGAATGGCGAGCATCTCAGAAACCTCACATACCAGAGTGACGTGGAAAGCCTCAGTGGAGTAACCCTGCTTTGGGCCTTTTGCTAACCAATTCTTCTCTTCCACTGAATGTGAGGAAGGTCTTGGCCTCAGGCCACTCCTTTGTGAAGCCTGAAGAAAACAGTTTTCAAATGGAAATGAATGGGCATCACCTGTGGCTCTTTGTGAATTGCTTTGGAAACGGATATGTCTGAATCATCCTCTTGGCCCTGTGTGAGGCTGTGGCTTAGATCTCAGCACCTGTTGGATCAAAAGAAAGATCCCATGTGTGCATCCAAAACCAAAATGGAAAAAGATCAGTCATTGTTGATGAAGTCTCTCGCCTTCCTCTGTTAGGTTCCTGACCTCCATCAAGTGAGAATAGTGATCCTTTGAAACAAATGAGTTCTTCAAAGCACTGCAGAGGCTAGCCCATACATGCTTGTGTTTTGTCATGTCTCCAAATCACATAAAGAATCTATACCCGACAGTCAGTAGGCCTCAAATTGGAGAAGCAGAGCAGTATTAATGGAAGGCATATTTGATCCCTCCTGGTTCACAGGAGGGGTGTTCAGGCCACCCTGATTGTAGGGAAAAGACGGGCAATGTCTTGGGCTTCGCCCCTCATGGAAAACTCCAGCCAGAGGTAATGAGTAGTGTCTATATGGAAGAAGATGAGGGCCATGTGGGAGTGTTTTGGTTTTAATTGTGGTCATTTGTGTGGCGGTTGGAAGAGATGACTGGGTCCACCTGGGCTTGAACTCTGCTGTGATTCCACTTAGAGACTGAGATCTGGAACTGACCTCAGAGAAATATTGCCATGAATTGTGTTGTGGTTTTAGGAGACCACACATGACATTCGCCCTTGGAACATGAGATCTATGCCCAGGGTGGCTTTCCACAAAAAAATGGGAATCTCAGACAGGATATCCCATGATTTTATTCTGAAAGACTTGCCAGCCATAGTTGAGAGTCAAAACATACATAGACCTCACATTGTAGACCTAAATGGGCCTGGCTTCATTTGACCTTTTGGCCACTTTTTGAGAAGCCGTGCTTGGGAGAGTTTTCCAGAGCTTTCATTGAAATGAGCTTCCTAAACATTTAATGGTTCCTGAATGAATTGAAAACCACAGTGCTTCCAATTTTATCCTTGAAAAATGGATAGATAAATACCACGAAATTTTTAAATTTCCCATGACAAGGTGGCACTGGAGCACCTTTTAATGTCCTGTTCCTGATCAAGAGTGTACTAGACAGTGCCTTGATGGTGTAGAACTGAGATGCCAGGAAGTTGGAGCACGCTAAATAGTGGGGTTAGAGCAGTGGTGGGGAGGTGTGTGATTAACCATGCATGGTGGGTTCATGGGGATCTGCCATTACCCTACAAGTGGATTGTGACTGACATGGTGCAGCCAGCAGACCCTTTTATGTAAAGGCATCTTTTTATATGGAGAGGTTTCAGGGCATTGTTCAGAATCGGGTTGCTATGGTCAATGGGGAAAACTATGTGGGATAGAAGCCTGTTCTGTGCATTCTCTTGCAGACCCTGAAAAACCACACATGACCGAACTCCCTCCAGCACTGTGTTCCAGTTGAACTCCTTGTATTATGTGAAGCAAATACCAAACTCACATTGCAGCAGCAAGAAACACCACGACAAGTGGAGGATGACCAAAAGACTTCACAGTCCACACGGAGACAGACTTAGCCCCCAGTGGCCACAGTTTACCTACAAAGAGAGAATTCAGCACTGCTCCCATATGTTCATTAGAAAATAAGAAACCATGTCCTCCAGGTCACTTAGATACATGCCCAGCTTTGATGGTCTCTCTACAAAGGAAGCTAAAGCTCCTGAAAACAACAAATATTTCAAGTGCCCAAACTCAGAGGCAGTTTCTCAAGAAGTCTTTAGTCCAGCAGAGCTCCATGTTTGTGGAGTATTTACCCTGTCCCTTACTTTTGGAAACTCCTCTACCACCTTCATGGTTGTAAACTCTTAAGCATATTCCATTCCAGATATGTATTCACAGATTTTCTAACTCTTCCACTCTAATTGTGTTTTACTTGGGGCGAAGGTAAAGTCAAGTCATTGTTCTGGATGAGAGTGGGAAGATTTTTATGTAGTACATATTTACATATACATTGAATTTATTTTCCTATTTTCCATTCATAATACTGAACCCTGACATTAACCCATAACCTACTAGACTCTGACTACTAATTCAAATATGATGGAGAAAAATAACCCAAACAGAATAGAAATAAAAGCAGTTCAGAGGAGGCATGGTGTATACTTGGACTTGCCGTTTACATTATATAGGGTAGTAGTATTAAATCTACTCAATTTTTTGTTGAAATAGTTCTCCATGTGATTTTAAAGTTAACAAATAGGTGAATTCCTCTCTCCCTTTCTCTGTAGCCAATTCAGCACATGTATTTTCATATGCACATATAGAATCATACCTGTTATCACATGTACATTCTTGTGAGGTGGCTGACTGGGCAGATACAAATTGGGATAACAGATCACTCCTCCTAAACCCAGTTAGAACTGAAAATTCAACCTATGGGTGAGCTTCGTAGATAAACAACATGATAAATAAATCTATGATCAGTAAAATGAATATTTTTGGATCATTGGATGATATATATTTCATGATGAATTTTGATTGGCATATATGTTGCTACTTTTTATTTTCAGAATATGAAATATATGTGTCTTATTGTACACTCCCTAAGTTCATTCATATTCACTGTATGTGGATTTATAAACAAATTTTCAAATTTTTATTCTCAGAAAAATTCATCTACCTGAAATACATATTTGTTTCTTAGAACTGAAAACCAACTTCAGTGAATGGTGCATACGAATCCTAATATTTCTACAGTAACTGACACAGTTTAACATCAATGCAAGTAGATTCCTATGAGACATGATGTGTATTGTGATGTTTATTTTTAGTCAACACTGGTACATTACTATTTCTTCAGTTGATGCCCATCATAAGATATATATTTCATCCACAAGTTAGCAAATTTAAAGGCATTTGTTTCAATTTCAATAACTTCTTGCTTCAGAAAACATGTATTCCTCCTTGTTTCTTGACTGGTCTTTTCATAAGACTTCTTTCTAAACACATTATTTTCGTTTTCCATAATCACTTTTGAAGCAAAACTCACACACTCTTCATGATAAAACATAACCCTAATATTACCATTAGAAGTATAACTGGTTGGAATGAATGATTGTATACCAATATAAGAATTCCTGTATATTTTCCGATATCAATTCAATCTTTTATTTAAAGTGGAACCAGTTATATTATTTATT
Source organism: Callospermophilus lateralis (assembly GCF_048772815.1). NCBI lineage: Eukaryota > Metazoa > Chordata > Mammalia > Rodentia > Sciuridae > Callospermophilus > Callospermophilus lateralis. Next base: position 117,722 of record NW_027512907.1, read on the forward strand.
CATAGTATGGTCTATTCTTGCATTATCTCTATATATTCATAGACACAGGGTACACCTATTTGTTCCCCCATACTCATTTATACACCTTAAAAATATTGCTCCCAGAAATGGTGGAAAAATTATTCATGTCACCTGATCTACATATACATTTTATCACAGTAGTATTCTGGACACAAAATGCAAAGGTCACATTTCTGATTGTACCAAAGCCTAAATTTATAGTGAACATGTATTTCTAAAACATCCATGTCCAGGTTGCCTAATGCTCTCAAATGTCAATCCAATTGGTGACTACATATGTGTTTCTTCCTAAGATTATATATTCAAACTCAACCCTGTTGAAAATGTCTAATCCTATCACTCACTTTTACTTTGCCTGATATCCAAAAGTCTCTACTGATATATGCTTTCCTACATAATTTCCCAGGTTCATGATTTTGACTGACTGTTCATATGTGCTGACATTTACATTCACTCTCTACCTGAAACCCAATTTCTAAATAACTTTTGGTCCAAATCCTATACTCACTCTTCTTTCTGAATATACCTTCTATCTCCCAAATCCTACTGACTATCCTTTTTTGAATTGGTGTTCTCTTCGACATTCAATCACCCAAGGTACAAGGTCCAATGCCAATGTATATTAATTTATCTGAGACATCTGTGCAGGACATAATTCAGAGCTAAGTCTCCCAATCAAGGGCCTCATACTTTTCTGGGCTTCAAATCTTACTTAGATTTCTGTTTACATACAGTGTGACCAGGAAAGTCTCAGTGGAGAAACCCTGCTTTGGGCCTTTTGTTTACCTATTGTTCTTTTGCCCTGAATGTCAGGAAGGTCTTTGCCTCAGGCCACACGTTTGTGAAGCCTGAAGAAACAGTTTTCAAATGGAAATGAATGGGCATCCCCTGTGGCTCTTTGCTTAATTGCTTTGTAAAGATATGTGTCTGAATCAGCCTCTTAGCCCTCTGTGAGGCTGTGGCTTATATTCTCAACTCCTGATTGATGTAAAGAAAGATACCACGTGTGTATCCAAAATCAAAATGGCAAAAATTGCAATCATTGTGGATGAAGCCTCTCGCCTTCCTCTGTAAGGTTCCTGACCTCCATCAAGTGAGAATAGGGATCCTTTGATCAAATGAATTCTTCAAGGCCCTGCAGAGGGTAGCCCATAGGTGCTTGGGTTTTCTCATGAGTCCAGTTCACATAAAGAATCTAAACCCCACAGTCAGAGACCTCAAGTTGGAGAAGTGGAAAAGTATTAATGGCAGGCCTATTTGATCACTCCTGGTTCACAGGAATGATGTCGAGGCCACAGTGACTTTAGACAAATGAGAGGCAAGGGAGCATTTTTTGGACACTGTCTTTGGTTGCACCCCTAGTGGAAAACTCCAGCCAAAGGTTATGATGAGTGTCTATATGGAAGAAGATTAGGGCCGTGTGGAGTGTTTTGGATTTAATTGTGGTCATTTGTGTGGTGGTTGGAAGAAATGACAAGGTCCACCTGGCCTTGAACTCTGGTGTGATTCCTCTTAGAGACTGAGTTCTTGAACCGACATCAGAGAAGTATTGCCATGAATTGTGTTGGGATTTTAGGAGGCCACGCATAAGAGTCGCCCTTGGAAACTGAGATCTAGGCCCAGGTTGGCTTTCCACATATCACTGGGAATCTCAGCCAGAATACCAAATGAATTTATTCTGAAAAACTTGGCAGCCATAGCTGAGAGTCAAATATCACATGGACCTCACATTGTAGACCTCAATAGGCCTGGCTTCATGTGACCTTTTGGCCATTCTTTGGGAAGCCTTGCCTGTGAGAGTTCTCCAGAGCTTTCATTGAAATGAGCTTCCTCACCATTTAACGGTTCCTTAATATATTGAAACCCACAGTGCCTCCAACATCATCCTTGAAAAATGGCTAGATAGATACCATAATTTTTTTCAAATTCCCATGACCAGGTAGCACTGGAGAACCTTTGGATGTCCTGGTGTTGATCTTGAGTATGCCAGACAGTGCCTTGATTGACTGGGTTACATGAAAATGGTGTAGAACAGAGATGCCAGTAAGTTGGAGCCGGCTGAGTAGTGGGGCTAGAACAGTGCTGGGCAGGTGTGTGATAAAACATGTGGTGGGGCAATATGGATCTCTTTTTGGCTTCCAAATGGCTTGTGACTTACATGGTGCAGACAGAAGACCCTTCTTTGTAAAGGCATCTTGTTATATGGAGAGGTTTCAGGGCAATGTTCAGAAACAGGTTGCTATGGTCAAGGGAGCAAACTATGTGGGATAGAAGCCTGGTTGGTGCATTCTCCTGCAGACCCTGACCCACCACTCAGACAGAAATCCCTCCAGCACTGTGACACAGTTGAACTCCTTGTATTTTGTGAAGCAAATACCAAACACCCAGTGCAGCAGCAAGAGACACCACAAAAATTGCAGGATGACCAAATGGCTTCACAGTCCACACGGGGAGAAACTTAGCCTCCAGTGTCCACAGGTTACCTACTAAAAGGGAATTCAGCACTGCTTCCTCATTTTCATTGGAAAATAAGAAACCATGTCCTCCAGGTCACATAGATGCACACCCTGCTTTGATCGTCTCACTACAAGGGAAGCTAAAGCTCCTGACAACTACATATATTTCAAGTGCCCAACCACACAGGCAGTTTCTCAAGAAGTCTTTAGGCCAGCAGAGCTCCATGTTTGTGGAGTGTTTACCATGTCCTTTACATTTGGAAACTCCTCTACCACCTCCAAGGTTTCAAAACCTTGAGCATATTCCATTCCAGATATGTATTCACTGACTTTCTAACTCTTCTCCTCTAATGGTGTTTTAGTTGGGGTGAAAGTACTGTCAAGGCATTATTCTGGATGATAATGGGAACATTTTTTTGTAGCACATATTTACATACACATTGGATTCATTTTCTAATTTTCCATTCCAAATATTGAATCCCTGACACTAACCCGTAACCTACTACACTCTGACTACTAATACTAATAAGATGGAGAAAAATAACCCAAACAGAATAAAAATACAAGCATTACAGGAGGCATGGTGTATAGTTGGACTTGCCTTTTGCCTTAAATATGGTAGGAGTTATAAATCTAGTCAATTTTTTGTTGAAATTGTTCTACATGTTTTTTTAAAGTAAACCATTCTGTGAATTCCTGTCTCCCTTTCTCTGTAGCCTATTCACCACCTGTATTTTTATATGCACACATAGAATCCTACCTGGGACCACACGCACATTCTTGTGAGGTGGCTAACTTGGCAGATACAAATTGTAAGGGATCACTCTTCCTAAACGATGTTGGAACTGAAAATTCAAATTATGTGTGAGCTTTCTACTTGAACAATATTATTCATAAATCCATGTTCAGTAAAATAAATATTTTTGGATCTGTCGATGATATATATTTCATTATAAATTTTGATTGGCATATATATTGCTATTTTTAATGTATCTCTGTGTGTGTGTATCTATATATCTATATATCTATATCTATATATCTATCTATATATATCTATATCTATCTATCTATCTATATATCTATATCTATCTATATCTATCTATCTCTCTATATCTATATATATATATATATATATATATATATATATATATATATATATATACATATATTTATATATACACTCTCCAGATTTTTCAAAATATGAAATGTGTGTCTTATTTTACACTCACCAAATTCATTCATATTCATGTATGTGGATTTATAATCAACTTTTCACAAGGTTATTCTTAGAAATATTCATTCACCTGAAATACATATTTGTTTCCTAGTACTGAAAATAATTCAGTGAATGGTGCATACAAATCCTAATATTTCTACAGTAACTGACCCAGATTAACATCAATGCAAGTAGATTCCAATCAGACATGATGTGTATTTTGACGTTCATTTTTATTCAACACTGGTAGATTACTATTTCTTTAATTTATGCACATCATAGGATATATATTTCATCCACAAGTTAGGAAATTTATAGGCATTTCTTTCACTATCAATCACTTCCTGCTTCAGAACACATGTATTCCTCCATATTTCTTGACTGGTCTTTTCATGAGAAAAGGGACGGACAAGGCAAGACAAGGCACCTAAGATAGCACCGAAGACAGGGAAACAGTCCTATTTGGACTGTTGTCCAGAGCTTTCATTGAAATGAGCTTCCTCACCATTTAACGGTTTAGAGGGCATTGCTTCTGTTGTAATCAATTAATCCCCTGAAACCCAAGTTTAGGTTGTTTCACAATTTTGTACCCAACATGTAAGGGAGGGGCTCAGAATTCCACAGTCTGCAGAAGTTCACAAAAAGCAGGTTTTTTTCTCTATTCTGGGCAAGTTAACATTTTAAGGACCCCTGGGAGGGGCAGAGCTTTTTTCTTCCCTTTTTTTCCTTGCCAGCTGTTACCATGGAGCCCAGTTTGTAACTTCTTTATCTTAGAAATATAGACATTTCTGTGAACCCCCAGCTCAAGGCCAGAGGCCTTGTTCACATATGGCCAGCATTGTGACTGACTCTTTCCAAACACATTATTTTCGATTTCCATAATCACTTTTGTAGCAAAACTAACATATCTTCATGATCAACCATAACCCTAATATTAATATTATATGTATAACTGGTTGGAATGAATGATTGTATATCAATATAAGATTTTTTATATATTTTCAGATATCAATTCAATCCATTATTTAATGTGGAAACACTTATATTATTTATTCACTGTATGGTCCATTCATGCATTATCTCTATATTCATAGACACAGTGTACACCTCTTTGTACCCCCAATACCCATTTATATGTCTTCAAAATATTGCTCCCAGAAATGGTGGAAGAAATACTCATGTCACCAGATCTACATATACATTTTATCAGTGTAATATTCTGGACAAAAAACGCAAATGTCACACTTATGATTGTACCAAAGCCTAAATGGAAAGTGAGCAGGGATTACAAAAAACATCCATGTCAAGGTTGCCTAATGCTTTCAAATGTCAATCCTATTGGAGATTACATATTTGTTTCTTCCTAAGATTATATATTCTAAGTCAACCCTCTTGAAAATGTCTAATCGTATCACTCACTTTATAGTTTGCCTGATATATTGATATCTGCTTTCCTTCATATTTTTCCCAGTTCATTATTCTGACTGTTGACATGTGCTGACATTTACATTCACTCTCTAACCGAACCCCTATTGCTAAAGAACTTTTGTTCCAAATCCTATACTCACTCTTCTTCCGAAACCTACCGACTATCTTCTAAATCCTACTGACTATCCCTTTTCGACTGGATTTTCTCTTCTACATTCAATCATCCAAGTAATGTTTGTGCGAGCATGGGAGGAAGAGACCACAAAGAGACTGTCTCATGCAACAGCAAAGGGTTTATTGGGGGTCCAGCATGCTGGGGTTCAGAGCTCACATGAACAGAGCAGAGAGCCCTGAGAACAGCTTAAGCAGAGCTTGTATAATTTCCTTGGAGAGGGCAGGGATGGAAGTTTATTGATGGGTCAGGGCGAGTGGGCGGTTTGCGTGTAAACGGGTGAGGGAATACATTCTGCAATTTGGCAGTTAGGGGACAGCACATTCTGGAAACAAGATTAGCAAACAGTTCTCAATATTTCAACAGTGTTTTGTTAAGCATACAGAAAAAAACAGGAAATTACAAATACCTATTTTATTAACCTTTCTTTTCCACTTCTTCTGGCTACTGCTAATCTTAAAAGTGATCATTGGTGGGTGTCACATTCTATGTCTGCAAGTGGGGAATTACCAAAAGTTTAAATTCTCCAATTTGAGCTTGGAGAAAACAAATTACACGTTTGAGCACACAGGGTTTCATAGTTAGCAATAATATGAGGATTATTATTGGACCGACCAGGGTTGATAGAAGCGAAGTTAACCAGGGGTACTGTATGAACCAGACTCAAACCACCCTTTTTGTGCCTCTCTCTCTCATTGACCCTCTTCAAGGTGTCTTTTTAATTTACTCATATATTTTTTTTACAACTACAGTATGTTTGCCATAAAAACAACATTCTTCCCTCAATGCAGCAAAAGGCCCCCGTCTCTCATGAAGAGGAGGTCCAACCTTTGACTGTTCTGTAAAACTACTTCAGAGAGAGAGGATAAAAATTCCTGCAAAGCTGTGATGGAGGTTTCTAATATCTTTAAGTTTTGGTCTATTGCTGCTTCTAATTGGGTCATTTGTTGTGTCCCATGGAGCAGGGCAGTGGTTCCTGTGCCCACCCCTGCAGCAACTTCTATTCCTAATAGGAAGGCTAAAGTGAGAGAAATATGTTCGCAGCGGAACCGGGTTGTATGCCCCCCTGTTTGAACTTCTAATGAACCTGCATCATTATAGAGCACTCTGGGAAACATCTGCACCATTACACAATTAATCACATGTGTTGACCATTTCATGATAACATAAAAAATATTTAAGTATATAGATTTTACTGTTGTAGGGGTGGACAAGGCAAGGCACCTAAGATAGCACCGAAGACAGGGAAAAAGTCCTATTTGGTTGCCACTGGATTCAGAGGGCATTGCTTCTGTTGTAATCAATTAACTCCCTTAACCCCACGTTTATGTAGTTTCAGAATTTTGTACCCAGCATGAAAGGGAAGGGGCTCAGAAGTTCACAGTGTGCAGAACTTCTCAAAAAGAAATTTTTTTCTGTTTTTTCCTCTGTTCTGGGCAAGTTAACTTTTCAAGGACACCTGGGAGGGAGAGAGCTTTTTCTTCATTTTCTTTTATCCCCCTGCAGCTGTTACCATGGAGCCCAGCTGGTAATTTTTTATCTTTGAAATGTAGCCATCTCTTTGAAGCCCCAGCTCAAGGCCAGAGGCCTTGTTCACATATTGTGTGAAAAACTATTAAGGGGGTATCTAGCTTAGGAGTGCTGATTTTTCCAGCCAGTGGCTAAGTAGAACAGGGCAACAGAAAAAAAGGGAGTTTATCTACACTGAACTCTTTTGTAGGGACTCTTTTGCTGAAAGTCCTAATGTCAGCCATGGTGAAGACTTCTGAAGAAGTTCAGTTAAGATTTTTTTCTGGGCCTGGTACAGAGGGGGAAGATGGGGAAGGCGGGGGGTGAGAGCAGCTCCGTGGATGTGAGAATGAGGCAGGTGAGATGTAAAAGAATAATGAGAAAGGGGTTTGGGATTTTCCTAGCAACTAAAACTTGAGCAGTAGAACAGGTAGAGCAGAGGGGAAGACAGGAGTGAGTATCCCAAAAAGCCTGTGAGGTACTTTAAATTCTAAGTAACCTGTTTTTAGTGATGACAAAGGAACTTTAAAGGCCATTTTCATTACATCTTCGATAGGGGTCTGAGGGCTCCCCTAAGCTGGTTTGAGCTTTGTGTTAGCTGGTAAGAGGACCTGGTTAGACCCGGTGCAGGCACTGACAGGAGAAGAGAGGAGTGAGTGGGTGGAGGGGTACCTCAGTACCTGCTACCTCAGGAAGGGGCCAATGGTCTGAGAACTGGCAGAGGTTTGGGTGTTTGATCTAGTAATTGAAGGAGAGAAATCAGGTTGGTGAGCTGGGACTGACAGCAGAGAGTCTTGAGCAGAAGGCTGAGTGTGAGGATCTATTGGAGAAGCATAGTTCAGGATGTGAGCGAAAGAGGGAAAAGGCCTTCACATAGGGGAATTTCCTTTCACCCTTTTGAGCACTTGCAGAAGTTAAAAAGGTCACACAGAATTTGAGGATCTAGAGACTTCTCTGGGGGTTTGGTTTTGGTTGTCTAATTGGTAATATGGCCAATGCTGTGTACTGAATTTAATGAGGATTTTGGGTTCCACCAGGCAACCCATCTATGCTGAAATCCTCATGACTTACAGAAGATTTCGGCTTTTCCCCCACACAGCCATGGCTCTTTGAGGCTTTAATAGTCTGCGGGGCAAACATACTAATCTAGGCTAGCCAATCTGCATCTGGCTCGCATGTCCCTACATCCATAATGTTTGTTTCCATTATCTATTGTACGGAAAGGATTTAATGGAATTTTAGTGGGATCCTCTTCATCTGGTATATCCTAATAAGAAAGACCTATAGCCAGCTGACAAATATCTGGGTGGAGAGATGGCCACAAGATCACTAAGGGGGCTGTATGTGAGGTAGACCGTACTTCTTGTCTAGTAGGATTTGTGATCAGCCATTGCTGCTGAACGTGCTGATGCGCGTTAGGTCTACTCATGGCCAAGGGGAGAGTCTATAGCCTTATCCACATGACGAATACACAATTTGAAAGGGTTACCAGTCTTTTCCAGTTTCCAGCCAGAGTCTGGACAGGGTGCAGGCTTGAGATTAGAGGCATGGATTCAGGAAGTGATTCTGTCAACTTTTACCGCTGTAGGTGTTATAAGTAGCATCCAGGGATGACACCTAGTGTCGTCTTATGTAGATGATGTCTCTTACTTGATATCGATGTGGAGTCCCCTCATCCCCAGGTTGGAAAGCAGTCGCCAGCTATTTCCACAGGTATCGCTGAGTTCTTTCAAGAGATTTAAGTCTGTCAAGCAAGGGGGTGTGGAAGGGATGTTTAGGTCTTAGAGTTGGGGTTAGGTCCCTTACTGCAGGAGAGGCATCATAGAGAATTTCATAGGGGGTGAGTTTACACAAAGAAACAGAGGGGGTATTTCTTGCATGAAATAGTGCATAAGGCAGGAGCATAGTCTAATCTTTTATGTTGGTCTCTAAGCTTAATTTCGTTAAGGTCTCTTTAATGGTTCTATTTATTTTTTTTAACCTGTCCTGAGCTCTGGGGTCTATAAGCACAATGTAATTACCAACTGATCCCCAGGGTCCTGGCTAACCCCTGACTTACCTGGCCCATGAATGCCGTTCAATTATCAGATCCTATTACCTTAGGAAGGCCGTGTCTTGGAAAAATATCTTAATATTTTTCAGGATCTTCTTGACTACCATTTGTGCCATGTTTTTTTTTTGGGGGGGGGGAAGGCTTCAATCCATCCTGAAAATATATCTACAAAGACTAGGAGATATTCATGTCCATATCTTCCTGGCTTAATTTCAGTAAAGTCCACTTCCCAGAATTGTCCTGGTCTGGTTCCTCATAGGTGCTTTCCTGCAAGAAGCTTGGAAGGGTAAGCTTTAACCAATTGACAGAACCGATAGGCTTTTGTTACCTGTTCAGTTATTTCCTTTCGCTGTGAGTGAGTTAGTCGAAAACTCTGTCCTTGATCCTTCAGGAATGGCTGCAGTTTCTTTGAACCAAGGTGAGTGAGTTGATGTACATTTTTAATGTAGTGTAGGGCTTTCTGAAATTGCAGGCTGGGCTCAGTGAAGTTGAGGAGTTCAGTGTCAGTGTCCTTAGATGTTATCAAAAGCTTGCTGGTGCTCAAGGGTTCATTGGAATTGGGCATTCTCATTTAACAGCGGGTATAAAGGAGCAGCTGAGAACACAAACCCAGGTATCAATAACCTGCAAAAGCCAGCAGTCCAAGAAAATCTCTGTTTTGTCTCCTGTTAGATGGGGGTGGTATCTGCCCAACAGTTTGTTTTCTGGACTCAGTGAGCCATCATTTACCGCCCCTAATGGAATACCCCAGGAAGATTACTTCTTGCTGGCAAATTTGGGCCTTTTTGGCTGAAGCTCTATATCCGAGTTGAGCAAGCTCGGATAATAGTGCTTGGATCGCAGACTCACAGTTTTCCTTGGTGTTGGCTGCCAGTAGCAGGACATCCACATATAAAAGCAGGGTGACTTCAGGGTGCATAGTTCTGAAGTTGTTGAGATCTCTGTGGAGGGCTTCATCAAAGAGAGTGGGGGAGTTTTTGAACCCCTGTGGGAGTCTAGTTCCAGTTAGTTGACCAGACTTTCTGGTTTCTGGGTCTACCCACTCGAAAGCAAACAGCAAGTGACTATCTTTATGCAGAGGCAAGCAAATGAAAGCATCTTTTAAGTACAGAACAGTATACCATTTTCACTCAGCAACAGCAAAGGGTTTATTGGGGGTCCAGCATGTTGGGGGTCAGAGCTCACTTGAATAGAGCAGAGAGCCCTGAGAACAGCTTTAACAGAGCTTTTATACTTTCCTTGGCGAGGGCAGGGAGGGAAATTTATTGATGGGTCAGGGTGAGTGGGCGGTTTGCGTCCAACCGGGTGAGGGAGTACATTCTGCAGTTTGTCAGTTGGGGAGAGCACATTCTGGGAACAAAATGAGCAAACAGTTCTCCAGATTTCAACAGTGTTTTGTTAAGCATACAGAAAAACAGGAAGTGACAAATACCTATTAACCTTTAACCAAAGCAAAATGGAAAGTGCGCATGGATTACTTAAAACAACCATGTCCAGGTTGCCTAATGCTCTCAAATGTCAATCCTATTGGTGACTACACATTTCTTTCTTTCTAAGATTATATATTCAACCTCAAACATGTTGAAAGTGTCTAATCCTATCACTCACATTATACTTTGCTGATTTCCTAAAGTCTCTATTGATATCTGCTTTCCTACATATTTTCCCCAGTTCATAATTGTGACTGACTCTTCATATGTGCTCAAATTTATGTTCACTCTCTACCTGAAACCCTATTGCTAATGAACGTTTTGTCCACATCCTATACTCACTCTTTTTTCTAAACCTACTGACTATCTTCCTAATCCTACCAACTATTTCTTTCTGACTGGATGTTCTCTTGGACATTCAATCTTCCAAGGTACAAGGTCCTATGCCTTTGCATATTGATTCATCTGAGACATCTGTGCAGAACAAAATTCAAAGCTAAGTATCCCACTAAAGGGACCAATGTCCTTCTGGGCTTCAAATCATTCCTATATTTCTGGTTTCATACTTATATTTTACGAATATATTCTTGTGAATATCGCAGGTTCCCAATATCATTATTTATCCTGCAGAATGATTTCTAACCCAAATAGAATATATTATTAACCTTAACCATACACTCTTCCCTCGATCTAACTTTACAGAAGAGCAGGGACAGAGTTGGTCTTACAATACAGGAATGTAGGGGATCTTCCACCTGCTGAGAACATCAAAGGTCCATGCAGAAATGATCCCTGGAGAAGATGTAGGCAGCTATGAAGGACCTGAGAGAGCAAAAGTCATCTTCCAATGCAAACAACCTGATCAGGATGAAGGTATGTGTCTGAATCAGCCTCTCTCCTCATGATATAAAAATATGGACCAAACCAACCCTGTGTGGAGAGCTTCTCCTTGGTGCCTGTGGTTGATATACCATTGTAACTTGTGACAGTGTCACAGGAAGTAGGGGCAGCCTCCATCTCAAGGGACCCTTGGAAGCAATTGTTAGGACAAAGTGGTTGCCAAGGCAGTGACCTCATTCCCTTCCTGAAGGAATTGACCTACCTCACTTCTTTGGTGATGGAACTCGCTGAACTTGGGATCCAGGAAGCCAGGCACACAGAGCCAGTCCCAGTCCCATTCCCAGTGGTCTCACTTGTTTGGATTTACCTAGGACAGAGTCTGTCTTTCTTGGTACCTAGTGATTTGAGGATGGCCAAATGCAAGTAGAGCTCTGAAGAGGGCCCTTTCCTGAGAAAGCAGGTAGTGGTCAGCACAGGCTCCTGACAACTTCACAGACTTGGACAAGGAGACCAGATCTGAGACAGGACAGGCCAATTTAGGGGAACACAGTATGGCCCATGAGTCAGAGAACACTCTGGATAGTCACAGACCTACTTGGGGAGGAGGTGCCTTTTTGAGTGTGGGAGTGGGTTTGTGGTTTTGTCTCATGTTCTGAGAATAGGTAGGAAAGGCGGTTTGTTCAGTTTGGAGTGGAATCTTTCTAGAAAGTCCTTTGACAAGGTGAGTGTTTCTGTGTCTGTGTATCCCACTGTGTCCATGGTTGTACACATTAGAAATTAGAATCTATCAGTGAATGTGTCCTGTCTAGTAGAAAGATTCCCAGCATTAACCCTGCCCATTTTAGGAATGGACTGCAGCTTGCCTTATCCATGGGAAACACCTACTCTTTTCCTAAGTTTCTGTTTTCTTTCTGAATTCTGGCCACTTTCCAGAATAGGCTCATAGTTTTGTGTCCAAGATATGTACCACCTTCGAGCTCTGTGACATGGCCATGTACTGGATAGCTGAAGGGAATGGCGAGCATCTCAGAAAACTCAGATATCAGTGTGACCAGGAAAGTCTCAGTGGAGAAACCCTGCTTTGGGCCTTTTGCAAACCTATTGTTTTGTTGCCCTGAATGTTAGGAAGTTCTTTGCCTCAGGCCACTCCTTTGTGAAGCCTGAAGAAAACAGTTTTCAAATGGAAATGAATGGGAATCACCTGTGGCTCTTTGCTTTATTGCTTTGAAAATGGTTGTGGCTGAATCAGCCTCTTGGCTCTGTGTGAGGCTGTGGCTTAGATTATCAGCACCTGATGGATCTAAAGAAAGATCTAATGTGTGCATCCAAAACCAAAATGACAAAAAGATCAGTCATTGTGGATGAAGTCTCTCACCTTCCTCTGTTAGGTTCCTGACCTCCATCAAGTGATAGTAGGGATCCTTTGAGTCAAATGAGTTCTTCCAAGCCCTGCAGAGGTGCTTGGGTTTCCTCATGACTCCAAATCACATAAGGAAACAATACCTGACATTCAGTAGGCTTCAAACTGGAGTAGCAGAGCAGCATTAACATCAGACCTATGTGATCAATCCTGGTTCACAGGAAGGGTGTCCAGGCCACCCTGAGGTTAGGCTAATGAGGGGCAAGGGAGATTATTTTGGACACTCTCTTGGGCTGTGCCATTCATGGAAACATCCAGCGAGAGGGAATGATGAGTGTCTATATGGAAGAAGATGAGGGCCTTGGGGGAGTGTTTTGGTTTTAATTGTGGTCATTTGTGTGGCGGTTGGAAGAGATGACTGGGTCCACCTGGGCTTGAACTCTGGTGTGATTCCGCTCAGAGACTGAGTTCTGTAACTGACCTAAGAAAAGTAATTGCTTTGGAAATGGGTGTGTCTTAATCAGCCTCTAGGCTCTGAGTGATGCTGTGGCTTAGAATATCACCACCATATGTATCTAAATAAAGATCCCATGCATGCACCCATAACCAAAATGGCCAAAAGAGCAGTCATTGTGGATGAAGTCTCACACCTTTCTTTGTAAGGTTCTGAAAGTATAAAAGAAATTAAAATTCAAACAAAAGAACCAGGTTTTGTAAAGTTTACAAGCTGCACTCAGAACCTGAAAATCTGTGGCAGTTAAGACATTTCCCAGACCTGCCCATTAGATGTGTGTTGAAATCTTCCCTGACCACCTAGTTACTTAACAACCCCTTACCAGAAACCGTGCAGCTCAGCACATATACATCTCAGGTCTTCAACCAATCATTTTAAACGTATACCCCTTCTCATGGCTGACCAATAACACCTGCCCGATGTGTTCCCACCAATGAAGGTGCTAATCATGTTTTAGAGTTGTTATTTGATTTTCCCGTGGTATATGATGATTTGCTAAAGGAAGCTATGATGTATGTAAAGTCCCTGCCCTCTCTAAAGAATGTGTATAAACTCTGCTCAAGTTGTTCTCGGGGCTCTTTGTTCTTTGCATCTCTGAAGTGAGCTCTGAACCCCAGCATGCTGGACCCCCAATAAACCCTTTGCTGTTGCATGAGACAGTCTCTTGGTGGTCTTTTCCTCCGACATTCGCCCCATCTTTTCATCTGGAGGCCCCACGTGAGACATCTGGCAGCGGCGGACGAAAGACCCCACCTTACTTACCCCAACTCTCGGGGTAAGTAAGGTGCCTCTTTCTGGTTTCAGGTTTCAGGTCAGGGCTTGGCTAAGGGGCTGTCAGTGAAGAGCGTAAGCTCTCTCTGAAGGTGGCTGACAGATGTTTAACAGAGCCACAGGCCACTTCCCTGGGGGACGCTCCAGAGGACTCGGGAATTCGAGGAATAGTAGGTTCCTCAACTCAGTTATATTTTGCTTCAGGATTCGGTTTGACAGCCCATCTGGTTTTGCCGGCTACTCAGTTTTGTTCATTGTCAGAAACTCATGTTGAGTTTACTGTCTGTCTTTATTGTCTAACCCATCAGGTTTTGCCAGTTACTCAGTTCTAATCTTTATCTTGGACTCATGTTAAACGTTTACTGTTTGTCTTTGTCTGTGTCTTGTTTGTGTATTCACTGTCCCTGATTGAATAATTCCCATTATGGGACAAAGTACTTGCACACCTCTGTACCTTACCCTTGATCATTGGACTGATGTCCGCTCAAGGGCCCAGAAACTTTTTTTTTCAGTAAAACTCTGTACCTGGCAGACTCTCTGTGCTTCAGAATGGCCCATTGCCGCAGTCCGGCTGCAGCAAAATATCCGGGGGGTGACGAATGACTTGTGTACGTTGATACAGCAGGAATAGGAGCCGTTTATTGTAGGATCTGAGCGATATTTATACATTTTACACAGCTTATCTAATTAGCATAAAATAGATACAGCAGTCAACCAATAAGGAATCTCCAAACTTAATGGCTCGCTTTTGTTACTTCAGAAACCACTCCCTCTGGCATTTTGCCAGGCACCATGCAGACTTGTTTACAGACTGTAACATTTCTCTGGCAAAATAACAGGTGCCATCCTGACTTGTTTACAGACCTTAACATTTCCCCCTTTTGTTTAATTTAAATAACGACCATAGTGTTTTTTACAGAAACACCATAAATAACCTGCTAGAAACAGAAAGGGAGGATACAAAATGTTACAATTCCAAGCCAATTGATGGCTCCATGAAAGAAGCCCTTGGAAAAATTATACCAGCAATGACACCATTAGCAAAGATATTGAGTTACAATTTGTTGTAGATTACAGTTTGTTATCTCAGTCGAGATAAAGCAGTGTCTCAATAGATTAACTCACAGTCCAGGTAAATCACAGTCCAGGTAAGTTCTGCAGGCAGCTAGCTTAAGTTGTAGCAGCAGAAACAGCAATACTCCGAAGTCTCCTCGGGTTCTCAGCCGAAGTTTCCTCTGGTTCTCAGCAACAATGTAAATTCTTTCACCTTTGTTTTCACCAGCACTGGAACGAAGGCAGGAACTCCAGATGGCTAAAGAAAATTCTGTAGCATTTCACTAAGAAACCAACCTTTGGAACAATTTAGTACATTATCTCAAGGTTTTTTTACATTTGAAATAAGCCTTAATAGTACTCATTACTCATCAGTCTTCTGGTGTGGGAGACCCATTGTAGTTACTGGCCTTGGAAATGATCAAACTTCAGGGATACCAGTAGCGTCTTCTGCCAGCTGTAGCATCCTGGGCAGCCCCAGATGGCCCTGGGGAGAGTCCCAGACTCAAACTTCTTCCAGGCACATGGAGCAAGAGCCTGCGAGACTGTGCCTCCAGGTCAGGTCTACATTTGGGCTCCTAGTGGCCATCCGCTCCCCCAGGCAGGGGGGCGGGGAAGAGCCAGCAACTGCCACTTGGAAAATTCTTGCTGCGCCATGATCGGCTTGGGCAGGTGGCAGCCACCTTGTCGTTTCACGCACCCTCCGGTAACGAAAAGAATTCAGTAATAGCCTTTTGCTGCAACTTTCGTCCTGATAATCTTTGTTCTTCTGAACTTTCTTTTTCTTTCTGACTAGAGTTTTTGGGCTTTTATCAACACATGCCCTAATTATTCTTGGTTCCACTGGGGTGCCTTTCTCCCTTATCAATTTACTTCTCACCCCTTCCATAATTTTCATCACAAAGACAATACAACATTTCAAGACAAAACAAGACACAAACATACTGCATCAATCTTCTCCATTTTCTCAAAATGGCCATTTTTCCTCTCGCCCTATCTGCCTAGGGACGAGCAGATTGCTCCCATCCTATCTATGGACGGGCAGCTTTTTTTTGTCACTTTCCCCCGAGTGTCCCGGGGCTCCCCGTAACGGGCCACCATCTGCCGCAGTCCGGCTGCAGCAGAATAACCGGGAGGGTGATGAATAACTTGTGTACGTTGATGCAGCAGGAATGAGAGCCGTTTATTGTAGGATCTGAGCGATATTTATACATTTTACACAGCTAATCAAATTAGCATAAAATAGATACAGGAGTCAACCAATAAAGAATCTCCACACTTAATGGCTCGCTTTTGTTACTTCACAAACCACTCCCTCTGGCATTTTGCCAGGCACCATGAAGACTTGTTTACAGACTCTAACATTTCTCTGGCAAAATAACAGGTGCCATCCTGACTTGTTTACAGTCCTTAACAGCCGATCCTCGGAGTTGGATGTCCCCCAGAATGATCCTTCCACTTCCCTCTAACCCAAAAAGTCAGAGATATTGTCTTTCAGCCGGGGCCACGTGTCCACCCAGATCAACAGCCATATAACCCTTCCCCCACGATCCTATAATTCAAAACTTCCACTCCTCCCCCTCTTCCCTTCATTCTCCCTGAGTCACAAGACTGGACACTCCTCCCCCTCCTTATCCTCTACCCTTGCTCCACAACCCCCAACATGATCTTGATGATCTTCCCGACGCTGACTCAGCCTCTCCACCACTAGAGGCATTTAGTCCGGACCCAAGCCCTCCAGGGGACTTCCCTGCAGTAGCAGCTGCCCCTACGACCCTGGAGGAAGCTGGGCCAACTAAAGAAAACCGCCAGCAATCGATAATAGAAAACTCGGAAGCCCCTGTGATGCTCCCTCTCCATCCTTACGGGCCAATGAAACGACACAACTGGGACCCCAACACCTTTGAAGGTAGGTAGCATCTTTCCACTTATCGCCAGGCTCTAATAGCAGGTCTCCGAGCGGCCGCCAGAGGGCTGACTAATTTGGCCAAGGTAAGAGCGATTATCCAAGGGCCTAATGAGTCTCCCTCTATGTTTCTTGAGAGAATTATGGAAGCATTAAGAAATATACTCCTTTTGACCCTCAGGCAGAGGACCAAAGAGCATCTGTTGGAATGGCCTTTATCGAGCAGGCTGCCCCAGATACTAGGAGAGATTTACAAGGTCTAGATGGATTACAACATATGACTTTAAGAGATTTATTCAGAGAGGTTGAGAAAGTATATTATAAGAGAGAAACTGAGGAGGAGAGGAAACAGAGGAGAGAGAAGGAAAGAGAACAAAAGGAGGATGAAATGAGCAAAAGGCAGACTAAAGCATTGGCTAAGGTTTTGTTCACAGCAGCAAATACGCCAGAAGTTAAAAAGCAGGAAGACAGGAAGGGATACCTGGTCCCATGCCAAAGGCTGCCCCTGGCCTCAGATCAATGGGCCTACTTTAAAGAAAAAGGACACTGGGCCATAGAGTGCCCGAAAAAGAAGCAGCCACCCCAGCCCGCCATGCTGACTCTAGAAGAGGACTAGGAATGTCGGGGCTCAGATCTCCTCCCCGAGCTCAGGGTAACATTTGAAGTGGAGGAGACTCTAGTGAACTTTGAAGTGGATACAGGAGCAGTATACTCAGCCCTTAAGTCCCCACTTGGCCCCCTATCAAATAAAGGGTCTCTTGTTCAAGGGGCTAATGGCAGTAGATATCGGGCTTGGACAACAAAGAGTATTATGGATGTAGGAAAGGGAAAAGTCTACCACTCTTTCCTAGTAGTCCTAGAATGCCCAGCCCCATTGATGGGCAGGGAACTGCTTACCAAACTCCGGGATAGAATAACCTTTAACTCTGATGGTCCCCAAGTGAAGTTTCTAAAGCCTTCAGTAAAAACTCCCATAGTCACGGCTTTGACTATGTCCACAGAAGATGAACAACAACTCTTCTCGCTCCCTAGGACTGATCAAACAGGCAAACTAGCACAGAAATGTATAAAAGATTATCCTAATACCTGGGCAGAAACTGCTGGATTAGGTCTTGCCATAAAACAACCTCCAATAGTAGTAGAATTAAAAGCCTCTGTCTCTCTAATCAGTGTTAAACAATATCCTCTAAGCAAAGAAGCTAAGGATGGGATAAGGCGCCATATTCAGAAATACCTGGCTCTTGGTATCCTAAGGCACTGTAAATCAGCCAAGAATACCCCCCTGTTACCAGTAGGAAAGCCAGGAACTGGGGACTACCGTCCTGTTCAAGACCTAAGAGAATTAACAACAGAGTGCAGGACATTCACCCCACAGTACCCACTCCATATAATTTGCTTAGCACTCTGAATCTGGAGCGGGAATGGTACACTGTGGTGGACTTAAAAGATGCTTACTTCTGCTTTCCACCTACATAAGGACAGTCAGTTCCTGTTTGCTTTCAAGTAGATAAACCCAGAAACTGGAACATCTGGCCAAGTAACCTGGACTAGACTCCCACAGGGGTTCAAGTACTCCCCCACTCTCTTTGATGAAGCCCTCCACAGGGACTTCAACGACTTCAGAACTGTACACCCCGAAGTCACCCTACTCCAATATGTGGATGATCTCCTACTGTCAGCCGACACCAAGGAGAACTATGAGTCTGGGGCCCAAGCACTATTATCTGAGCTTGCTCGGCTTGGATATAGGGCTTCTGCCATAAGGTCCAAATTTTTCAGCAAGAAGTAATCTTCCTTGGTTATTCTCTTAGGGGTGGCAAACAATGGCTCACTGAGCGCAGAAAACAAACTGTTGTGCAGATACCGCCCCCATATAATAAGAGACAACTCAGAGAGTTTCTTGGGACTGCCGACTCTTGCAGGTTATGGATTCCTGGGTTTGCATCTCTGGCTGCCCCTTTATACCCGCTGATAAAGGGGGATGCCTACTTCCAATGGAACCCTGAGCACAATAAGCTTTTTATAATGTCAAAAAAAGGTGCTGCTATCTGCTCCGGCCTTAGCACTCCCAGATGTAGAAAAACCCTTCACTCTCTACATCGAGGAAAAGAAAGGAATAGCACTGGGAGTGATCACTCAGACTTTGGGACCTTTGAAAAGGCCCGTAGCATTCTTATCAAAAAAATTGGACCCAGTGGCTAGCGGGTGGCTCCATTGCTTAAGAGCTATAACAGCGGCAGCCCTTCTAATAAAAGATGCTCGTATATGAACTTGGGAGAGAAGCTAACCATTTTAGCCCCCCATGCCCTGGAGAGCATCATCTGTCAGCCTCCAGAAAGGTGGCTATCAAACTTCAGAATAAACCACTACCAGAGCCTCTTGCTTGACAAAGGCAGAATAATGTTGGGACCCCCTGCTCCACTCAACCCGGCTACACTGCTGCCAGAAGTATCATCAGGACCCGTCGCTCATGTGTGTCAACACATACTGGCAGAGGAAAACAGTATACGACGAGACTTGAAGGATCAGCCACTGCCTCGCCCTGAAGTCGTATGGTTTACGGAGGGCACCAGCTTCCTCCAAGACAGTAAGCAGCGGGCTGGAGCAGCAGTAGTTAGCGAAACTAATGTCATCTTGTTCTCTGGTCTCCCAGAAGGGACATCAGCCCAAAAAGCAGAACTGATTGCCCTTACGAAACCATTGGAACTAGCAACAGGCAAAAGGGCCACCATATACACATTTGTCACTGCAAATGTGCAGGGGGCTACTTACCAGCAAAGGTGGCTATTAACCTCCACTGGGAAAGAAATAAAGAACAAAGATGAGATCCTCCAACTTCTCTCAGCAGTGCAGGGCCCTAAGGACCTAGCTATAGTGCACTGTCCAGGGCACCAGAAGGAAAACGACCCCGTGGCGGTTGGAAACAGAAGAGCAGATTAGGAAGCTTAATTGGCAGCCCTAAATGGAGTGACTCTTTTAACTTTTTCCACAACGGGGAGAACAAAAAGTGGTCAAAAAGATCCTAGAAGACATTTTCCAAGGTTCGGCCTGCCTAAGGTACTAGGGTCTGATAACGGACCAACATTCGAAGCCCAGGTAAGTCAGGGATTCACCAGGACCCTGGGGATTAATTGGAAGTTACATTGTGCTTATAGACCCCAGAGCTCAGGACAGGTTCAAAGGATGAATAGAACCATCAAAGAGAACTTAACAAAATTAAGCTTGGAAACCGGCATAAAAAATTGGATTATGCTCCTACCTTATGCACTGTTTCATGCAAGAAATAACCTCTCTGCCTCTTTGTGTAACTTAACCCCTTATGAAATACTCTATCGTGCCCCTCCTCCAGTAAGGGACCTAATCCCAACTCTGAGACTTAATGATTCCTTTCACACCCCCTTGCTTGACAGACTTAAAGCCCTTGAACAAACCCAACACCCAGCAATACCTGTAGAAACAGTTGGCCACTGCTTATCAGCCTGGAGATGAGGGAACCCCACATCAATATCAAGTTGGAGACTTTGTCTACGTGAGACGGCATCAGGTGTCATCCCTGGAACCCTGCTGGAAAGGACCATACCAGGTGCTGCTTATAACACCTACAGTGGTGAAAGTGGATGGGATCACTTCCTGGATCAATGTCTCCCATCTCAAGCCTGCGCCCTGTCCAGACTCTGGCTGGAAATTGGAACAGACTGGTAACCCTCTCAAGTTGCGTGTCCGTCTTGTGGGTAGGGCTATGGATTCTTCCCCTGACCACCAGCAGTCCTAATCCCCATCAGCCTGTTCAGCAACAATGGCAAGTTATAAATCCTACTGGGCAAGTAGTGTGGTCTATTTCACATAGAGCCCCCTTATGGACTTGGTGGCCATCTCTCCACCCAGACATTTGTCAGCTTGCCATAGGCCTCTCTGACTGGGATCTCCCTGACATAGAGGACCCCACACAGATCCCACTCAAACCCAAACCAGGGCAACATAGACCACCTTACCGGATGAATTATGGATGTCATCTCCCCCAGCCCAGGTGTAAACTAGCCAGTCTTGATTTTTACGTGTGCCCAGCTGATTTCCAAAGTCGCAAACAGGCCCAACCCTGTGGAGGACCCAGTGCCTAGATCTACCAGAACCCCTCTATCATCTCATACTTCCCAGTTTCCGTTTTTGCCTACTTCTCCAGTCCAGAGTACAGGTGACTCCTCCCCCTGGGAACTAAATAAAGGAACCTTTATGGTACTGAACTCCACATAGTCAGAACTCCTTGCATTTCATCCCAGGTATTGGACAGCTCTCTAAAATATTGTGTATTGGTGCAGAAACTCCCCAGGGTGCTCTATCATGATGCAGAAACATTTGAAGGTCTACTAGGGGGACAAGAAAACCCGATTTCGCTGGGAGCCTGTGTCCCTTACTCTAGCCATCCTATTGGGGATAGGAGCTGCTGCAGGAGTGGGTACAGGAACAGCTGATATGATCCGTGGGTCACAACAAATGGCCCAATTAGAAACAGCAATATCTCAAGACTTGAATACGTTAGAGACCTGCATCACAGTTTTTCAGAAATCCTTAACCTCTCTCTCTGAAGTGGTTTTACAGAACAGGTGAGGATTAGACCTCCTCTTCATGAGGGCGGGGAGCTTCTGGGCTGCACTGAGAGAAGAATGTTGTTTTTATCCTGACCATACTGGAGTTGTAAAAGAATCCTTGAGTAAATTGAGAAAATGCCTTGAAGAGCACCAGAGAGAAAGGGATATTCAACAAGGGTGGTTTGAGTCATGGTTTACCCAGTCCCCCTGGTTAACTACACTCCTATCAGCCTTGGCCGGACCCCTGATCATCCTTATGGTGTTGCTAGCTGTGGGAACTTGTTTGCTTAATAGCATATTTACCTTTCTCCAGGCTCAGATTGGGCATGTAAAACTCATTGTAATCAGACAGAAATACGCTCCACTGGCAGAAATAGAATGTGAGACTCCGCAATAATTATGATTCATTATTTTTAAGATTAAAAGTTTTCAGAAAACGCAGTGGGAAATTAAATAATAAAAGAAATTGAAATTGAAACGTAAAGAACCAGGTTTTATAAAGTTTACAAGCTGCACTCAGAACCTGAAATTCCTGTGGCAGTTAAGACATTTCCCGGAACTGCCCATTAGATGTGTGTTGAAATCTTCCCTGACCACCTAGTTACTTAAAAACCCTTTCCCAGAAACCGTGAAGCTCAGCACATATATATCTCAGGGCTTCAACCAATCAGTTTAAATGTATACCCATTCTCAGGGCTGACCAATCAACCCTGCCCGACGTGTGTCCGCCAATGAATGTGCTAATCATGTTTTAGAGTTGTTATTTGATTTTTCCGTGGTATATGATGATTTGCAAAAGGAGGCTAGAATGTATGTAAAGTCCCTGCCCTCTCTAAAGAATGTATATAAACCCTGCTCAAGTTGTTCTCGGGGCTCTTTGCTCTTTGCTCCTCTGAAGTGAGCTCTGAGCCCCAGCATGCTGGACCCCCAAAAAACCCTTGGCTGTGGCATGAGACAGTCTCTTGGTGGTCTTTTCCTCCAACATTCAACCGACCTTTTCACCTATCAAGGACCTGAGAGAGCAAAAGTCAACTCCATGTCAACTTACATATCAAACAACCTGGTCAGAATGAAGGGATGTGTCTGAATCAGCCTCTCTCTTCTTAATGTAGATTAAATGGACCAAACCAGGCCTGTGTGGACAGCTGTTCCCAGGTGCCTATGGTTGATATACCATTCTAACTTGTGAAAGTGTCACATGAAGTAGGGGCAGCCTCCATCTCATGGGACCCTTGGAAGCAATTGTTAGAACAAAGTGATTGCCAAGGCAGTGACCTCGTTCAGTTCCTGAAGGAAGTGACCTACCACACTTTCTTGTTGATGGAACTCTCTGAAATTGGGATCCGGGAAGCCAGGCACACAGAGCAAGGCCCAGTCCCAGTCCCTGTGGTCTCAATTGTTTGGGTTTACAAAGGACAGAGTCAGTCTTTATTGGTACCTACTTATGTGATGAACGCCAAATGCCAGGAGAGCTTTGAAGAGGGGCCTTTTCTGGGAAAGCAGGTAGTGGCTAAACCATGACTCCTGACAACTTCAAAGAGTTGGCCAAAAAGACCAGATCTGAGACAGGACACGCAATTTGGGGGGAACATAGTAAGGCCTACCAGTCAGAGGACACTCAAGATAGTCACAGACATACTTGGGGGAAGGAGGTGCCATTGTGGGTGTCTGTGTTAGTGTGTGGTTTTGTCTCAGGTTCTGAGAATAGGTAGGAAAGGCGGTTTATTTGTTTAGACTGGAATGTTTCGAGAAAGTCGTTTGATAACACGAATGTTTCTATGTCTTTGTATCCCACTGTATCTGTGGTTGTAGACATTTGAAAAGCGAATGCATCAATGGTTGTGTCCTGTGTAGTAGAAAGCTACCCAGCATTCATCCCATCCAATTTAAGAATGGAGAGCGGCTTGCCTTATGGATGGGCAACACCTACTACCTTCCTAAGCTCCTCTTTTCTTCCTGAATACTGGCCACTCTCCAGGATAGCCTCATGGATTTGTTTCCAAATATGTACCACCTCCAAACTCTGTGACATGACCATGTACTGGATAGCTGAAGGGAATGGCGAGCATCTCAGAAAACTCAGATATCAGTGTGACGAGTAAAGTCTCAGTGGAGAAACACTGCTTTGGGCCTTTTGCTTACCTATTGTTCTATTGTCCTGAATGTCAGGAAGGTCTTTGCCTCAGGCCACCCCTTTGTGAAGCCTGAAGAAAACAGTTTTTAAATGGAAATGAATGGGCATCACCTGTGGCTCTTTGCTTAATTGCTTTGGAAAGGGATGTGGCTGAATCAGCCTCTTGGCCCTGTGTGAGAGAGTGGCTCAGATTCTCAGCACCTGATGGATCTAAAGAAAGTTTCCAAGTGTGCATCCAAACCAAAATGGCCAAAAGAGCAGTTATTGTGGATGAAGGTTCTCGCCTTCCTCTGTTAGCTTCCTGACCTCCATCAAGTGAGAATATGGATCCTTTGGGTCAAATCAGTTCTTCAAACCCTGCAGAGGCTAGCCGATATGTGCTTAGGTTTTCTCATGACACCAATTCACATAAAGAATCTATACCAGACAGTCAGTAAGCCTCATTCAGGAGAAGCAGAGCAGTTATATAGCCGGCATATTTGATCACACTTGGTTCACAGGAAGGGTGTCCAGGCCACCCTCACTTTAGGCAAACAAGGGGCAATGGTGCTTATTTTGGACAATGTCTAAGGCTGCACCCCTCATTGAAAACTTTAGTCAGAGGTTATTATGAGTGTCTATATGGAAGAAGATGAGGGTCATGTGGGACTGTTTTGGTTTTAATTGCGGTCAGATGCTGCAGTCTCTGGCTGGGTACAAATCACGAGTCTCCACACAGCTTGTAGATTCAAACAGCAATTCTTTATTCCCGAACTCACACAGGCCGTCTACAGACACGTTCTGGGGAAATCCACGTTCTCTGCCCAAATCCACTCTCTGCCCAAATCCACTCTCTGCCCAAATCCACTACTCCTGGGCTTCTGTCTCCCAAATATACTGTCTGACCCTAAGAACTCAAGAGGAACTCAGCAGCAGGATACACCCTATTCTAAAGGGGAACACCCTAATCTCCTATTATGCTAAACCGCCCTATTCTAAAGGGGGAACACCCTAATCTCCTATTATGCTAAACCAGGAACACCCTAAACATGGATCCGCCCTGGTCCTTGAGCAAGGTCTCCTTACATGCAATGTCCTGCAAAATGTCCTATTTCCATGAGTTCTTCCACTAAGGAAACATGGGGGTACACTGGCAAGGAAATTGTCATACCTACTTGGCTGATGGCTCCCAGCATCTTCCCCCTTCTGATTGATTAAACAACAAGTAATGTGGCTTAAGGACCGTGCCTGGTAGGTTGTCCAGTTCAACATATGGTTCTTTCCCATCATTGGAAAACTGACCTTTAGGCGTCAGCCTCCTGTCTTAGGTTGATACCACTGCAACTGGATCATACCCGTCACTGACTACTGGTCCAGCATACAGCCATACTTGTGGATAGGTCTATGCACCAGTGGGGGGGTGAGGTTCTTTGCCTCACCTCTGTTGGCCCCCAAATTTGGCCTTGGTGCCAGTGGGGGAGTGAGGTTAATGTGGCTTAAGGACCGTGCCTGGTAGGTTGTCCAATTCAACATATGGTTCTTAACCGTCATCGGAAAACTGACCTTTAGGCAACTGACTTTTAGTCGTCAGCCTCCTGTCTTAGGTTGATACCACTGCAATTGGATCATACCCGTCACTGACTACCGGTCCATCATATAGCCATTGGCCCCCAAATTTAGACCATCACTAGCAGAAGGGAGGAGGATACAGAAATGCCACGACACCAAGCCAATTGACAGTTCCTTTGGAAAAGTTGCATCATTGGTGACACCATCAGCAAAAATCACTTTTGACACCATCAGCAAAGATATGCCAGCATTACCACAATTCGCTGTACCAAACGATAGTTACATAGTCTAGGCAAGTTCTGTAAGCAGTTCAAAGTGGAGGAATCTTTCTTCTACTGTTTTCTCTTTGTTTTCCACTATACAAAGTCTAATTTGGGACAGAAAAGATCCATTCTTTATAGGACATATTAGAGCACATACAGGATTGCCTGGAGCCCTTAGTTTGGGCAATGATTTAGCAGATAAAACTAAACACGACATACATATTTTCTCTACACTAGAAGAAGACAATTTCCTTGTCAGCGTACCCCCAATTTTCTTTAGTGGAAGGACTCATGGAAATAGGACATTTTGTAGGACATTGCATATAAGGTGACCTTGCTGAGGGACCAGGGCGGATCCATGATTAGGGTGTTCCTGGTTTAGTATAATAGGAGATTTGGGTGTTCCCCCTTTAGAATAGGGCGGTTTATCATAATAGGAGATTAGGGTGTTCCCCTTTAGAATAGGGCATATCCTGCTGCTGAGTTCCTCTTGAGTACTTAGGGTCAGACAGTATATTTGGGAGACAGAAGCCCAGGAGTAGTGGATTTGGGCAGAGAGTGGATTTGGGCAGAGAGTGGATTTGGGCAGAGAACGTCGTCGATTTCCCCAGAATGTGTTTGTAGATGGCCGGTGTGAGTTCGGGAATAAAGAATTGCTGTTTGAATCTACAAGCTGTGTGGAGACTCGTGATTTGTGCCCAGCCAGAGACTGCGGCATCTGGTGGCTCATATGCGGAACGCCTGAAGCTTGGGGGTAAGTGAAATTGCTCGCCCCTGAGGGAAGGCCAGAGAATGTCCATGGCTTTTTAAAGACGAGTTATTAAGTATATCAATGGGACCATCATGGTATCCTGTAGAAGGATTTTTCTTCAAGAAATAGATGGCTAATTCTGTTTACTACATTTGTCTAAGATCTTGGTTTCTACAAAGTTCTAATTAATTTACAAAGCTAAAGTGTTAAAATATCAACCACTAAATATAAAATCAAGTACTCTTTACTTATTAAGTTCCATAAGGTAATATATTTAAAAATTATGTGTGTTTTCATAAATTGGTAAATTGAAAAAAGGTTTAATATTGCTTTGGTCTGTGTCTTTGCCAAAACAAGGTTACTAAGTGTTAAGATTCTATCAGGTGTAATTTATATACAAAGAGTATAATAAGTTTCAGTTGGGTTTCAATTATAGTATTATGGTACCATAAAAAAAAAACATGAAAGTATTTCATCCTATTAAAGTGGAGTAATTTGTCTAAATCAGAAATTTTATAAGAGTTGTTTCAAAATTTGAATTTATAAAAAGGGTTAATGGTTAAAAAAGAGATAGAAAAAGATTCAAGATGTGGAAATATATTTTAATATAAGAGGTTAATGGAAAAAGAAGTGTTTCTAGATGAGATAATCTCTGTGTGGTAATGTAAAAAGTTGTAAAATGCCATTTAAATAGATTTTGAGGAAACTAGACTTACTTTAAAATCTTGAGAAAGGAAGAAGGAAGAAAAAAGGTATTTGTACATGGCAGATTAAGACAAAGCTTCTTAATGGAGTAAAAAAGGCCTTTGGTTGAAGGGCAGCCAAGTAAACTAACATTGAGCAATTTAAAAAGAATCTAAGCCTCATTTAAAATAGTGAAGCTGTAGGTGGTGAAAAAGTTCATTTAAAAGTACAGTATAGATGATAATTAAAAGGCTTTAAAAGGTTAATTTGAAGGTGGTTAAGATGCCTTCATGACGGAGGAAAAATTGCATCATTGGTGACACCATCAGCAAAAATCACTGGTGACACCATCAGCAAAGATATGCCAGCATTACCACAATTCGCTGTACCAAACGATAGTTACATAGTCTAGGCAAGTTCTGTAAGCAGTTCAAAGTGGAGGAATCTATCAATCTGTCCGTCTCCTCCCAAAGTCCGTTTCCTCCTAAAGTAAGTTGACTCCTTGATTGAGCATACTTGTTGAGTTATATTCATTGGGATGAAGATAGGAATTCTGGCAATGATGCTAAACAGACATTATCCTGAAAAGAATTATTAAATATAATGAAAAGGAAAGGTGACAGTAAACAAACAGATCTGTTAACCTCCTTAAAAAACAATCTTTAACAGCTGTTTACCTGATTTAAATTAGTAAACAAGCAGATCTGTTAACCACCTTTAAAAACAATCCTTAACAGCTGTTTACCTAATTTAAATTAATCCATTTAAATCACGTGAATAACAAAAATAATTCGGATCCATATTCTAATGAGCGCTCCTCATATATGAAATATGGACATATGCACACACAGACATACAACACAAAACACAAATGTGCAAACAAATGTACAACACATAAGATAATAATAAAGGCCTTGTAGCTTTACCTAGGTGAAATCTCCATTGCAATGTTTAAAAACTCCACAGTCAAAAAATGAAACTGATCAGAAAAACATTAACCTAGGTTTGTATGAGCTCAAAACATAAAAATAGAGCCTTATGATGTGGAAAAATGCAATAATAAAATAGGTATTGAAAAAAGAATCCTGGTTAATCACTGTTGCAGATGTAAGAATGGCCAAGCTGGAGTTCTGGATATCAGCTGTTATGGATTTGAGTCAAATCATCTTCTTTTCGATCTGTAGAGATCATTTTAGTCAG
The DNA here is from genome assembly GCF_048772815.1 of Callospermophilus lateralis. Lineage (NCBI taxonomy): Eukaryota > Metazoa > Chordata > Mammalia > Rodentia > Sciuridae > Callospermophilus > Callospermophilus lateralis. The sequence goes on from NW_027512907.1 coordinate 145,617, forward strand.
TCTTTCAGGAATCCAAATAGGTTGCTGTTCTCCCTGTGGAAACACACAGACAGAGCCCCTACTCCAGACAATCACTGGGTCAGAACCTTTCCATTGTCCTGTTAGAATATCTTTCCAAAGAACTTTAGGCTTATGCACATTTTTTGGATACATATGTCTTTCTGCAGCACTAAGTCCTGATGAATCCAAATTTAAAAAGTTTAGAGTAAAAAGCGTTATTTTAAGTTTATCTTTGGGGGATATATACCCCTTTCCAATTCCCTCTTTTTGCTTTAATAAGTAGGTTTTAATAGTTTGATGATCTCTTTCAACTATGCCTTGTCCCTGTGGATTGTATGGAATTCCTGTTATATGAGTAATACCAAATGATGAGCAAAATTGTTTAAAAGAGGTAGAGGTATAGCCAGGACTGTTATCAGTTTTTAACTGTTTAGGAACGCCCACAGTGGCAAAATTTTGTAAGCAATGAGCTATAACATCTTTAGATTTTTCTCCGGCATGAAGGGAGTCCATCAAAAATCCGGAAGAACTATCAACAGTAACATGTAAATATTTTAATTTTCCAAATTCTGGCAAGTGTGTGACGTCCATCTGCCAAATATGGTTAGGTATCAGTCCTCTAGGATTGACTCCAAGATTAACTTGTGGTAAAAAGGTCACACAATTTTGACATTGTTTTATTATATGTCTGGATTGTTCCTTAGTTATTTTAAAACGCTTTTGTAAAGTATTAGCATTAACATGGAATTTTTTATGAAAATTCGTAGCTTCTTCTAGTGTAGAGAAAATATGTATGTCATGTGTAGTTTTATCTGCTAAATCATTGCCCAAACTAAGGGCTCCAGGCAATCCTGTATGTGCTCTAATATGTCCTATAAAGAATGGATCTTTTCTGTCCCAGATTAGACTTTGTATAGTGGAAAACAAAGAGAAAACAGTAGAAGAAGGGGAAATCCTACCAGCATCTTCAAGAGATACTATAGCATTAACTACATACTGAATATCAGAAAATAAATTAAATACAGAATCTTTAAACATTAAAAAGGCTTGTAAAACTGCATTAAGTTCTACCTTTTGAGCTGATTGTTTTGGTACTAAAAATGTAAAAGTTTGATCAGGGGTAACTACTTCTGCTGTACCATTATTTGGCCCATCAGTGAATATATTTGGAGCATTCAAAATAGGGGTTTTTCTTGTCATTTTTGGAAAAACTACAGGATGCTTAGACCAAAAAGACAACAAAGGATTAGATGGTAAGTGATTATCAAATCAAACATTAGATTTACACATGATTATTGCCCAAGTATTTAACTCATTAGCTAACTCATCAATTTGATCCATAGTATATGGAGTAATAATTTTATTGGGAAAAATTCCAAACACTCCCTTCGCTGCTTTTATTCCTTTGAGTATTAATTGTCCTACAGCCTCAGGATACCTAGTAAGAATAGTGTTAAGTGAATAAGATAAATGTATCCACAATAATGGACCTTCTTGCCAAAATACTCCTGTAGGAATATTTTTTGTTGGTAGTACAATAAATAATAAAGGCAAACCTATATCGATTCTATCCAAATGTATATTTTCCATATATGTTTCAAGAATTTTCAATGCCTTTCTTGCTTTAGGAGTTAACATGCGAGGTGAGTTTGGATCTGATGGACCTTTTGGAATATCAAATAAAGGTCCCAACTCTCCTGTTGGTATGCCTAGATAAGGCCTTATCCAATTTATGTCTCCCAATAACTTTTGAAAGTCGTTAAGTGACTTGAGTTGATCTACTTGTATTTGAATTTTTGGTGGACGGACCATGGTTGAGGATAATAGAACTCCTAAATAATTAATTGGAAAATTTAATTGTACTTTATCTATTGCTATCTCTAGATTATAATTTTTTAATAAGTTTGTAAGTGTTGCATAACATTCCAGCAATATGTTTTTATCTTTATGTGCCAATAATACATCATCCATATAGTGAAATATTTGTAGTTCAGGATTTTGATTTCTAAGTGGCTGGATTGCTTTATTAACATATATTTGACACATAGTTGGACTGTTAGCCATCCCTTGAGGGAGTACTTTCCATTCATATCTCTGATCAGGACCTTCATGATTTAATGCAGGGATAGTAAATGCAAAGCGTGGACTATCCTCGGGATGAATTGGAATTGAAAAAAAAAATCTTTAATATCTATGGCTAAAACATGCCAGGTTTTTGGCAAAGCAGACAATTGAGGAATCCCTGATTGAGCATGTCCCATAATAACCATCTCATTATTAATGGCTCTTAAATCTTGCAATAATCTCCGTTTACCAGATTTTTTTTAATGACAAAAATGGGAGTATTATGGGGAGATATGGAAGGTTGTATATGTCCTTCCACTAATTGTTGTTTGACCAGATCATGGGCTACTTGTATCTTTTCTTTAGTCAGGGGCCACTGAGGAACCCACACTGGTCTTTTTGATTTCCAAGTAATTTTTATTGTCTCAGTGGCCCTTTCTGAAAATCCAACCCATGTCTTTCTGTTCCTTGATCTATTTGAATTGGTGCTGCTATATCTTGTCCTTGTTTTCCTAATCTTTTTTCTTTCCTAAAACCTTGTCTAGCCCTAGTAGTGGGCGCATTAGGATTGATGTTATTTGTTAACGTCAAACCTAATTGATCTAGGTCATCTCGTCCCCATAAATTTATAGGAAGATGATCCAATACATATGGCTGTATAGTTCCCTCACAACCTTCAGGATCCTTCCAATATAATAACATTGTTCTTCTATGGGGATTAGTAGCCACTCCTAGGCCTCGAAGCGTTTGAGTGGCTTGTTGTAATGGCCAATGTTTTGACCATTCCTGACTAGATATGATGCTAAGGTCTGCACCTGTGTCCAGTAGCCCATTAAAGTCGTGTCCTTGAATATTTAGTTTTAACATTGGGCGAGAATCTAAATTTAAAGACAACATAGCCCAATCTACACCTGTGGAGCCTAATCCCCTGGAACCTATTTTTACACTATGACTAGGAAATTTATTATGTAGGATGGGTATTATTAACAACTGTGCTATTCTATCTCCAGGTGAAATTACTGATATACCTCTTGGAGAACTAGCTATAATTTTTATTTCACCTACATAATCGAGATCAATTACCCCAGGACTTATCTTAAGTCCTTTTAATGTAGGTGAACTACGTCCCAATAATAAGCCTACTGTCCCTTGGGGAAGAGGTCCTTTTATTCCTGAAGGAATGATTTGAACTCCCATCTCTGGAGTTAGTACTGCTCTGGCAGAGGCGCAGATGTCCAACCCTGCGCTCCCTCGGGTTTGTCTGATGAGGGATTTAATGGACAATGTGTCCTGGGCACTACTCTAATGGTGTTGCTGGCTTCCTCCACTGCCCCGTATATTTGTGGTTGTGGGCCCCGGAGCATTGGGCCCCTTGGTCCGTTTTTTGGCAATGGAGTCTGATGCCTTTCTCCACGATATCATGGGTAAATACCTGGTCCTTGTCCGTTTTTTGTTAAGGGAGTACCCTCTATGGTAGTTTGAGAACGGCATTCATTAGCCCAATGTCTCCCTCTATGGCATCGTGGGCAAATACCCGGTATTCTATTTCTTTGATAACTAGTTTTGTTAAATCCTCCTCCTATGAGGCAACTCCTTTTAAAATGTACTGTTTTTTCACAATCATAGCATGTTTTTGGCCTGGCATCAAAAGCCTGTTGTACTGCAGCTGCCAAGACTTGCTCTTGTTCATTAATATCTCTACATAATTTAATATATGTGTTTAAATCTTCATGTCTCCATGGTCTAATAACCTCTCTGCAGCAACGATTTGCTTGGTCATAAGCCAGTTATTTTATTAATGGCATTGCTTGTTCTGTATCCCCCAAAATTTTGGCAGCCATTTGAATTAGCCTGTCTACAAAGTCAGCGTAAGGTTCATTACCACTCTGTATTACCTTAGATAGCTGGCCTTGTAAATCTCCATGTCCTTGTAAAGTCTTCCATGCCCTAACTGCATCTGCAGCAATTTGTGCATATATAGCAGGATCATATTCAATTTGTTTCCGCTGTCCCTCATAAGGTCCTTTCCCTAGCAACATTTCTAGATTTCTTTGAGGGTAACCGGCTGCTGCATTTCGCCTAGCTGTCTCTGCGCATAATTCCTCATTGGCAACCTTCCATAACAAATATTGTCCTCCATTTAGCACAGATTTACACATGCTAGCCCAATCTGCTGGCGTCATGTCCAAGTTAGTAATGGACTCGACCATGCTTACCGTGAAGGGAGCTTGGGGACCATAGGTTGTTACAGCCTCCTTTAACTGCTTCACTGTTTTAAAATCTAAAGCATGGTGAATTCACTGCCCTCCTGCCTGCTCAAGTACAGGGCATGCTAATCTTTGAGGTCCTGTCTCAGAATCCCAATTATCAACTACGGGGTTTGAGGGCCACTCAGCTGTCTCTATCGGTGGGCCTGTTGGTTGAATTAAACCCTCTTGTGATAAAACGGAGTTAGTAACAGCCTCCTGTTGTGGCCTTTTTCCTAACAACCCCTTATCCTTTAAATTTTCTTCCTCTGTCTGACTAGCTCGAGAGACCTTCTCTTTTGCTTGATCTAAAATGTCTTTCTCCATGTTCTGAACCTCTAACAATTTGCTTAACATATTTTCAGTTTGTTTTAATCTACTATAAAGATAACGCAACCCAATAAGATAACACAAAACAAAACCGAATCTGAATGAAACAAAAACGGAATAAAAAATCGTTGTATCAATTTTCTCTTCCTCAGGGCCGACAAACATCAAACCTTTAGTCAACCAGTTTGCCTGAGAAATTTCTAGAGATAGGCAGCTTGAAAGAAAAACAAAATAAATCAAAAGAAGTACATATTGTTTTTTGAAATGGTCACCCATTCTCTCGCCTTCCCCAGGGGCGAGCAATTTCACTTACCCCCAAGCTTCAGGTGTTCCGCATACAAGCCATCAAATGCCGCAGTCTCTGGCTGGGCACAAATCACGAGTCTCCACACAGCTTGTAGATTCAAACAGCAATTCTTTATTCCAGAACTCACACCGGCCGTCTACAAACACGTTCTGGGGAAATCCACGTTCCTGCCCAAATCCACTCTCTGCCCAAATCCACTACTCCTGGGATTCTGTCTCCCAAATATACTGTCTGATCCTAAGAATCAAGAGGAACTCAGCAGCAGGATACACCCTATTCTAAAGGGGAACACCCTAATCTCCTATTATGCTAAACCGCCCTATTCTAAAGGGGGAACACCCTAATCTCCTATTATGCCAAACCAGGAACACACTAAACATGGATCCGCCCTGGTCCTTCAGCAAGGTCACCTTACATGCAATGTCCTGCAAAATGTCCTATTTCCATGAGTCCTTCCACTAAGGAAACATGGGGGTACGCTGGCAAGGAAATTGTCATACCTACTTGGCTGATGGCTCCCAGCAGTCATTTGTGTGGTAGTTAGAAGAGATGCCTGGGTCCACGTGAACATGAACTCTAGTGTCATTCCCCTTAGAGACTGAGTTATGTAACTCACTTCAGAGAAGTATTTCCATGAATTTTGTTGGGATTTTAGGAGGCCATGCATGAGAGTCGCCCTTGGAAACTGAGATCTAAGCCAATGGTGGCTTTCGTAAGATCATTGGGAATTTCAGCCAGGATATCACATGATTTTATTCTTATAGACTTGGCAGCCATAGTTGAGAGTCAAATCACACATGGACCTAACATTGTAGACCTCATGGGCCTGGCTTCATGTGTCATTTTGGCCACTCTTTGGGAAGCTTTGCCTCTGCGAGTTCTCCAGAGCATTTCTTGAAATGTGCTACCTCAAAATTTAATGGTTCCTGAATGAATTGAAACCCACAGTTTCTCCAACTTCATCCTTGAAAAATGGCTAGATAAATACCATGAAATTTTTAAAATTCCCATGACCAGGTGGCACTGGAGAATCTTTGGATGTCCTGTTGTTGATCATGAGTATACCAGAGAGTGCCTTGATTGACTGCGTTTCATGAAAATGGTGTAGAACAGAGATGCCAGTATGTTGGAGCCTGCTGAGAAGTGGGCCCAGAGCTGTGGTGTGCAGGTGTGTGGTAAAATATCTGTGGTCGGGCCATGTGGATCTGCCATTGACTTCCAAATGGCTGGTGGCTGACATGGTGGAGACAGGAATCACTTATATGTCTGAAACCTCTCCATAAATGGCATCTTGTTATATGGAGATGTTTCAGGGCAATGTTCAGTATCAAGTTGCTATGGTCAATGGGGCAATCTATGTGGGATAGAAGCTTAGTTGGTGCATTGTCCTGCAGACCCTTACCCACCACACGTGAGAGGACTCCCTCCAGCACTGTGTCCCAGTTGAATTCCTTGCATTTCGTGAAGCAAACACCAAACTCCCAGTGCAGCAGCAAGAAAGTCCATGAAAAGTGGAGGATGACCTAATGGCTTCACAATCCACATGCGGAGACAATTAGCTTTCAGTGGCCACAGTTTACTTACAAAAAGAGAAGTCAGCACTTCTGCCTCATGTTCTTTGGAAAATAAGAAACAATGTCCTCTAGGTCACATAGATGCAGACCCAGCTTTGATGGTTTCATTAGAATGGAAGCAAAAGCTCCTGACAACAACATATATGTCAAGTGCCCATCCTCAGAGGCAGTTTCTCAAAAAGTCTTTAGGCCAGCAGAGCTCCATGTTTGTGGAGTGTTTACCTTTTAGACCAGGATGCAAGAAATCACCACTGACTCCAATTAAAATCAAATTAAAACAAGCTTATTATTTCCACCACCCTGGTGCCTCTCCTTCCCAAAATGGCGGAAACAAGAGAGAAACCCCACCTTTCTTACAGCCCAGCTTTATAGCCCAGAAAGTTACACAAAAGGGGGGTTACGGATAACAGAACTCTGACAAGCATCACACTAATGGTAGTTTACTTTTTTTTTTTTTTTTTTTTTTTTTGCTGACACAAACATCAGAATTTATGGGGACCATTAGAGCCTCAGAGAGTGTCATCTGACCAGGGAAGGCCAATATTTATGAGGTGTCAACAAAGTTTCAGAGAGGGCTGTTATCTGGTCAGAGAGCCAGCCATGGGTGAGTTCAAGGCACGGGCAGGCATTCCAAACAGGTTCGAAATTTGCTGTAATTAATAGTTAAGAAAAATTATCCTTTCTTGGCTTTGTGGCAAGATGGCTCCAAACTTTAATAAAAGATCAGGTTGGGTCTATCATTCCCCCCTTTTCTAATGTGTCCCTTTCATATCTTTCATACGGTAGGTGAAGAGCACTGAGGGAATTTTATTCTCTGATGCAACAGTCTCCCTATTTTTTCAAATCACCCAAAACCGGTCTCCGTGATTTTACCTGACTTAATTAATTACGTATATTGATAGTCTATTTACTTTTGGCTCCACTGTTGTAAGAAGAGAGGCATTACTCATTTTGGCTTCTTCTGAGCTGAGAGAGGGTGACGTGAGGGGGAACAGCATGAGGGACATGAGTTGCTTTTTAGAGGTCAGTTCGGTTTGAAGTCTCATTGGGGAAGAACAGGTTGTAAAGTCATCTGGGGATGGGTTCTTCTATGAGAGAAACAAAAAACATGAGTACTGAATAAATGTTGCAGCAGCTAGAACATGTCACTGTACAGAAGTTCCCTCACCAGTCTTTAATATCCCCAGTTATCAGGACTGTCAACTTAATACTTAACATTTAGTGTTACAGTTGTCCCTCCCCATAAGATACAGTTTAATAATTTAATGTCATCTGATCTTGCAAAATCAGTTTACTAGAATGACCTCTGTGTCTAATAGAAAAACCTTTAATTCTGTTACTCAGTGCTGGATAATCATACTAGCCAACACCAAGCCTAACCGTGTAGGTTAGAAATATCTGAGGCCTTAAACTAAAAACTTCTGCCTCTGGCAGCTCCTCTTGATAGAGTCTTTTTATAGTTATCAGGCATTCCTGTCTGAGAATCCTTCTTTGTAACCTCCAGTCTTACTTATTTTGGGAGGCTAATATAAAGTGTATACATTAAAATATTATTATTATTATTATTATTATTATTATTATTATTATTATTATTATTTAAAATGTCCAGGAATGGCTGTATTCTGCTTTCAACTGTCTTTGCTAAGTGTTTAAGATGAAGCAGTCAAACTGACTTTTGTTTCTATCTATTGGTAACAGTCAGCTGAGCTTTTATGGTTGCCATTCCTGGGGAGACTTGAGAGCAGCTTCTCAGTTCTGCTAGTGCCTTTTGGGCTAGGTGGGTCCAGGTGTTCCTTGACCATGTGCCTTCCCTCGGCAGCATCAGGGATGTCTCCCTTCTCTGATGACTCTCCTCTTCTTAGCAAATGCACTGATTGGCTTTCTGTTCTCCAGTGGTCTCATTAATCCCCCTGATGGGGAGGTTATACGGCCCAGAGTTGAAAAGCTCTTTAGAGAAGTCCCCTGTTCCCTAGATTCAGACTGACTCAGAGGGTAAGAGCCAAATATTAGTTTTCTTGTCCCTTTTCATTTAACTTTAATTTTAAATCCTAATCTTAAATATCCAGCAAATAAATTTTAACTGCCTTATGTTAAGAGTACTGGGCTTTAATGTCTATAACTTTATAATTATTTATCTTTTTATTAATTGGGATCTGTGTTATTCTTTTTGTCTTGTAGGTGATGACTTATTATCTTAAATTAACCCATGTTGTGTTCTTAAAGCAACAATTCTGTAAAACACTAACAGAGAATCTTTAGATCACTTATAAGGAAATTATAAAATAAAATTTTTTAACAAGAGTAAATATACTTAGTTTGCATAATAGCTACCCTGAATTTTTTGCTTAGTTATAAATTATATCCCCTGTTACAGATCCTAGTAATCTTGACAGAAAAAAAAACAACTTTTGAACAAAACTTTAAATGAAACATAATCTAACCTACTGTTTTCATAGTCATTCTCACATGTAGTAAGATGGGACACAGAGCCTTATCTCAGGTAAGGCAGGTCTCTTTATAAATCTTAAGGGTTTTAGTTCTAAAGCTGATCTTTTTTTTTTTAAATATCATTTTACAAAGTTTACATAAATTTTTTTAGGTCACATGAACATTAGCTAACACCGTATGATATCACATTTAAAACATGAATTAAAGAAAGGCTGAAAGTTTTTAACCTTTACATAGATTAGGCTCTCATTAACTTAAAAATACATTTAAATTGTTCCCAAATGTAAAAAGTAACATAAAACTTTACTTATCTTTATGATAACAGATAAATAAATTCCCAATATATATTTTTACCATACAACTTAAGAACGCCAGCATGATATAATGCTCTTTTAAGTTTCTACCTTACAGACTTGTACATGTAAGATATGAGCACATTAATAGCATCATAATTACATTGATGTTTCCACATTAACCAAGTTTAGCTTTTAAAGTAATGACAGTACAGTTCTCTAAAATAACAGTTCTTATTTAATCAGTTGTTTAATTTTTATGGTTGCTAGCTCTAGAAAAAATAAAACTTAATAAACACAATGTTATGGGTAAACTTATGTTTTAAGAAATTTTTGTCTCTTTAACACATGACTGATTTTTACAATCTTATACAGAATTTAGTACAAACTTGTACAGACCTTAGTTAATCAATCAGATATCTAACAAAAGTACTCATGAATGAGTAATCTCATATGAAATTTAATTTACTTATTTATCAAAATATTAGACAAATGTATTGAAGATTGTAAACCATTTTTTTGTTGAAGGAAAAGTCCTACAACCAAGTCATATTAGATATTTTGTAGACATTAATATTTTATTAGATATCTGAACACCTAGAAAAACTTGTAAGCTTAAATTTAAAGACATTTATTTTTATCTGTTTATCCAATTTAAACTGAACCATTTAAATAACGTGAATTAAGGATCCTTGGATCCACTTTTTAAAATTTGTTTTTATGAGCATTTTTTTATGAGCGTTCTTTATATATGTAAATTTTTGTATCATATGTTTGATACATGGATATATGTATATATAGACATACAACACATAACAGAAGTGTGCACACATAAAAATAGTAAAGGCCTTATAGCTTTTCGCAGATGAAATCTGCATTGCAATGTTTCAAAAACTCCACAGTTGGTCAAAGATAGAACTGATCAGAAAAACATTAACTTAGGTCTGTAGGATCAAAATCATGAGCTAAAAAAACTAAATAAAGTATCTAAGGAAAAAAATAAGAGTCCTAGAAAAAACGACTGGACAGTAATTAGTAAAAACCATACAATTTGCCTTTTTTTTCTGCTTAGGCCTCAGATCAGTCTCCTACTGAGCTTGCAGGATTCTTTTATTTGCATTTCAAAATAAGTCCTGGCTGAGGTCAGGAAGGAGCAGGAAAAAACTGCTATTCAGAGCAGACACAACAGGCCTAAGGCATTTTAACCATAATTTTCAGGTTAGGATGTTGAAAATTATGAAACAAGTTTAAGATACAATTCACAAAATTTTATATCTTTACATCTTGTTTTGTCAACAGATACCATAAAATGATTTACTATCTTTGTCCAAATTAATGCACTGGTACGCACAGTGACATTTTCCCAGGCTACCCAATTCAAAATAGGTGAAATAAAAGACTGAATGATTGGGAAGTTACTTGCCAACTTGGAAGTAGAGTTCTTTAGTTTTCCATCCTAAGTATTTAAGTTCTCTGGCATAAATTATCTGAAATCATAAACTAAACAATTACCTAAACCCGGCTTTTACCTGCAAGATTGTGCAATGCTTCAAAAACCCATTCAGATACCAGATTGTTACAATAAAACATCATCATTTAGACACACATTCAGCTAAGATCATTCCCAAGAAACAATTTAAAATATCAACACATTATTGTACATGTCTTAAAGGGCCAGAAACAAAGACACAAGACAGACAGAAGGGAGCTCCAGACTATGGCCGACAGACAGAAGCCTTTAAAACAGAGCAGATAAGAGAAAAATCTCCTACACCAGTGGCACCATAGAAGTCCCCACAAGGGGACCACATGTTTTTACAGAGGGGCAACCTGAAATGTAAAATCAAGGGTCTCCATGGTGACTTTACTGAATTTAGTATCCCCTTTTTCTTTTTCTCTTTTTTAAGAAGACAGACGTTACATAATGCTTACAGTGCAGGGAAGGAAGGAGGGAATTCCCTGAAGTAACAGGGCTTCGGCAGCTGCTAGAAGTCCCTCGGTCCCTCCTTTAACTTACAGGATTAGCTCCTCTGGTTTGGTTCCACCCCAACCATGCTCCATCTCCTAACATATCAGTAGTCAGCTCTCAAAAAGTTCCGGGTCGGGGGTGGTGTGGTTTATCAAAATTTGAAACTTAAAGTTCAGTTTCTGACCTCGAAGCCAATTAATGCCAATTCAATAATGAGGACAGGGTTTTTGAGAAGAAGAAAAAGGGAGGTTTATTGCTTTGCTAACAAAGGAGAAACACAGGGGACTCTGCCCAAAGGTTGTGACTCTTTTGATCTGGAGGTACAAGTGGTTTTAAAGGAGTTTCACTTCTTAACCTGTGAGATACTCAGTTTTTAGCTCTGCAGCAGGCATTGCCTTGTGCAGTGGGTGTGCTCCAGGCAGCCAGCTAGGGGCTTCTCTTATCCTGCTTAACAAAGGGAGGTAAAGTTCATCGCAGTTCCTTAAAACACAGTCCAAAAAGGTGTCACGCTTACTTGCTTTATTACCCATTTTCACGTCCAATATCTTTAAGTTTTTACCACAGAAATCACACAACAAAACGCACAAAAACAAACAAACAAAAAACATATAGAACACAGAACAAAACAAAAAAAAAAAAAAAAACAGAAACCAGGCACCAAAAAAAAAAAAAAAAAAAGCAGAGGAGCATTGCAATGTCTTGCTAAAGCTCCTGGGTAGGACCGCGTGCATGCCCATCCACACCTCTCTACCCATCCAGAAGAATTCCCTACATAACAGAACAAAGGACAGCATGATTCTCGTTACAGTCCCGGACAGGAGTATATGTGAGCCTCCCCAGGCCTCCTCTCTGTCATCAGAAGAGATCTCCCTTAACCAGATATCAGATGTTATAAAGGTGCCACTTACCTATGGAGGCCTCCTCCACCAGGTGCTTGCTAATAGTTATAGTCCAGTGGTTCATTGCAGTGCTCCCTGGACCAAAGTCTCACTCCAAGTCGTTGAAACATCTCAAGTTGCGCATCCCCTAGAGTGGCTCTGTAGCCGTTGGCCCTGGAGGGAAGGCCAGCTTCAGAATTTCCAACAGTCTGGTCTTGTGATTTGTACTGGCAGGGTCATCTTGCTGCGGAACTGCAAAATGTTAGACCAGGATGAAAGTAAAGACCACTGACTCCAATTAAAATCAAATTAAGGCAAATTTATTATTTCAACCGGCCGGCGGCCTGCCTCTCCCTCACAAAACGGCGGGAACAAGACAGCAACCCCACCTTTCCTACAGCCCAGCTATATAGCCCAGAAAGTTACACAAAAGGGGGATTACAGATAACAGAACTTTGACAAGCATCACACTAAATGTAGTTTACTTTTCTTTTTTTTTTTGCTGGCCCCAACATCAGAAATAATGATGACCATTAGACCTCAGAGAGGGTCGTTGTCTGGCCAGGGAAGGCCAAAAATTATAATGTGTCACTAAACTTTCAGAGAGGGCTGCTATCAGGTCAGAGAGATAGGCATGGTTGAGTTAAAGGCACGGGCAGACATTCCAAATGGGTTCAGAAATTGCAGTAATTTATAGTAAACCCAAAATTAGCTTTTCATCGCTTTGTGGCAAGATGGCTCCCAATTTTAATAAAAGATCAGGTTGGGTCTATCAACCCTGTCCCTTACTTTTGGAAACTCCTCTTCCACCTCCAAGTTTGTAAACTCCTGAGGATTTTCCAGATATGTATTCACAGATTTTCTAACTCTTCTCCTCTAATTGTGTCTTACTTGGGGGGAAGGCAATGTCAAGTCATCGTTCTGGATGAGAGTGGGAAGATTTTTGTATAGCACATATTTGCATACACATTGGATTCCTTATCTAATTTTCCATTCAAAATACTGAAACCCTGACACTAACCCATACCCTACTAGACTCTGACTACTAATCCTAATATGATGGAGAAACATAACCCAAACAGAATAGAAATACAAGCAGTTCAGAGGAGGCATGGTGTATAGTTGGACTTTCATTTTGCATGATAAAGGGTTGGTGTTATAAATCTAGTCAATTTTTAATTGAAATAGTTCACCATGTGTTTTTAAAGTTAACAAATATGTGAATTCCTGTCTTGCTTTCTCTGTAGCCTATTCAGCACATGTATTTTTGCATGCACATACAGAATCCTACCTATTATCACACGTACATTCTTGTGAGGTAGCTGACTTGCCAGATACAAATTGTGAGAAGAGATCACTCCTCCTAAACACAGTTGGAACTGAAAATTCAATCTATGGGTGAGGTTCCTAGTTTAACAAAATTATAAATAAATCTATGTTTAGTAAAATAAATAGTTTGGGTCTGTGGATGATATATATTTAATGATGAATTTCAATTGGCATATATATTGCTACTTTTTAATGTCTGTGTGGGTGTTTTGTATATATATATATATATATATATATATATATATATATATATATATATAATCTCCAGATATTTCAAAATATGAAATATATGTGTCTTATTATACACTCCCTAAATTCATTCATGTTCATGTATTTGGATTTACAATCAACTTTTACATGATTATTATCAGAAATATGCATCCACCTGAAATACATATTTTTTTCCTAGTACTGAAAACTAACTTCGTTGAATGGTGCATACAAATCCTAATATTTCTACAGTAACTTACCCAGTTTAACATCAATGTAAGTAGATTCCTATGATACAAAATGTTTATTTTGATGTTCATTTTTATTCAACACTGGTACATTACTATTTCTTCAGTTTATGCACATAATAGGATATATATTTATCCACAAGTTCACAAATTTATAGGCATTTGTCTCTCTATCAATCACTTCCTGCTTCAGAACACATGTATTCCTCCAGGTTTCCTGGCTGGACTTTTCATGAGACTTCTTTCCAAAGACATTATTTTCGATTTCTCTAATCATTTTGAAGCAAAACTCACACACTCTTCATGATAAACCATTACCCTAATATTACCATTAGATGTATAACGGGTTGGAATGAATGATTGTATATCAATATAAGATTTCCTGTATATTTTCAGATATCAATTCAATCCTTTATTTAAAGTTGGAAGTACTTATATTATTTATTCACAGTATGGTCTATTCATGCATTATCTCTATATTGATAGACATACGTACACCTCTTTGTATCCCCAATACTAATTTATATGTCTTCAAAATATTGCACCCAGAAATGGTGGAAGAAATACTCATGTCACCTGATCTACATATACATTTTATCACAGTAATATTCTGGACAAAACTACAAAGATCAAACTTATGTTTTTACCAAAGCCTAAATGGAAAGTGAGCATGGATTATGAAAAACATCTATTGCTCTCAAATGTCAATCCTATTGGTGACTACATATTTCTTTCTTCCTAAGATTATATATTCAACCTCAAGGCTGTTGAAAATGTCTAATCCTATCACTCACTTTATAATTGGCCTGATATCCTAAAATCTCTATTGATATCTGCTTTCCTACATATTTTCCCCAGTTCAACATTGTGACAGATTCTTCACATGTGCTAACATTTACATTCACTCTCTACCTGAAACCCTATTGCTAAAGAACTTTTGGTACAAATCCTATCCTCATTCTTCTTTCTAAACCTATTGAGTATCTTCCTAATCATATTGACTATCTCTTTTTTACTGGATGTTCTCTTCTACATTCAATCATCCAAGGTACAAGGACCTATGCCATTGTATATCGATTTATTGGAGACATTTTTGCAGAACATAATTCAAAGCTAAGTATCCCAATCAAGGGCCCCATGCCCTTCTGGTCTCCAAAGCTTACCTAGATTTCTGTTTACCTACTTATATTTCACCTATATATTCTAATAAATATCACAGGTCAGAATAACATTATTCATCCCGAAGAATGATTCCTAACCCAAATTGTACATGTTATTAACCCTAACCATACACTCTTTCCTCAATCTAACTTTACAGAAGAGGAGGTACAGAGTTGGTCTTATAATACAGGAATGGAGGGCATATTCCATCTACTGAGAACCTCAAAGTTCCATGCAGAATTTATCCCTGTAGAAGATGTAGGCTCCTGGGAAGGACCCGAGAGAGAAAAAGTCATCTTTCAAGGCAAACAACCTGGTCAGGATGAAGGGATATGTCTGAATCAACATCTATCTTTTTATTGTAGAGAAGATGGACTAAACCAGGTCTGTGTAGAGAGCTGTTCCTGGGGGACAATGGTTGATATACCATTCTAACTTGTGAAAGTGTCACAGGAAGTAGGGGCAGCCTCCATTTCATGCGAACCTTGGAAGCAACTGTTAGGGCAAAGTGGTTGCCAAGGCAGTGACCTAATACAGTTCCTGATGGAAGTAACCTACCTAACTTCCTTGGCGATGGAACTCTCTGAACATGGGATCCTGGAAGCCAAGCAAACAGAGCAAGTCCCAGTCCCAGTCCAGGTGGGCTCACTTATTTGGATTTACCAACGACAGAGTCAGTCTTTCTTGGTACCTACTGATGTGAGGATGGCTAAAAGCCAGGAGAGCTCTGAAAAGGGGCCTTTCCTGAGAAAGCAGGATGTGGATCACTGCTGGATCCTGACAGAGTTGGCCAACGAGATCAGATCTGAGACAGGACAGGCCATTTTGGGGTAACATTGTATGGCTCACCAGTCAGAGGACATTCCGGACAGTCACAGACCTACTTTGGGGAAGGAGATGCCTTTGTGGGTGTGGGTGTGAGTTTGTAGTTTTTTCTCATGTTCTGAGAATAATTAGAAAAGGAGGTTTGTTTGTTTTGGAGTGGGCTGATCTAGTAAGTCATTTGAAAAGGTGAGTTTTTCCATGTCTGTGTATCCCATTGTGTCCATTGATGTAGACAGTAGAAAAGAGAATGCATCAATGGATGTGCCCTGTTTAGTAGAATGCTTCCCAGCATTCATCCTGCCCAATTTATGAATGGACTGTGGCTTGCCTTAGGGATGAGAACACCTAATATGTTCCTAAGTTCCTGTTTTCTTCCTGAATTCTGGCCAATCTCCAGAATATTCTCATGGTTTTGTACCACCTCCAAGCTCAGTGACATGGCCATGTTCTGGATAGCTGAAGGGAATGGCCAGCATGTCAGAAAACTCAGATATCAGTGTGACCAGAAATGACTCAGTTGAGAAACCCTGCTTTGGGCCTTTTGCTTACATATAGTTCCGTTTCCCTGAATGTCAGGAAGGTCTTTTCTTCAGGCCAAACTTTTTTGAAGCCTAAAGAAAACAGTTTTCAAATGGAAATAAATGGGCATCACCTGTGGCTCTTTGCTTAATTGCTTTGGAAAGGGATGTGTCTGAATCAGCCTCTTGGTCCTGTGTGAGGCAGTGGGTTAGATTCTCAGCACCTGATGGATCTAAAGAAAGATCCCATGTGGGCATCCAAAACCAAAATGGCCAAAATTGCTGTCATTGTGGATGAAGTCTCTAGCCTTCTTCAGTAAGGTTCCTGACCTCCATCAAGAGAGAATAGGGATACATTGGGTCAAATGAGTTTTTCAAAGCCCTGCAGAGGCTAACCCATAGGTGCTTGGCTTTTATCATCACTCCAATTCACATAAAGAATCTAAACACCACAATCCGAACGCCTCAAATTGAAGAAGCAGAGTATTATTAACGGTAGGCCTATTTGATCACTCCTGGTTCACAGGAAGGGTGCCCATTCCACCCTGACATCAGGCAAATGAGGGGCAAGGTAGCTTATTTTGTACACTGTCTAGGGCTGCGCCCCTCATCGAAAACTCCAGCCAGAGTTTATGATGAGTGTATATATGGACCTATTTGTATATAGGACCATGGTACATGGTCCTATGCCATTGTATATGGATTTATCTGAGACATCTGTGCAGAACATAATTCAAAGCTAAGTATCCCAATCAAGGGCCCAATGCCCTCTGGGCATCAAATAATACTTGGATTTATGTTTTCATACATATATTTCACCTCTATAGTCTTATACATATCGCAGTTCCCAATACCATTTTTCATCCAGTAGAATGATTCCTAACTCAAATTGAAAATGTTATTAATCCAAACCATACACTGTTCCCTCAACCTAACTTTACAGAAGAGCATGAACAGGGTTGGTCTTACAATACAGGAATGTATGGGATCTTTGACTTGCTCAGAACCTCAAAAGTCCATGCAGAAATGATCTCTGCACAAGATATAGTCAGCGATGAAGGACCTGAGTGAGCAAAAGTCTTCTTCCATGGCAAACAACTTGGTCAGGATGAAGAGTTGTGTCTGAATCTGCCTCTCTCTTCTTAATGTAAAGAAGATGGGCCAAATCAGGCCTGTGTGGAGAGCTCTATTTGGGTGCCTATGGTTAATATATCATTCCAACTTGTGAAAGTGTCACAGGAAATATGGGCAGCCTCCATGGGACTCTGGAAGCAACTGTTAGGACAAATTGGTTGCCAAGGCAGTGTGTCCTCATTCAGTTTCTGAAGGAAGTGACTTCACCTCACTCCCTTGGTGATAGAAATCTCTGAACGTGGAATCCAGGAAGCCAGGAACACAGAGACAGTCCCAGTCCCAGTACCAGTGTTCTCACTTGTTTGGATTTACCAAGAACAGAGTCAGTCTTTCTTGGCACCTACCGATGTGAGAATGGCCAAATGCCAGGATAGCTCAGAAGAGGGGATTTCCTGAGAAAGCAGTTAGTGGCTCAATACTGGCTCCTGACAACTTCACACAGTTGGCCAAGGAGACCAGAACTGAGACAGGACAGTCCATTTCAGGGGAACATAGTATGGCCCACCAGTCTGAGGACACTGCGCCTAGTCACAGACCTACTTGGGGAAAGGAGGTGCCTTTGTGGGTGTGGATGTGGTTTTGTGGTTTTGTCTCATGTTCTGAGGATAGGAAAGGCGGTTTGTTTGGTTTAGAGTCAACTGCTTCTAGTTAGTCCTTTGGCAAGGCGAGTCTTTCTATGTCTGAATATCCCACTGTGTCTGTGGTTGTAGATATTAGAAAAGGAAATGAATGTGTCCTGTCTTGTAGAACACTTCCCAGCATTCATCCTGCGTAATTTATCAATGGACTGCAGCTTGCCTTATCTTTGGGCAACACCTGCTATCTTTCTATGTTCTGGTTTTCTTCATAAATTCTAGCCACTCTCCAAAATAGGCTCATGGTATTGTGTCCAAGATGTGTACCACCTCCAAGCTCTGTGACATGGCCATGTACTGGATAGCTGAAGGGAATGGCCAGCATGTCAGAAAACTCAGATATCAGTGTGACCACACAAGTCTCAGGGAGAAACCCTGCTTTGGGCCTTTTGCTTACCTACTGATATGTTGACCTGAATGTCAGGAAAGTCTCTTGCCTCAGGCACACCCTTTGTGAACCATGAAGAAACACTTTTCAAATGGAAATGAGTGGGCATCACCTGTGTCTCTATGCTTAATTGCTTTGGAAAGGGATGTGTCTGAATCAGCCTCTTGGCCCTGTGTGAGGCTGTGGCTTAGATTCTCAGCACTTGATGGATCTGAAGAAAGATCCAAAGTGTGCATCCAAAACCAAAATGGCCAAAATTGCTGTCATTGTGGATGAAGTCTTAGCCTTCTTCAGAAAGGTTCCTGACCTCCATCAAGTGAGAATAGGGACCCTTTGGGTCAAATGGGTTCTTCAAATCCCGGAAGAGGCTAGCCCATTTATGCTTGGGTATTCTCATGACTCCAATTCACATAAAGAATCTCCACCTCACAGTCTGACCTTCTCCAGAAGTCTTCACCATGGCTGCCTATGGGACTTTCAGGAAAAGAGTCGCTATAAAAGACTTCAGTGTACATAAACTTTCTCTTTTTGTGTTGACCTGGTCTACTTGGCAACTGGCTAAAAAATAAGCACTCCTGAGCTAGACACACCCTCACTAGTTTTTCACAAAATATGTGAACAAGGCTCCTGGCCTTGTGCTGGGGCTTCACAGACATTGCTACATTTCTAAGATAAAGAAGTTACAAACTGGGCTCCATGGGAAAAGCTGGCAGGGGGAAAAAAGAAAGGGAAGAAAAAGCTCTCCCCCTCCCAGGTGTTCTTGAAAATTTAACTTGCCCAGACCTAAGGAAAAAACAGAAACAAAAACTGCCTTTTGTGAACTTCTGAAGACTATGAACTTCTGAGCCCCTTCCCTTTCATGTTGGGTACAAAATTCTGAAACTACATAAACTTAGGTTTCATGGGATTAATTGATTACAACAGAAGCAATGCCCTCTGAATCTGGTTGCAACCAAATAAAACTGTTTCCCTGTCTTTGGTGCTATCTTTGGTGCCTTGCCTTGTCCGTCCCTACAACAGTTTAATTCTATATACTTAAACATTGTTTGTGTTTTAATGAAATTGTCAACAGATGTGATTAAATGTGTAATGGTGCAGATGTTTCCCAGAGTGCTCTATCATGACACAGATTCATTTGAAGTTCAAATAGGGGGGCATACAATCCGGTTCCTCTGAAAACATATATCCCTCACCTTAGCCATTCCATTGCAAATAGGAGTTGCTTCAGGGTTGGGCAGAGGAACCACTGCCGTGGTCCATGGGACACAACGAATGACCCAATTAGGAGCAGGAATATATAAAAACTTAAAGATATTAGTAACCTCCATCACAGCTTTGCAGGAATCTTTAACCTTTCTGTCTGAAGTTGTTTTACAGAACAGTAGAGGGTTGGATCTCTTTTTCACTAGAGAAGGGGGCCTTTGTGCTGCATTGAGGGAAGAATGTTTTTTTAATGTCGACCATAATGGAGTTGTAAAATAATCTATGAGTAAATTAAAAAGATGCCTTGAAGAGAGTCAAGGAGAGAGAGAGGCCCAAAAATGGTGGTTTGAGTCTTGGTTTTCACAGTCCCCCTGGTTAACTACGTTTTTATCAACTCTGGCCCGTCCAATAATAATCCTCATATTATTGCTAACTATAAAACCCTGTTTCCTCAACCATGTAATTTATTTTCTCCAAGCTCAAATTGGACAAGTTAAACTTATGGTAATACCCCACTAGCAAACATAGAATGTGACATCCCCCAATGATCATTTTTATGATTAAAAGTTGCCAGAAGAAGTGGGGAATGAAAGGTCAATAAAATATATACTTGTCACTTCCTGTTTTTCTGTACACTTAACAAAACACTGTTGAAATGTTGAGAAATGTTTCCTAATCTTGTCCCAGAATGTGCTGTCCCCAACGGCCAAACTGCAGAATGTACTCCCTCACCCGGTTGAATGCAAACCACCCACTCACCCTGAACCATCAATAAACTTCCCTTTCTGCCCTCTCCAAGAAAAGTATATAAACTCTGCATAAGCTCTTCTCAGGGCTCTCTGCTCTAATTAAGTGAGCTCTGAGCCCCAGCATGTTGGACCCCAAATAAACCCTTTGCTGTTGCATGATGTATTCTCTTGGTAGTCTCTTCCTCCGATGCTCGTACGACCTTTACTTGGATGATTGAATATAGAAGAGAACATCCATTCAAAAACTGATAGTCGGAAGGATTAGGAAGAAGAGTGAATATAGAATTTGGAAAAAAAGTTCTTTAGCAATACGGTTTTGGTTAGACAGTGAATGTAAATGTCAACACAAGTTAAGAGTCAGTCACAATGATGAACAGGGGAAAATATGTAGGAAAGCAGATATCAATAGAGACATTATGAAATCAGGCTAAGTATAAAGTCAGTGAGAGGATTAGACATTTTCAACAGGGTTGAGTTTGAATACACAATCTTAGGAAGAAACAAATATGTACTCACCAATAGGACTGACATTTGAGAGCATTAGGCAACATCACATGGATGATTGTAGTAATCCTTTCTCACTTTCCATTTAGGCTTTGGTACAATCATAAGTGTGACCTTTGTATTTTGTGTCCAGAATATTACTCTGATAAAATGTATATGTAGATCAGGTGACATGAGTATTTCTTCCACCTTTTCTGAGGGCCATATTTTGAAGATGAATAAATTAGTATTGGGGGTACAGAGAGGTGTACACATTGTCTATGAATATAGAGATAATGTATGAATACACCATACAGTGAATAAATAATATAACTAGTTCCACTTTAAATAATGGATTGAATTGATATCTTAAAATATATAAGAAATCTTATATTGATATACAATCATTCATTCCAACGAGTTATACATCTAATGGTAATATTAGAGTTATGTTTTCTCATGAAGGGTGTGTGAGTTTTGCTTCAAAACTGATTATGGATTTGGAAAATATTGTGTTTGGAAAGAAGTCTTATAAAAATACCAGTCAACAAACACATAGAGGAATTCATGTGTTCTGAATAGGAAGTGATTGAAAGTGAAACAAATGCAAATAATTTTGCTAACTTGTGAATGAAATACATATCCGATGATATGCATAACCTGAAGAAATAGTAATGTACCAGGTTTGAATGAAAATGAACGTCAAAACATACATCATGTCCCATAGTAATCTACTTGGATTGATGTTAAACAGGGTCAGTTACTGTAGAATAATTAGGATTTGTATGCACCATTCACTGAAGTTAGTTTTCAGTACTAGAAAATAAATATGTATTTCAGGTGGATGAATAATTCTGAGAATAATCTTGTGAAAAGTTGATTATAAATCCACATACATGAATATGAGTGAATTTAGGGAGTGTAAAATAAGACATATATATTTCATATTTTGAAAAATCTGGAAAATATATATATATATATATATATATATATATATATATATATATATATATATACACACACACACACACACACACACATATATACAAAAAAACCCCAGAGATATTAAAAGGTAGAAATATATGCAAATCGAAATTCATTATGAAATATATATCATCCACAGATGCAAAAATATTCATTTTACTGAACATGGATTTATGTATAATATTGTAATTCTAGGAAGCTCACCCATAGGTTGTATTTTCAGTTCCAACTGCGTTTAGGAGGACTGATCTCTTCTCATAAGTTGTATCTTCCATCAGCCACCTCACAAATTGTGCATGTGATACCATGTAGGAATCTAAATGTGCATATAAAAATACATGTGTTGAATTGGCTACAAAGCAAGGGAGACAGGAATTCACATATTTGTTTACTTTAAAAACACATGGAGAACTATTTCAATTAAAAATTGTCTACATATTTAACACCTACCGTTTATCATGCAAAAGGCAAGTCCAACTATACAGCATGCATCCTCTGAACTGCTTGTATTTCTATTCTGCTTGCGTTATTTTTCTACATCATTTTAGGATTATTAGTCAGAGTCTAGTAGGGTATATGTTCATGTCAGGGATTCTGTATTTCAATGGAAAATAGGAAAATGAATCTATGAGTATGCAAATATGTGCTACACAAACATCTTCTCACTTTCATCCAGAACAAAGCCTTAATATTACCTTGGGCCCAAGTAAGACACAATGAGAGGGGAAGTGTTAGAAAATCTGTGAATACATATCTGGAATGGAAAATGCTCAGGAATTCACAAACTTGGAGGTGGTAGATGAGTTTCAAAAAGTAAGGGACAGGGTAAACTCTCCACAAACATGGAGCTCTGCTGGCCTAAAGACTTCTTGAGTAACTGCCTCTGAGGATGGGTCCTTGAAATATATGTTGTTGTCAGGAGCTTTAGCTTCCTTTGTAGTGAGACCATCAGAGCTGGATCTGCATCTATGTGACCTGGAGGACATGTTTTCTTATTTTCCAATGAACATGGTGCATCAGTGATGAGTTCCATTTTTGTAGTTAAACTATGGCCATTGGGGAAAAGTGTCTCCCCGTGTGGACTGTGAAGCCCTTTGGTCATCCTCCAATTTTCATTGTCTTTCTTGCTGCTGCATAGGGAGTTTGTTATTTGTTTAACAAAATACAAGGAGTTCAACTGGGACACGGTGCTGGAGGGAGTTCTGTCACGTGTGGTGGGTCAGGGTCTGCAGGAGAATGCACCAACAGGCTTCTATCCCACAGACATTGCCCCCTTGACCATAGCCACCTGATTCTGAACATTGCCCTGAAACTTCTCCATATAACAAGATGTCTTTACATATAAGGGACTCCTGGCTGCACCATGTCAGTCACAAGCCATTCAGAAGCCAATGGAAGATCCACATGGCCCCGCCACAGATGTTTTATTACACACCTGCACACCACTGCTCTAGTCCCACTACTCAGCAGGTTCCAAGTTACTGGAATCTCTGTTCTACACCATTTTCATGAAACCCAGTCAGTCAAGGCACTGTCTGGTATACTCTTGATTAGCAACAGGACATCCACAGGTTCTCCAGTGCCACCTGGTCATGGGAAATTCAAAAATTTCCTGGTATTTATCTAGCCATTTTTCAATAATACAGTTGGAGGCTCTGTGGGTTTCAATTAATTCAGGAACCATTAAATGGTGAGGAAGCTCGTTTCAATGAAAATTCTGCAGAACTATCACAGGCAAGGCTTCCCAAAGAGTGCCCAAATGGTCACATGAATCCAGGCCCATTGAGGTCTACAATGTGAGCTCCATGTGTGTATTGACTCTCACCTATGGCTGCCAAGTCCTTAAGAATAAAATCATATGATATACTGGCTGAGATTCCCAGTGCTCTGTGCAAATCCACCCTGGGCGCAGATCTCAGTTTCCAAGGCGACTCTCATGTGTGGCCTCTTAAAATCCCAACACAATTCATGGCAATACTTCTCTGAGGTCAGTTCCAGAACTCAGTCTCTAAGGGGAATCACACCAGAGAACAAGCCCAGGTGGACCCAGTCATCTCTTCCAACCACCACACAAATGACCAAAATTAAAACCAAAATACTGCCACATGGCCCAAATCTTCTTCCATATCATAACCTCTGACTGGAGGTTACCATGAAGGGTGCAGCCCAAGTTGGTGTCCAAAATAAGCTCCCTTCCCCCTCATTCGCCTAAAGTCAGTGTGGCCTGGACACCATTCCTGTGAACCAAGAGTGATCAAATAGGCCTGCCGTTAATACTGCTCGACTTTTCCATGGGCCTGGTACAGAGGAGGAAGACAGGGAAGCAGGGCTGAGAGCAGCTCCTTGGATCTGAGAATGAGGAAGGAGAGATGTAAAAGAATAATGGGCAAGGGTTTTGGGATTTTCCTAGCAACAAAAACATGAGCAGTAGAACATGTAGAACAGAGGGGGAAACGGGAGTGAGTATACCAAAAAGCCTGTGAGGGACTTTAAATTTTTAGTAACCGTTTTCAGTGATGACAAAGCAACATTAAAGGCCATTTTCATTACATCTTGGATACTGGTATGTGGGTTCTCCTCAGCTGATTTGAGATTTTGTTTAGCTGGTAAGAGGACCTGTTGGGACCCGGTGCGGCCACTGACAAGAAAAGAGAGGAGTGAGTGAGTGGAGGGGTACCTCAGTAGCTGCTACCTCAGGAAGGGGGCAGTGGTCTGAGATCCAGCGGAGGTTTGGGTTTTTGATCTATTAATTGTAGGGGAGAAATCAAGTTGCTGATGTGGGAGTGACAGCAGAGAGTCTGGAGTAGAAGGCTGAGGGTGAGCATCTATTGGAGAAGCATAGTTCAGGATGTGAGCAAAGGAGGGAAAAAGCCTCCACATAGGGGAATCTCCTTTCACCCTTTTGAGCACTTGTAGAAGTTAAAAAGGTCACACATAATTTGAGGATCTAGAGACCCCTCTGTGGGAAATCAGGTTTGGTTATCTAATTGGTAATAATGCCAATATTGTGTACAAAATTTGATGAGGAGTTTGGGTTCCATCTGGAAGTCCCTGTATGCTGACATCCCCATGACTTACAGAAGAAGTCGGCTTTCCCCCACACAGCTGTGACTGTTTATGGCTTTCACAGTCTGCCAGGCAAACATAGTAATCTAGGCTAGCCAACCTGCATGTGGCTCACGTGTCCCTACAAACATAATGTTTGTTTCCATTATCTATGTATGGAAGGGATTTAATGGAATTTTAGTGTAATCCTCTTCATCAGGGATATCCCAATAGATAAGACTTATAGCCAGCTGAGAAATGTCTGGGTGGAGAGATGGTCATCAGGTCCTTAAGGGGGATGTATGCAAGATAGACCATACTTCCGGTTTTCTTCCTAAATTCTGGCCACTCTCAAGAATAGGCTCATGGTTTGGTGTCCAAGATATGTACCACCTCCAAGCTCTGTGACATGGACATGTACTGGATAGCTGAAGGAAATGGCTAGCATCTTATAAAAATCAGATATCAGTGTGACCAGTAAAGTCTCAGTGGAGAAACCGTGCTTTAGGCCTTTTGCTTACCTTTTGTTCTGTTCCCCAGTAAGTCAGGAAGGTTGATGCCTCAGGCCACACCTCTGTGAAGCCTGAAGAAAATATTTTTCAAATGGAAATGAATAGGCCTCACCTGTGGCTCTCTGCTTAATTGCTTTGGAAAGGGGTGTGTCTGAATCAGCCTCTTGGCCCTATGTGAGGCTGTGGCTTACATTGTCAGCACCTGATGGATGTAAAGAAAGATCCCATGTGTGCATCCAAAACCAAAATGGCCAAAATAGCAGTTATTGTGGATGAACTCTCTCACCTTCCACTGTAAGGTTCCTTACCTCCATCAAGTGAGAATCCGTATCCTTTGGGTCAAAAGAGTTCTTCAATGCCCTGCAGAGGCTAGCCTAGAGGTGCTTGTGTTTTCTCTGGGCTCCAATTCACATTAAGAATCTAAACCTCACAGTCAGAAGGCATCAAATTGGAGAAGCAGAGCAGTATTAACGGCACACCTATTTGATCACTCCTGGTTCACATGAAGGGTGTCCAGGCCACCCTGACTTAGGCCAATGAAGGGCAAGGGAGCTTATTGTGGACACTGTTTTAGGCTGCATCCCTCATGGAAACCTACAGCTTGAAGTTAAGATGAGTGTCTATATGGAATAAGATGAGGGTGATGTGGGAGTGTTTTGGTTTTAATTGTGGTCATTTGTGTGAGGGTTGGAAGAGAGGTGTAGGTAAACCTGGGCTGGAACTCTGGTGTGTTTCCCCTTAGAGACTGAGTTCTGGAACTGACCTCAGAGAAGTATTGCCATGAACTGTGTTATGATTTTAAGGAGGCCACGCATGAGAGTCGCCCTTGGAAACTGAGATCTAGGCCCAGGGTGGCTTTCCACAGAGCACTAGGTATCTCAGCCAGGATATCACATGATTTTATTCTGAAAGACTTGGCAGCCATAGTTGAGAGTCAAAAGACACATAGACCTCACATTGTAGACCTCAATGGGCCTGGCTTCATGTGACCTTTTGGCTACTCTTTGGGAAGACATTCATGTGAGTGTCCTCCAGAGATTTCACTGAAATGAGGTTCCTCACCATTTAATGGTTCCTGAATAAATTGAAACATACAGTGCTTCCAACTTCAACCTTGAAAAATGGATAGATAAATACCATGAAATTTTTGAAATTCTAATGACCAGGTGGCACTGGAGAACCTTTGTATGCCCTGTTGCTGATCATGAGTGTACCAGATAATGCCTTGATTTACTGGGTTTCATGAAAATGGTGTAGAACAGAGATGCCAGTAAGTTGTAGACTGCTCAATTGAGGGCACGAGCTGTGGTGTGCAGGTTTGTGATAAAACATTTGTTGTGGGGCCATGTGGATCTGCCATTGCTTCCAAATGGCTTGTGACTGACGTGCT
This sequence comes from Callospermophilus lateralis, assembly GCF_048772815.1. Classification (NCBI taxonomy): domain Eukaryota; kingdom Metazoa; phylum Chordata; class Mammalia; order Rodentia; family Sciuridae; genus Callospermophilus; species Callospermophilus lateralis. The sequence continues at coordinate 172,540 of NW_027512907.1, forward strand.
GCAGCCCGTAATCCCTTATATGTTTGATCTCTTCATATAAAAGCATCTTGTTATATGGAGAGGTTTCAGGGCAATGTTCAGAATCAGGTTGCAATGGTCAAGGGGGCAAGCTATGTGAGATAGAAGCCTGGTTGATGTATTCTCCTGCAGACCCTGACCCACCACACCATTAAATTTTGAGGAAGCTCATTTCAATGAAAGCTGTGGATAACTCTCACAGGCAAGGCGTCCCAAAGAGTGCCCAAAAGGTCCCATGAAGCTAGGTCCATTGAGGTCTACAATGTGAAGTCTATGTGTGTTTTGAATCTCAACTATGGCTGCCAAGTCTTTCAGAATAAAATCATGTGATATTCTGGCTGAGATACCCAGTGCTCTGTGGAAAGCCACACTGGGCCTAGATCTCAGTTTCCAAGGGCGACTCTCATGCATGGCCTCCTAAAATCCCAACAAAATTTATGGCAATACTTCTCTGAGTTCATTACCAGAACTCATTTTCTAAGGGAAATCACACCAGAGTTCAAGTGGGGAAGTTTTTGAACCCCTTTGGGAGTCTAATCCAGGTTTGTTGGCCAGATGTTCCTGTTTCTGGGTCTATCCACTCGAAAGCAAACAGCAACTGACTGTCCTTATGTAGTGGCAAGCAGAAGTAAGCATCTTTTAAGTCCAGCATAGTGTACCATTACCTCTCCGGATTCAGAGTGCTAAGCAAATTATGTGGATTGGGTACCGTGGGGTGAATGTCCTGCAGTCTGTTGTTGATCTCTTTTAGGTCTTGAACAGGACCGTAGTCCCCAGTTACTGGCTTTCTTACTGGTAGCAGGGGGGTATTCTAGGCCGATTGACAGGGCCTTAGGACCCCAAGAGCCAGGTATTTCTGAATATTGGGCCTTATCCCATCCTTAGCTTCTTTGATTAGAGGATATTGTTTAACACTGATTGGAGAGGTAGAGGCTTTTAATTCTACTACTATTGGAGGTTTTTTTATGGCTAGACCTAACCCAGCAGTTTCTGCCCAGGCATTAGGATAATCTTTTATCAATTTCTGGGATAGTTTTCCTGTTTGATCAGTTCTAGGGCGCGCGAAGAGTTGATGTTCATCTTCTACGGACATAGTCAAAGCCGTGACTATGGGAGTTTTTACTGAAGCGTTTAGAAACACCACTTGGGGACCATCAGGGTTGAAGGTTATTCTAGCCCCGAGTTTTGTAAGCAGATCCCTGCCCATCAACGGGGCCTGGCATTCTGGGATTACTAGAAAAGAGTGGTGGACTTTTCCATTTCCTAGGTCCATTGTCCTCTTAGTTGTCCAAGCTCATTATCTACTGTCATTAGCCCCTTGAACAAGCGACCATTTATTTGATAGGGGGCCCAGTGGGGTCTTAAAGGTTGAGTATACTGGTCCTGTTTTCACTTCAAAGTTCAATGGGGTTTCCTCCACTTAAAATGTTACCCTGAGCTTGCGGAGAAGATCCGAGTCCCGACTTCCCTAGTCCTGTTCTAGAGTCAGCACGGCGGTCTTGCATCTCTGCTTTTTTGGGGGGCACTCTTTGGCCCAGTGTCCTTTTTCTTTACAGTAGGCACATTGACCTGAGGCCAGGGACAGCCTTTGGCATGGGCCCATGTATCCCTTCCTATCTCCGTGCTTTTTAACTTCTGGCCTATTTACTGCTCTGACCATAACCTTAGCCAGTGCTTTAGTCTGCCTTTTGCTCCTTTCATCCTCCTTTTGTTCCCTTTCCTTCTGTCTCCTCTGTTCCCATTCCTCCTCAGTTTCGTTCTTATAATATATTTTCTCAGCTTCTCTGACTAAATCTCTTAAGGTCATATCTTGTAATCCATCTAGACGTTGCAACTTTCTCTTAATATCTAGGGCAGCCTGCTGGATAAAGGCCATTGCAACAGATGTCTTTTCGTACTCTGTCTGAGAATCAAAAGGAGTATATTTTCTAAATGCTTCCATTATTCTCTCCAAAATCATAGAGGGAGACTCATTAGGCCTTTGGATAATCTCTCTTACCATGGCCAAATTAGTCGGCCTTCTGGCGGCCACTCAGAGACCCGCTATTAGAGGCCGGTGATAAGTGGACAGATGCTACCTAACTTCAATGGTGTTGGGGTCCCAGTTTGGTCGGTTCATCGGCCCATAGGGATGGAGAGGGAGCATCACAGGGGTTTCTGAGTTTTTTATTATCTGTCACTGGCGGGTTCCTTTAGATGGCCCAGCTTCCACCAGAGGTGGAGGGGCTGCTGCTGCTGCTGCTGCGAAGTCCCCTGGAGGGCTTGGGACTTGCCCAATTGCCTCTAGTGGCGGAGAGGCTGTGTCAGCGGCAGGAGGATCATCTGGAACGTGTTCGGTGTTGGGGAGCCAGGGTAGAGGATAAGGAGGGGGTGGAGTGTCCAGTCTTGTGACTCAGGGAGAATGGAGGGAAGCGGGGGGAGCAGAAGGTTTGAATGATAGGATCCTGGGGAAGGGGTATATGTCTATTGATCTGGGTGGCCACGTGGTCCCGGCTGAAAGACAATATCTCTGATTTTCAGATTAGAGGGAAGCGGAAGGATCCTTCTGGGGGCCACCCGACTTTGAGAATGGGCCATTCTGAAGCACAGAGAGTCTGCCAGGTCCGGCATTTTACTGAAAAATAAAGATTCTGGGCCCTTGAGCGGACATCAGTCCAATGATCAACGGTCAGGGACAGAAGCGTGGAAGTGACTTGTCCCATAATGGGAGTTACTCAAAGAGAGACAGTGAAGACACAATTGCAACACAGACAAAGACAAACAGTAAACGTTTAACGTGTGTCCAAGACAAAGATTAGAACTGAGTAACTGGCAAAACCTGTTGTGTTAGACAATAAAGACAGACAATAAACTCAACATGAGTTCAGGACAATGAACAAAATTGAGTAGCCGGCAAAACCTGATGGGCTGGCAAACCAAATTCTGAAGCAAAATATAACCGAGTTGAGGAAACTACTATTCCTTGATTTCCCTCGTCCCCTGGAGTGTCCCACAGGGACGTGGCCTGCAGCTCTGTGACACGTCTGTCAGCCACTATCAGAGAGAGCTAATGCTCTTCACCGACAGCCACTTTGCCAAGCCCTAACCTGAAACCCGAAACCAGAAAGAGGCACCTTACTTACCCTGAGAGAAGTCCCTTGGGGTCTTTCATCCGCCACGCCAAATATCTCACCTGGGGCCTCCAGATGAAAAGGTGGGGTGAACATCGGAGGAAAAGACCATCAACAGGCTTTCTCATGCAACTCTAAAGGGTTTATTGGGGGTCCAGCATGCTGGAGCTCAGGACTCACTTCAGAGGAGCAAAGAACAAAGAGCCCCAAGAACAACTTGAGCACAGTTTATATACATTCTTTAGAGAGGGCAGGGACTTTACATACATCATAGCCTCCTTTAGCAAATCATCATATACCAAGAGAAAATCAAATAACAACTCTAAAACATGATTAGAACATTCATTGGCGGGAACAGGTCGGGCAGGGGGTGATTGATCAGCCCTAAGAAGGGGTATACATTTAAACTGATTGGTTGAAGCCCTGAGATGTATACGTGGTGAGCTGCACGGTTTCTGGGAAGGGGTTGTTAAGTGCCTAGGTGGTCAGGGAAGATTTCAACACACACCTAATGTGCAGATCTGGAAATTGTCTTAACTGCCACCGGAATTTCAGGTGCTGAGTGCAGCTTGGAAACTTTAGGAAACCTGGTTCTTTACATTTCAATTTCAATTTCTTTTATTCTTTCAGAACCTTACAGAGAAAGGCGAGAGACTTCATCCACAATGACTGCTATTTTGGCCATTTTGGTTTTGGATGCACACATGGGATCTTTTTTTAGATCCATCTGGTGCTGATAATCTAAGCCACAGCCTCAAACAGGGCCAAGAGGCTGATTAAGTCATATTCATTTCCAAAGCAATTACTACTCTGAGGTCAGTTACAGAGCTCAGTCTCTGAGGAGAATCAAACCAGTGTTCTAGCGCAGATGAACCCAGTCATCTCTTCCAACAGCCACACAAGTGACCACAATTAGAACCAAACAATCCCACATGGTCCTCATCTTCTTCCATGTAGTCACTCATCATAACCTCTGCCTGGAGGTTTCCTTAAATGGCACAGCCCAAGAGAGTATCCAAAATAAGCTCCCTTGCCCTTCATTTGCCTAAACTCAGGGTGGCCTGGACACCCTTGAAGTGAACCAGGATTGATCACATAGTTCTGCCATTAATACTGCTCTTCTTCTACAATTTGAGGCCTACTGACTGTCAGGTATTGATTCCTTATTTGATTTGGAGTCATGATTAAACACAAGCACCTCTGCAGGGATTGGAAGAACTCATTTGACCCAAAAAATCCCTATACTCCCTTGATGGAGGTCAGGAATCTAATAGAGGAAGTCAAGAGACTTCATCCACAATGACTAATCTTTTTGCCATTTTGGTTTTGGATGCACACATTGGATCTTTCTTTAGATTCATCAGGTGCTGAGAATCTAAGCCACTGCCTCACACAGGGCGAGGAGGCTGATTCAGACACATCCCTTTCCAAAGCAATTAAGCAAAGTTATTGATCTGGGTGGCCACGTGGCCACTGGTGAGGCCCATTCATTTCCATTTGAAAACTGTTTTTTTCAGGCTTCACAAAGTGGTGGCCTGAGGCAAAGACCTTCCTGACATTCAGGGCAACAGAAAAATATGTAAGCAAAAGGCCCAAAGCAGGGTTTCTCCACTGAGACTTTTCTGGTCACACTGATATCTGAGTTTTCTGAGATGCTTGCCATTCCCTTCAGCTATCCATTACATGGCCATGTCGCAGAATTTAGAAGTGGTACATATTTTGGAAACAAAACCATGAGCCTATTCTGGCGAGTGGCCAGAATTCAGGAAGAAAACAGGAACTTAGGAAGATAGTAGGTGTTGCCCATCGATAAGACAAAAGGCAGTCCATTCCTATAATGGGTAGGATGAATGCTGGGAAGCTTTCTACTAGACAGGAAACATCCATTGATGCATTCTCTTTTCTAATGTCTACAACCACGGACACAGTGGGATACACAGACACAGAAACACTCGCCTTGTCAAAGGACTTTCTAAAAACAGTCCACTCCAAACCAAGCAAACCGCCTTTTCTACCTATTCTCAGAACATGAGACAAAACCACAAACTCACACCCACACTCAAAAAGGCACCTCCTTCCCCCAAGTAAGTCTGTGACTATCCAGAGTCTCCTCTGACTGGTGGGCCATACTATGTTCCCCCAAGGTGGCCTGTTCTGTCTCAGATCTGGTCTTTTTGTCAAACTCTGTGAAGTTGTCAGGAGCCTGCGCTGACCACTACATGCTTTCTCAGGGAAGGCTCTCCTCGCATCTGACCATCCTCACATCAGTAGGTACCAAAAAAGACACACTCTGTCCTTGGTAAATCCAAACAAGTTAGCCCACTGGTACTGGGACTGGGACTGGCTGTGTGTTCCTGTCTTCCTGGAACCCAAGTTAAGAGAGTTCCATCACCAAAGAAGTGAGGTAGGTCAATTCCTTCAGGAACTGAATGAAGTCAGTTCCTTGGCAAACACTATTTTATTAAATTTTCAAAATAATTATGAAAACAGAAATCAAGGTAAGATTAGAAGTCCAGAAGGGCCCTTGATTGGGATACTTAGCATTGAATTAGGTTCTGCACAGATGTCCGAGATAAATCAATATACAATGGCATAGGACCTTGTACCTTGGATGATTGAAGGTAGAAGAGAACTTCCTGTCTAAAAGGGATAGTCGGTAGGATTAGGAAGATAGTCGGTAGGTTCAGGAAAAAGAGTGAGTATAGGATTTGGACCAAAAGTTCTTTAGCAATCAAGTTTGGGTAGAGAGTGAACAAAATATCAGCACATGTGAAGAGTCAGTCACAATGATGAATGGGGGAAAACATGCAAGAATGCAGATATCAATAGAGACATGAAATCAGGCAAAGTATAAAGTGAGTGATAGGATTAGACATTTTCAACATGGTTGATGTTGAATATATAATCTTTGGAAGAAACAAATATGTAGTCACCAATAGGATTGACATTTGAGAGCATTAGGCAACCTGGACATGGTTGTTTTTGTAATCCAAGCTCACGTTCTATTTCGCTTTGGTGAAAGGTTAATAAAATAGGCACTTGTCACTTCCTGTTTTTCTGTATGCTTAACAAAACACTGTTGAAATCTGGAGAACTGTTTGCTAATTTTGTTCCCAGAATGTGCTGTCCCCAATTGCCAAACTGAGGATTGTACTCCCTCACCCGCTTGTACCAAACCTCCCACTTGCTCTGACCCATCGATAAGTTTCCCTCCCTGCCCACTCCAAGAAAAGTATATAAGGTCTGATTAAGCTGTTCTCAGGGCTCTCTGCCGAGAAAAAAACCATTGTGCAGATACCACCCCCATCTAACAAGAGACAACTCAAGAGAGTTTCTTGGGACTGCTGGCTTTTGCAGGTATGGATACCTGGGTTTGTGTTCTTAGCTTCTCCTTTATACCCGCTGTTAAATGAGGATGCCCAATTCCAATGGACCCTTTGAGCACCAGCAAGCTTTTGATAACATCTAAGGACACTGACATTGAATTCCTAAACTTCACTGAGCCCAGCCTTCAATTACAGAAACCCCTACACTACTTTAAAAATGTACATCAACTCACTCACCTTGGTTAAAAGAAACTGCAGGCATTCCTGAAGGATCAAGAACAGAGTTTTCGATTAACCAACTCACAGCGAAAGGAAATATCTGAACGGGTAACAAAAGCCTGTCGGATATGTCAATTGGTTAATGCTTACCATTCCAAGCTTCCTGCAGGAAAGTACCTATGAGGAACCAGACCAGGACAATTCTGAGAAGTGGACTTTACTGAAATTAAGCCAGCATGGTATGGACTTAAATATCTCTTAGTCTTTGTAGATACATTTTCAGGATGGATTTAAGCCTTTCCCACAAAATAAAAATTAACGGCGCAAATGATGGTCAAGAATATCCTGAAAGATATTTTCCAAGATACGGCCGGCCTAAAGTAATAGGTTCTGATAATGGACCGGCGTTCATGGCCCAGTTAAGTCAGGGGTTAGCCAGGACCCTAGAAATTAATTGGAAGTTACATTGTGCTTGTAGACCCCAGAGCGCAGTACAGGTAAAAAATAAATAGAACCATTAAAGAGACCTTAAAGAAATTAAGCTTAGAGACCAGCATAAAAGATTGGACTATGCTCCAGCCTTATGCACTGTTTCATGCAAGAAATTCTCTCTCTGTTTCTTTGTGTAACCTCACCCCCTATGAAATTCTCAATGGTGTCCCTCCTCCAGTAAGGGACCTAACCCCAACTCTAAGACCGAACGATCCCTTCCACACCCCCTTGCTTGACAGACTAAAAGTTCTCGAAAGAACTCAGCGATACCTGTTGAAACACCTGGCCACTGCCTACCAACCTGCAGATGAGGGGACTCCACATCAATATCAAGAGACTTCATTTACATAAGATGACATCAGGTGTCATCCCTGGAACCCCGCTGGAAAGAACCATACCAGGTGCTACTTATAACACCTACAGCGGTAAAAGTAGACGGAATCACTTCCTGGATCCATGCCTCAAGTCTCAAGCCTGTGCCCTTCAGACTCTGGCTGGAAACTGGAAAAGACTGGTAACCCTTTCAAATTTTGTATTCGCCATACGGATATGGTTATAGACTCTCCCCTTGGCCACCAGTAGTCCTAACCCTCATCAGCCTGTTCAGCAGCGATTGCTGATCACAAATTCTACTAGACAAAAAGTATGGTCTATCTTGCATACAGCCCACTTAGGTACCTGGTGGCCTTCTCTCCATCCAGACATTTGTCAGCTGGCTATAGGTCTTTCCTATTGAGATATTCCTGATGAAGAGGATCCCACTAAAATTCCATTAAATACCTTCTGTACCATAGATAATGGAAACAAATATTATGGATATAGGGACACGCTAGCCAGATGCAGGTTGGCTAGCCTAGATTACTATGTTTGCCAGGCAGAGTATCAAAGCCACAAACAGCCATAGCTGTGTGGGGGAAAAGCTGACTTCTTCTGTAAGTCATGGGGATGTGAGCATACAGGGGGTGCCTGGTGGAAAACAACTGCTCATCAAATTAAGTACACAGCATTGACCATATTAACAAATAGAGAAAGAAAACTGATGGCCCACAGAGGGGCCTCTAGGTCCTCAAATTCTGTGTGACCTTTTTAACTTCTGCAAGTGCTCAAAAGAGTGAAAGGAGATTCCCCTATGTGGAAGCCTTTTCCCTCCTTTGCTCACATCCTGAACTATTCTTCTCCAATAGATTCTTACCCTCAGCCTTCTGCTACAGACTTTCTGCTGTCACTCCCACCTCAGCAACCTGATTTCTCCCCTCCAATTACTAGATCCAAAACCCAAACCTCCGCCGGTTCTCAGACCATTGCCCCCTTGCTGAGGTAGCAGGCACTGAGGCACCCCTCCACCCACTCCCTCCTCTCTTCTCCTGTCAGTGCCTGCACCCCGTCCCACCAGGTCCTCTTACCAGCTAACCCAAAGCTCAAACCAGCTGAGGAGAACCCTCAGACCCCTATCCAAGATGTAATGAAAATGTCCTTTAAAGTTGCTTTGTCATCACTGAAAACAGTTTACTAAGAATTGAAAAGCCCTCACAGGCTTTTTGGGATACTCACTTCGGTCTTCCCCTTGGCACTATCTGTTCTACTGCTCAAGTTGTTGTTGCTAGGAAAATCACAAACCCCTTTCCTATTATTCTTTTATATCTCTCCTTCCTCATACTCAGATCCACCAACCGGGTCTTACCCCCCGCCTTTCCCATCTTCCCCCTCTGTACCAGGCCCACAGAAATGTCTGAACTGAATTCTCCAGAAGTTTTCACCATGGCTAACTTTAGGACTTTCAGCAAAAGAGACCCTATAAAGAGTTCAATGTAGATAAACTTCCTGTTTTCGTGTTTCCTGTTCTACTTGGGCACTGGCTTGAAAAATCAACACTCCTAAGCTAGACACCCCCATACTGGTTTTTAACAAAATATGTGAACAAGGCCCCTGTCCTTGAGCTGGGGCTTCAAAGAGATGGCTACATTTCTAAGATAAAGAAGTTACCAACTGGGCTCCATGGTAACAGCTGGCAGGTAGAAAAAAAAAGAGAGAAGAAAAAAGCTTAGGTGTCCTTAAAAATGTTACTTGCCCAGAACAGAGGGGAAAAAAAAAACCAAATCTTCTTTTTGTGAAATTCTGCAGACTGTGAACTTCTGACCCCCTTCCCTTACATGTTGGGTACAAAATTATGAAACTAACTAAACTTGAGGTTCAGGGGATTCATTGATTACAACAGAAGCAATGCCTTCTAAATCAGGTTGCAACTAAATATAACTGTTTCCCTGTCTTCCATTCTATCTTAGGTACCTTGCCTTTTCCATACCTAAAACAGTATAATTCTATATACTTAAACATTGTTTATGTTTTCATAAAATGGTCAACAGATATGATTAATAATGTAATGATGCAGATGTTTCCCAGAGTGCTCTATCATGACACAGTATCATTTAAAGTTCAAATAGTGGGGCATACAACCCGGTTCTGCCAGGAACCTGTTTTCCTCACTTTAGCCATCCTTTTGGGAATAGGAATTGCTGCAGGGGTGGGCACAGGAACCACTGCTCTAGTTCATGGGACACAAGAAATGACCCAATTAGAAGCAGCAGTATACAAAATCTTAAAGATAGTAAAAACCTCCATCACAGCTTTACAGGAATCTTGAACCTCTCTCTCTAAAGTTGTTTAACAGAACAGGCGAGGGTTGGAACTCCTTTTCATGAGAAAAGGGGGCATTTATGCTACATTGAGGGAACAATGTTGTTTTTATGCCGACCATACTGGTTGTAAAAGAATATATGAGTAAATTAAGAAGTCGCCTTGAAGAGCGTCAACGAAAGAGAGAGGCCCAAAAAGGGTGGTTTGAGTCTTCGTTAACATAGTCCCCCGGGGTTAACTACGCTTTTATCAGCCCTGGCTGGTCCATTAATAATCCTCATTAATTGCTAACTGTAGGAACTTGCTTGCTCCACCATGTAGTTTCATTTCTTCAAGCTCAAATTGGACAAGTTAAACTTTTGGTAATCAGAAAAAAATATACGCCACTAGCAGGCATAAAATATGACACCGTCCAATGATCACATTTATGATTAAAAGTAACGAGAAGAAGTGGGGAATGAAAGGTTAATAAAAAAGGTATTTGTCACTTCCTGTTTTTCTGTATGCTTAACAAAACACTGTTGAAATCTTGAGAGCTATTTGCTAATCTTATTCCCAGAATGTGCAGTCCCCAACTGCTAAACTGCAGATTGTTCTCCCTCACCCGGTTGCACGCAAACCGGCCACTCGCCCTGAACCATCAAAAACTTCCCTCCCTGACCTCTCCAAGGAAAGTAAATAAGCTCTGCTTAAGCTGTTCTCAGGGCTCTCTTCTCTATACAACTGAGCTCTGAGCCCCAGCATGCTGGACCCCCAATAAACCCTTTGCTGTTGCATGAGACAATCTTTTGGTGGTCTCTTCCTCCAACGCTCAAATGACCTTTACATTGGTACAATCATAAGTGTGATATTTGCTTTTTGTGTCCAGAATATTACTGTGATAAAATGTATATGTATATCATGTGACATGAGTATTTCTTCCACCATTTCTGGGAGCAATATTTTGAACATATATAAATTAGTATTGGGGGCACAAATAGGTGTACCCTGTGTCTATGAATATAGAGATATTGTATGAATAGACCATTCAGTGAATAAATAATATAACTAGTTCCAACTTTAAATAGTGGATTGAATTGATATCTGAAAAAATATAGGATATCTAATATTGATATATACATTCATACATTCATTACAAAATGTTATACATAATTTAGATTAAAAAGGAAGCTCACACATATGTTGAATTTTCATTTCCAACAGCATTTAGGAGGAGTGATCTCTTCTCACAATTTGTGTCTGAAAATTCAGCCACCTCCCAAGAATGTACGTGTGGGACCAGGTAGGATTCTATATGTGCATATGAAAATACATGTGCTGAATAGGCTACATAGAAAGGGAGACAGGAATTCACATATTTGTTAACTTTAAATTCACATGGAGAACTATTTCAACAAAAAATTGACTTGATTTATAACTCCTACCATATATAATGCAAAAGGCCCGTCCAACTATACAACATGCCTCCTCTGAACTGCTAGTATTTCTATACTTTTTTGGGTAATTTTTCTCCATCTTATTAGGATTAGTAGTCAGAGTCTAATAGGGTAGGTTTTAGTGTCAGGGATTCAGTATTTTAAACTGTGGCCACTGGGGGCCTAGTGTCTCTCTGTGTAGACTGTGAAACCATTTGGTCATCCTCCACTTTTCCTGGTGTTCCTTGCTCCTGCACTGAGAATTTGATATTTGCTTCACAAAATACAACGAGTTCAACTGGGACACAGTGCTGGAGGGAGTTCTGTCACTTGTGGTGTGTCAGGGTATGCATGAGCATGCACCAAACTGGCCTATATACCGCATAGCTTGCCCCCTTGACCATAGCAACCTGATTCTGTATATTACCCTGAAACCTCTCCATATAACAAGATGCCTTTACTTATAAGGGTCTCCTGCCTGCACTATGTCCATCTCAAGACATTTGAAATCCAATGGCAGATCCACATGGCCCCACCACAGATGTTTTATCACACACCTGCCCACCACTGCTCTAGGCCCGCTAATCAGCGGGCTCCATCTTACTGGCATCTCTGTTCTACACCATTTTCATGAAACCCAATGAATCAAGGCACTGTCTGGTACACTCATGATCAGCAATAGGACATCCAAAAGATCTGCAAGCCACCTGGTCATGTGAATTTCAAAAATTTAATGGTATTTTTCTAGCCATTTTTCAATAATGAAGTTGGATGCACTGTGGGTTTCTATTCATTCAGGAACCACTAAATGGTGAGGAAGCTCATTTCAATAAAAACTCTGCAGAACTCTCATAGGCAAGGCTTCCCAAAGAGAGTCCAAAAGGTCAAATGAAACCCGGCCCATTGAGGTCTACAATTGAGGTCCATGAGTGTTTTGATATCAACTTAGCCACCCTGGGACTATATCTCAGTATCCAAAGGCGACACTCATGCGTGGCCTCCTAAAATCCCAACACAATTCATGGCAATACTTCTCTGAGGTCAGTTCCAGAACTCACTGTCTAAGGGGAATCACACCAGAGTTCAAGCCCAGGTGGACCCAGTCATCTCTTCCAACCACAACACAAATGACTACAATTAAAACCAAAACACTCCCACATGACCCTCATCTTCTTCCATATAGACACTTATCAAAACCTCTGGCTGGAGGTTTCCATAAGGGACACAGCCAAAAAAAGTATCCAAAATAAGCTCCTTGGCCCCTCATTTGCCTAAAATCAGGGTGGCCTAAACACCCTTCCTGTGAACCAGGAGTTATTAAATGAGCCTGCTTTTTATACTGCTCTGTTTCTCCAATTTGAGGACTACTGACTGTCAGGTATAGACTTTTTATGTGATTTGGATTCATGAGAAAACCCAAGCACATCTGCAGGGCTTTGAAGAACTCATTTGACCCTAAAGAATCCCTATTCTCACTTGGAAGAGGTCAGGAACCTAACAGAGGAAGGAAAGAGTCTTTATCCACAATGACTGATCTTTTTTGCCATTTTGGTTTTGTATGCACACATGGGATTTTTCTTTAGATCCATCAGGCGCTGAGAATCTAAGTCACAGCCACACACAAGGCCAAGAGGCTAATTCAGACACACCCCTTTCCAAAGCATTAAGCAAAGAGCCACAGGTGATGCACATTAATGTCCATTTGAAAACTGTTTTCTTCAGGTTTCACAAAGGGGTGCCCTGAGGCAAAGACCTTTCTGACATTCAGTGCTACAGAACAATAGGGAAGCAAAAGGCCCAAAGCAGGGTTTCTCCACTGAGACTTTCCTGGTCACACTGATATCTGAGTTTTCTGAGATGCTCCCCATTCTCTTCAGCTCACCAGTACATGGACATGTCACAGAGCTTGGAGGTGGTACATATCTTGGACACAAAATCATGAGCCTATTCTGGAGAGTGGCCAGAATTCAGGAAGAAATCAGGAACTTAGGAAGATTGTAGGTGTTGCCCATCCACAAGTCAAGCCGCAGTCCATTCATAAATTGGGAAAGATTAATCCTGAGAAGCTTTCCACTAGACAGGACACATCCATTAATGCATTCTCTTTTCTAAAGTCTACAACCACGGACACAGTGGTATACACAGACATAGAAACACTCGCCATGTCAAACGACTTACTAGAAACTCTCCACTGAATACCAAACAAACTGCCTTCCCTACCTATTCTCAGAACATGAGACAAAACCACAAACTTTCACCCACATCCACAAAGGCACATCCTTCCCCCAAGTAGGTCTGTGACAATCCGGAGTGTCCTCTGACTTGTTGGCCATTCTATGTACCCATGAAATGGCCTGTCCTGTCTCAGATCTGATCTCTTTGTTCAAATCTGTGAAGTTGTCAGGAGCCAGTGGTGAGTCACTAACTGCTTTCTCTGGAACGTCCCCCTCTTGAGAGCTCTCCGGGCATTTGGCAATCCTCACATCAGTAGGTACCAAGAGAGACTGACTCTGTCATTGGTAAATCCAAACATGTGAGTCCACTGAACTGAGACTGAGACTGGTTCTGTGTGCCTGGCTTCCTGGATCCCAAATTCAGAGAGTTCCATCACCAAGGAAGTGAGGTAGGTCACTTCTTCAAGAATTGAATGAAGTCACTACCTTGGCAACCACTTTGTCCTAACAGTTGCTTCCAAGGGTCCCATGAGATAGAGGATGCCCCTACTTTCTGTGACACTTTCATAAGTTAGAATGGAATATCAACCATAGGAAACTAGGAACAGCTCTCCCCAGAGTCCAGGTTTGGTCCATATTCTCTACATTAAAAAGAGAGAGGCTTATTCAGACACATTCCTTCATCCTGACCAGGTTGTCTGCAATGGAAGATGACTTTTGCTCTCTCAGGTCCTAAAAAGCTGCCTACAAGTTCTCCAGGGATCATTTCTGCTTGGACCATTGAGGTTCTCAGCAGGTTAAAGATGCTCTACATTCCTGTATTGTAAAACCAACTCTGTCCCTGGTCTTCTGTAAACGTAGATTGAGGGAACAGTGTATGGTTAGGGTTAATAACAGGTTCAATTTGGGTGAGGAGTCATTCTGCTGGATTAATAATGGCATTGGGAACCTACAATATTTACAAAAATATATAGGTAAAATATAAGTATGAAAACAGAAATCTATTTAGATTTGAAGCCCAGAAGGGCATTAGGCCCTTCATTTGGATACTTAGCTTTGAATTATGTTCTGCACAGATGTCTCAGATTAATCGATATACAATGTTATAGGACCTTGTACCTTGGATGATTGAATGTCGAAGAGAACATCCAGGCAAAAAGGAATAGTCGGTAGTATTAGAAAGACAGTTGGTAAGTTTAGAAAGAAGAGTGAGTATAAGATTTGGACCAAAATTTCTTTAGCAATAGGTTTTCGGGTAGACAGTGAATGTAAATGTCAGCACGTGTGAAGAGTCAGTCACAATTATGAACAGGGGAAAATATGTTAGAAAGCTAATATCGATAGAGACATTAGGAAATCAGGCAAAGTGTAAAGTGAGAGATAGGATAAAACATTTTCAATAGGATTGAGTTTGAATATATAATCTTAGAAAGAAACAAATATGTAGTCCCCAACAAGATTGACAAGTGGGAGCATTAGGCAACCTGCACATGGATGTTTTTAGTAAGCCATGTTCATTTTCCATTTAGGCTTTGGTACAATCATAAGTGTGATATTTGCATTTTCTGACCAGAATATTACTGTGATAAAATGTATATGTAGATCAGCTTACATGAGTATTTCTTCCACCATTTCTTGGAGCAATATTTGGAAATATGTATAAATTAGTATTGTGGGCAAAAATAGATGTACCCTGTGTCTATAAATATAGAGATAATGCATGAATAGGCCATACTGTGAATAAATAATGCGACTTCTTCCAACTTTAAGTAATGTATTGAGTTGATATCTGAAAATATTCAGGAAATCTTATATTGATATACATACATTCATTCCAACCAGTCATACATCTAATGTTAATACTAGGGTTATGGTTTATCCCCGAAGGGTGTGTGAGTTTTGCTTTAATCTTTACAATGGAACTAAAAAATATTATTTTTGGAAAGAAGTCTCATGAAAAGACCAGTCAAGAAACATGGAAGAATACATGTGTTCTGAAGCAGGAAGTGATTGACAGTGAAACAAATGCGTACAAATTTGTGAACTTGTGGATGATATATATATATTCTATGATGTGCATAAACTGAAGAAATAGTAATGTACCAGTGTTGAAAAAAATGAACGTCAAAATACACATCATGTCCCATAGGAGTCTACTTGCATTGATGTTAAACTGGGTCAGTTACTCTAGAAATATTAGGATTCGTATGTACCTTTCACTGAAGTTAGTTTTCAGTACTTGGAAACAAATATATATTTCAGGTGTATAAATATTTCTGAGAATAATCTTGTGAAAAATTGATTATAAATCTAAATACATGAACATGGATGAATTTATGGAGTGTATATAAGACACATATATTTCATATTTCGAAAAATCTGGAGAGTGTATATATATACACAAAACACACACACAGACATTAAAAAGTAGCAATACATATGCTAATCGATATTCATCATGAAATATATATCATTCAAATATGCAAAAATATTTATGTTACTGAACATGCATTTATGTATAATGTTTTCAACTAGGAAGCTCACCCATAAGTTGAATTTTCAGTTTCAACAGTGGTTAGTAGGAGTGATCTCTTCTCACAAGTTGTATCTGCCAAGTCAGACAACACACAAAAATTAACCTGTGATACCAGGTAGGATTCTATATGTGCATATAAATACACATGTGCTGAGTAGTCTATAGAGAAAGGGAGACAGTAATTCACATATTTGATAATTTTAAAAACACATGGAGAACTATTTTAAGCAAAAATTGACTAGATTTATAACACCAACCCTTTATCATGCAAAAGGCAAGTCCAAATATCCACCATGCCTCCACTGAACTGCTTGTATTTCCATTCTGTTTCGGTTATTTTTCTCCATCATATTAGGATTAGTAGTCAGAGTCTAGTAGGGTAGGAGGAGTGATCTCTTCTCACAATTTGAATCTGCCAAGTCAGACAACACACAAAAATTAACCTGTGATACCAGGTAGGATTTTATATGTGCATGAAAAAATACATGTGCTAAATAGTATATACAGAAAGGGAGACAGGAATTCACATATTTGTTAATTTAAAAACACATGAAAAATTGTTTTAAACAAAAATTTACTAGATTTATAACACCTACCCTTTATCATGCAAAAGGCAAGTCCAAATATATACCATGCGTCCACTAAAATGCTTGTATTTCTATTCTGTTTGGGTTTTTTTTCTCCATCATATTAGGATTAGTAGTGAGAGTCTAGTAGGGTACAGGTTAGTGTCATGATTTCGGTATTTTGATTGGAAAATAGGAAAATGAATTCAATGTGTATGCAAATATGTGCCACAGAATAATATTCCAACTCTCATCCAGAACAATGCCATGACATTACCTTCGCCCCAATAAGACACAGTTATAGGAGGAGAGTTAGAAAATCTATGAATACATATCTGGAATGGAAGATGCTCAGGAGTTCACAACCTTGGATTTGGTAGAGGAGTTTCCAAAGTAAGGATCAGGGTAAACACTCCACAAACATGGAGCTCTTCTTGTCTAAAGACTTCTTGAGAGACTGCCTCTGAGATTTGGCCCTTGAAATATATGTTCTTCTCTCTTTGTAGTGAGACCATCAAAGCTGGGTCTGCATCTATGTGACCTGGAGGACATGGTTTCTTATTTTATAATGAACATGAGGGACCAGTTGCTGAATTCTCTCTTTGTAGGTAAACTGTGACCACTGGGGGCTAAGTGTCTCCCCGTGTGGACTGTGAAGCCATTTGGCCATCCTCCACTTTCTGTGGTGTTTCTTGCTGCTTCACTGGGAGTATGGTATTTACTTCACAAAATACAATGAGTTCAACTGGGACAAAGTGCTAGTGGGAGTTCTGTCAGGTGTGGTGGGTCAGGGTCTGCAGGAAAATGCACCAAAATGTCTTCTATTTCACGTAGCTTGTGCCCTTGACCATAGCAACCTTATTCTTAAAATTTCCCTTAAACCTCTCGATATAACAAGATGCCTTTACATATAAGGGTCTGTTGGCTACACTATGTCAGCCACAAGCCATTTGGAAGTCAATGGAAGATCCACATGACCCCACCACAGATGTTTTATGACACACCTGCACACCACTGCTCTAGGCCAACTACTCAGCAGACTCCAACTTACTGGCATCTCTTTTCTACACCATTTTCATGAAACCCAGTCAATCAAGGCACTGTCTGGTACACTCATGATCAGCAACAGGACATCCAAATATTCTCCAGTGCCACCTGGTCATTGGAATTTCAAATATACCGTGGTATTTATCTAGAATTAGGAAGTTAGACGATAGGATTAAAAAGAAGAGTGAATAAAGGATTTGGACAAAATGTTCTGCGTTCCCAATTTGAGGCCTACTGTCATGCGTGGTCGAATCTCATGCTTCTCCTCCTAAAATCCCAACACAATTCATGGCAATACATCTCTAAGGTCATTTCCAAAACTCCATTTCTAAGGGGAATCACACCAGAGTTCAAGCCCAGGTGGACCCAGTCATCTCTTTCAACCACCGCACAAATGACCACATTTAAAACCAAAACACTCCCACATGGCCCTCATCTTCTTCCATATAGACACTCATCATAACCTCTGGCTGGAGGTTTCCATGAGGGGCGCAGCGCAAGACAGTGTCCACAATAAGCTCCCTTGCACCTCATTTGCCTAAAGTCAGGGTGGCCTGGACACCCTTCCTGTGAACCAGGAGTGATCAAATAGGCCTTCAATTAATACTGCTCTGCTTCTCCAATTTGAGGCCTACTGACTGTAGGGTTTAGATTCTTTATGTGAATTGGAGTCATGAGACAACCCAAGCACCTCTGGGCTGCCCTCTGCAGGGCTTTGAAGAACACATTTGAGTGAGTCTAGGAGTTGGACCAAATGTTCTTTAGCAATACGGTTTTGGTGAGAGAGTGAATGTAAATGTCAGCACATTTGAGGGGACATTCCCAATGATGAACTGGAGAAAAGGTGTTTGAAAGCAGATATCAATGGAGACATTAGAAAATTAGGCAAAGTACAACGTGAGTTGTAGGATAAGACATTTTTAACAGGGTTATGGTTCAATATATAATCTTAGGAAGAAACAGATATGTCGTCACCAATAGGAATGATATTTGAGAGCATTAGGGAACCAGGACATGGATGTTGTTAGTAATACATGCTCAAATTCAATTTAGGCTTTGGTACAATCATAAGTGTGACCCTTGCCTTTTGTGTCAGGAATATTACTGTGATGAAATGTATATGTATATCAGGTGACTATAGTATTTCTTCCACCATTTCTGAAAGCAATATTTTAAAGACTTATAAATTAGTATTGGGGATACATTTAGGTGTACCCTGTATGTATGAATATAGAG
Source organism: Callospermophilus lateralis (assembly GCF_048772815.1). NCBI lineage: Eukaryota > Metazoa > Chordata > Mammalia > Rodentia > Sciuridae > Callospermophilus > Callospermophilus lateralis. The sequence continues at coordinate 191,313 of NW_027512907.1, forward strand.
ATGATGCCTTAATAGACCATACTGTGAATAAATAATATAACTGGTTCCACTTTTAATAATAGATTGAATTGATATATGAAAATATATAAGAAATTTTATGTTCATATACAATCATTCATTCCAACAAGTTATACATCAAATGGTAATAATAGGATTACGGTGTATCATGATGGGTGTGTGAGTTTGCTTCAAAAGTGATTATGGAAATCGAAAATAATGTGTTTGGAAAGATGTCTCATGAAAAAAACTATCAAGAAACCTGGAGGAATACATGTGTTCTGAAGCAGGAAGTGATTGAAAGTGAAACAAATGCCTATAAATTTGATAACTTGTGCAAGAAATATATATCCTATGATGTGCATAAAATGAAGAAAAAGTAATGTACCAGTGTTAAATAAAAATGAACGTCAAAATAGACATCATGGAACATAGGAATGTACTTGCATTGATGTTAAGCTGGGTAAGTTACTGTAGAAAAATTAGAATTTGTGTGCAACATTCACTGAATTTAGTTTTCAGTACTAGGAAACAAATATGTATTTCAGGTGGATGAATATTTCTGAGAATAATCTTGTGAAAAGTTGATTAGAAATCCACATAGATGAACATGAATGAATTTAGGCAGTGCATAATAAGACGCATATATTTCACGTTTTGAAAAATCTAGAGCGTATATATATATATATATGTATGTATATATATATATATATATATATATATATATATATATATATAAATATATATATATATATATATACACACACACAAAACCCACACAGAGACATTAAAAAGTAGCAATATATATGACAATCAAAATTCATCATGATATATATATCGTCCAAAGATCCAAAAAATATTTATATTACTGAACATGGATTTATGTATAATGCTGTTTAACTAGGAAGCTCCCCCATAGGTTGAATTTTCAGTTCCAACAGCGATTAGGAGGAGTGATCTTTTCTCACAATTTGTATCTGCCAAGCTGGCCACCTCACAAGTGTATACGTGTGATACCAGGTAGGATTCTATATGTGCATATACAAAAGCATGTGCTGAATAGGCTACAGATAAACGGAGACAGGGATTCACCTATTTGTTAACTTTAAAAACACACTGAGAACTACTTCAATTAAAAATTGACTAGATTTATAACTCCTACCCTATATATTGCAAAAGGCAAGCCCAACTATACACCACCCCTCCTCTGAACTTCTTTTATTTCTATTCTGTTTGAGTTATTTTTCTCAATCATATTAGGATAAGCAGTCAGAGTCTAGTAGGGTATGGTTTAGTGTCAGGGATTCAGTATGTCGAATGAAAAATTGGAAAATTAATCCAAAGTGTATGCAAATATGTGGTACACAAAAATCTTCTTACTCTCATCCAGAACAATGCATTGTCATTACCTCCACCCCAAGTAATACATAATGAGAAGAGAAGAGGTAGAAAATCTGTGAATACATATCTGGAATGGAATATGCTCAGGAGTTCACAACTTTGGAGGTGTTAGAGGAGTTACCCAAAGTAAGGGACAGGGTAAACTTTCCAAAAACATGGAGCTCTGGTGCCCTAAAGACTTCTTGAGAAACTGCCTATGAGGTTGGGCACTTGAAATATATGTTTTTGTAAGGAGCTTTTGCTTTCTCTCTAGTGAGCCCATCAAAGCTGGGTCTGCATCTATGTGACCTGGAGAATATGGTTTCTTATTTTCCAATGAACATGAGGCAGCAGTGCTGATTTCTCTCTTTGTAGGTCAATTATGGCCAATGTGGGCTAAGTGTCTCCCCATGTGGACTGTGAAGCCATTTGGTCATCCTCCAATTTTCAAGGTGTTTCTTGTTGCTGCACTGGGAGTTTGGTATTTGCTTCATGATATACAAGGAGTTCAACTGGGACACAGTGCTGGAGGGAGTTTTGTCATGTGCGGTGGGTCAGGGTTCTCAGGAGAATGCACCATCCAGGCTTCTATCCCCCATAGCTTGCCCTCTTGTCAATAGCAACCTGGTTCTGAACATTGCCCTGAAACCTCTCCATATAAAAATATGCTTTTACATAGAACATTCTGCTGGTTGCACCATGTCAGTCACAAGCCATTTGGAAGCCAATGGCAGATTCACATTGGCCCACACAGATGTTTTATCATACACCTTCCCACCTCTGCTCTAGGCCCTCGACTCAGCAGGGTTCAACTTACTGGTATCGCTGTTCTACATCAATTTTATGAATCCCTGTCAATCAAGGCACTGCCTGATACACTCATGATCAGACGTAGGACATCCACAGGTTCCCCAGTGCGACCTGGTCATGGGAAATTCAAAAATTTCATGGTATTTATCTGGGCATTTTTCAAGATTGAAGTTGGAAGCACTGTCGGTTTCAATTCATTCTGGAACCATTAAATGGTGAGGAAGCTCAATTCAATGAAATCTTTGGAGAACACTAACAGGCAAGGCTTTCCAAAGAGTGGCAAAAAGGTCACATGAAGCCAGGCTTATCGAGTTCTACACTGTGAGGTCCATGTTTGTTTTGATTCTCAACTATGGCTGCCATGTTTTTAAGAATATAATCATGTATTATCCTCGCTGAGATTGCCAGTGCTCTGTGGAAAGGCACCTTGGGCCTATATCTCAGTTTCCAAGGGCGACTCTCATGCGTGGCCTCCTAAAATCCCAACACAATTCATGGCAATACATCTCTGAGGTGAGTTTCAGAACTCAGTCTCTATGGGGAATCACACCAGAGTTCAAGCCAAGGTGGACCAAGTCATCTCTTCCAACCGCCACACAAATGAACACAATTGAAACCAAAACACTCCCACATGGCCCTCATTTTCTTCCATATAGACACTCATCATAACTCTTGCTAGAGGTTTCCATGAGGGGCACAGTCCAAGACAGTGTCCAAAATAAGCTCTTTTGCCCCTCATTTGCCTAATGTTCGAGTGTCCTGACACCCTTCCTGTGAACCAGGAGTGATCCAATAGGCCTGCATTTGATACTGCTCCACTTCTCCAATTTGAGGCCTACTGATTGTGGGGTTTAGATTCTTTATGTGTATTTGAGTCATGAGAAAAAGCAAGCCGCAATGGGCTAGCCTCTGCAGAGCTTTGAAGAACTCATTTGATCCAATGGATCCCTATTCTCACTTGATGGAGATCAGGAACCTTACAGAGAAAGGCGAGAGACTTCATCCACAATGACTGCTCTTTTGGCCATTTTGGTTTTGGATGCACACATGGGATCTTTCTTTACATCCATCAGGTGCTGACAATCTAAGTCACAGACTCACACAGGGCCAAGAGCCTGATTCAGACACATCCCATACCAAAGCAATTAAGCAAAGAGCCACAGGTGATGCCCATTCATTTCCATTTGAAAACTGTTTTCTTCAGGCTTCACAAAGGGTTGGCATGAGGCAAAGACCTTCCTGACTTTCAGGGCAAAAGAAGATTTTATAAGCAAAAGGCCCAAAGCAGGGTTTCTCCACTGAGAGGTTAGTAGTCACACTGATATCTACGTTTTCTGAGATGCTCACCATTCCCTTCAGCTATTCAGTACATAACCATGTGACAGAGCTTGGAGGTGGTACATATCTTGGACACAAAACCATGAGCCTATTCTGGAGAGTGGCCAGAATTCCAGAAGAAAACAGGAACTTAGGAAGATAGCAGATGTTGGCCATTAATAAGGCAAGCCCTGGTCCATTCATTAATTCATCAGGATAAATGCTGGGAAGCATTCTAGTAGACAGGACACATCCATTGATGCATTCTTTTTTCTAATGTCTACAACCACGGACACAGTGAGGTACACAGATATAGAATCACATGCCTTGTGAAACGACTTAGTAGAAATAGTTCACTGCAAACCAACAAACTGCCACTGCTACCTATTGTCAGAACATGAGACAAAACCACAAACCCACACCCACACCCAAAATGGCATCTCCTTTCCCCAAGTAGGTCTGTGACTATCCGGAGTGTCCTCTGACTGCTGGGCCATACTATGTTCCACCCAAATGGCCTGTCCTTTCTCAGATCTGGTCTCCTTGGCCAACTTTGTGAAGTAGTCAGAAGCCAGCAGTGAGCCACTACCTGCTTTCTCAGGAAAGGCCCCTCTCAGGGCTTTCCTGGCATTTGACCATCCTCACATCAGTAGGTACCCAGAAAGAGTGACTCTGTCCTTGGTAAAACTAAACAAGTGATCCCACTGTGACTGGGACTGGGACAGGTTCTGGATGCCTGGCTTCTTGGATCCCAAGATAAGAGAGTTCCATCACCAAGGAAGTGAGGTGAGGTCACTTCCTTCAGGAAGTGAATGAGGTCACTACCTTAGCAACCACTTTGTCCTAATAGTTGCTTCCATACTTCCTCTGACACTTTCACAAGTTAGATCGGTATATCAACCATAGGAACCCAGGAACAGCTCTCCACACACGCCTTGTTTGGTCCCATCTTGTCTACATTAAGAAGAGAGAGCCTGAATGAGACACAGTTCTTCATCCTGACCAGGTAGTTTGCCATGGAAGATGACTTTTACTCTCCCAGGTCCTTCATAGCTGCCTACATGTTCTCCAGGATCATTTCTGCATGGACCTTTGAGGTTTTCAGCAGGTGGAAGATCCACTACATTTCTGTATTGTAAGACCAACTCTGTCCCTGCTGTTCTGCAATGTTAGATTGAGGGAATAGTGTATGGTTAGGGTTAATAACATGTTTGATTTGGGGTAGGAATCATTCTGCTGGATGAATAATGGTATTGGGAACCTGCGATATGTATGAGAATATATAGGTGAAATATATGTATGAAAACAGAAATCTATGTAAGATTTGAAGCCAGAAGAGCATTGGGCCCTTGATTGGGATACTTAGCTTTGAATTAGGTTCTGCACAGTTGTGTCAGATTAATCAATATACAATGGCATTGGACCTTGTACCTTGGATGATTGAATGTCGAAGGGAACATCCAGTCAAAAAGGGTTAGTCGGTAGTGAAAGGTTAATAAAATAGGTACTTGTCACTTCCTGGGAAGAATGTTGTGTTTATTCCGAGCATAATGGAGTTGTAAAAAAATTATGATTAAATTAAAAAGACACCCTGAAGAGCGTCAATGAGAGAGTGAGAGGACAAAAAAGGGTGGTTTGAGTCTTGGTTCACATAGTCCCCCTGTTTGACTACTTTTAACAACCCTGGCCTGTCCAAAATAATCTCCATAATATTGCTAACTATAAAACCCTCTTTGCTCAACCGTGTAATTTCTTTTCTCCAAGCTCAAATTGGACAAGTTAAACTTATGGTAATACTCCACTAGAAGACATTGAATGTGACACCCCCCAATGATCACTTTTATGATTAAAAGTAGATAGAAGAAGAATTGAGGAATGAAAGGTTAATAAAATAGGTACTTGTCACTTTTTTTCTGTATGCTTAACAAAACACTCTTGAAATCTTGAGAACTGTTTGCTAATCTTGTTTCCAGAAGGTCCTGTCCCCAACTGCTAAACTGCAGAATGTACTCCTTCACCCGGTTGAACGCAAACCGCACACTCGCCCTTACCCATCAAAAAACTTCGCTCCCTGCCCTCCCCAAGGAAAGTATATAAGCTCTGCTTAAGCTCTTCTCAGGGCACTCTGCTCTATTCAAGTTAGCTCTGATCCCCCACATGCTGGACCCCCAATAAACCCTTTGCTGTTGCATGAGATAGCCATTTTTCAAGGATGAAGTTGGAGGCACTGTGGGTTTCAATTCATTCAGGAACCATTAAATGGTGAGGAAGCTCATTTCAATGAAATCTCTGGAGAACGCTCACAGGCAAGTCTTCCCAAAGAGTGGCCAAAAGGTCACATGAAGCCAGGCACATTGAACTCTACAATGTGAGGTCCATTTGTGTTTTGGCTCTCCACTATGGCTGCCAAGTTTTTCATAATAAAATCAAGTGATATCCTGCCTGAGATTCCCAGTGCTCTGTGGAAAACCAACCTGGGACTAGATTTCCGAATCCAAAGGTGAATCTCATGCGTGGCCTCCTAAAATCCCAACACAATTCATGGCAATACTTCTCTGAGGTCAGTTCCAGAACTCAGTCTATAAGGGGAATTACCCAAGAGTTCCAGCCCTGGCGGACCCACTCATCTCTTCCAACTGCCACAAAAATGACCACAATTATAGCCAAAACATTCCCACATGGCCCTCATTTTCTTCCATATAGACACTGATCATAACTTCTGGCTAGAGGTTTCCATGAGTGATGCAGCTCAGGACAGTGTCCAATATAAGCTCCCTTGCCCCTCATTTGCCTAAAGTCAGTGTGGCCTGGACACCCTTCCTGTGAACCAGGAGTGATCAAATAGGCCTGCCATTATTACTGCTCTGCTTCTACTATTTGAGGCCTACTGACTGTCAGGTATAGATTCTTTATGTGGTTTGTATTCATGAGAGAACACTAGCATATCTGCAGGGCTTTGAAGAACTCATTTGACCCAAGGGTCCATATTCACACTTGATGGAGGTCAGGAACCTAACAGAGGAAGGTGAGAGACTTCATCCACAATGACTGATTTTTTGAATTTTGGTTATGGATGCAAACATGGGATCTTTCTTTAGATCCATCAGGTGCTGACAATCTAAGCCTCAGCTTCACACAGGGCCAAGAGGCTTATTCAGACACATCTCTTTCCAATTAAGCAAAGAGCCACAGGTGATCCCCATTCATTTCCATTTGAATACTGTTTTCTTCAGGCTTCACAAAGGGGTGGCCTGAGCCAAAGACTTTCCTTGCATTCAGGGCAACAGAAAAATAGGTAAGCAAAAGGCCCAAAGCAGGGTTTCCCCACTGAGACTTTCCTGGTCACCCGGATATCTGAGTTTTCTGAGATGCTCACCATTCCCTTCAGCTATCCAGTACATGGCCATGTGACAGAGCTTGGAGGTGGTACATATCTTGGACACAAAACCATGAGCCTATTCTGGAGAGTGTCCAGAATTCAGGAAGAAAACAGGAATTTAGGAAGATAGTAGGTTTTGCCCATTGATAAGGCTAGCCGCAGTCCATTCATAAGTTGGCAGTATGAATGCAGGGAAGCTTTCTACTAGACAGAACACACCCATTGATGCATTCTTTTTCTAATACTACAACCACGGACAGAGTGGGATACACAGTAATAGAAACACTCACCTTGTCAGAGAACATACTAGAAACAGTCTTCTCCAAACCAAACAAATTGCCTTTGCTACCTATTCTCAGAACATGAGAGAAAACCACAAACTCACACCCACACTCAAAAAGGCACCTCCTTCCCCAAAGTAGGTCTGTGACTATCCGGAGTGTCCTCTGACGGGTGGGCCATACTATATTTCCCCGAAGTGGACTGTGCTGCCTCTGTTCTGGTCTCCTTGGCCAAATCTGTGAAGTTGTCAGAAGCCAGTGGTGAGCCACTACCTTCTTTCTCAGGAAAGGCCCCTCTTCTTAGCTTTCCTGGCATTTGGCCATCCTCACATCACTAGGTACCAAGAAAGACTGACTCTGTCCTTGGTTAACCCAAACAAGTGAGACCACTGGGACTGGGACTGGGACTGGCTGTGGTTGCCTGACTTCCTGAATCCCAAATTTAGAGAGTTCCATCACCAAGGAAGTCATGTGAGGTAACTTCCTTCATGAAGTTAATGAAGTCACTGCCTTGGCAACCACGTTGTCCTAACAGTTGCTTCCAAGGGTCCCAAGAGGTGCAGGGTACCCCTACTTCCTGTGACATTTTCACAAGTTAGAATGGTATTTCACCATAGGCACCCGGGAACAGCTCTCCACACAAGCCTGGTTTGGTCCATCTTCTCTACATTAAGATGAAAGAGGCTGATTCAGACACATCCTTTCATCCTGACCAGGTTGTTTACCATGGAAGTTGTCTTTTCCTCCCTCAGGTCCTTCATAGCTGCTTACAACTTCTCCAGGGATCATTTCTGCATGGACCTTTGAGGTTCTCAGCAGGTGGAATATCCCCTACACTCCTGTATTGTAAGACCAACTCTGTCCCTGCTTTTCTGTAAAGTTAGATTGAGGGAACAGTGTATGGTTAGGGTAATAACAGGTTAAATTTGGGTTAGGAATCATTCTGTGTGATGAATAATGGTATTGGGAACCTGTGATATTTACAAGAATATATAGGTGAAATATAAGTATAAATACAGAAGTCTGGGTAAGATTTGAAGCCCAGAAGAGCATTGGGCCCTTGATTGGGATACTTAGCTTTGAAATACCTTCTGCACAAATGTCTCAGATAAATTGATAAACAATGGCATAGGACCTTGTAAATTGGATGATTAAATGTAGAAGAAACCATCCACTCAAAAAGGGTAGTCGGTAGGATTAGAAAGATAGTCAGTAGGTTTAGGAAGAAGAGTGAGTATAGGATTTGGACCAAAAGTTCTTTAACAATAGGGTTTCCGGTAGAGAATGAACGTAAATGTCAGCACATGTGAAGAGTCAGTCACAATGATGAACTGGGGAAAATATATAGGGAAGCAGATATGAATAGAGACATTAAGAAATCAGGCAATGTATAAAGTGAGTGATAGGATTAGACATTTTCAACAGGGTAGAGGTTGAATACACAATCTTAGGGAGAAACAAATATTTAGCACCAATACGATTGACATTTGAGAGCATTAGGCAATCTGGACTTGGTTGTTTTTAGTAATCCATGCTCACTTTCCATTTAGGCTTTGGTACAATCATAAGTGTGAACTTTGCATTTTGTGTCCAGAATATTAGTGTGATAAAGTGTATATGTAGTTCAGGTGACATGAGTATTTCTTCCACTAATTCTGTGGGCAATATTTTGAAGTTGTATAAATTAGTATTGGGTGTACAAATAGGTATACCCTGTGTCTATGAAAATAGATAAAATGAATGAATAGACCATACTGTGAATAAATAATATAACTGGTTCCAACATTAAATAATGGATTGAATTGATATCTGAAAATATACAGGAAATCTTGTATTTATATACATACATTTATTACAACCATTTATACATCTAATGGTAATATTAGGGTTATGGTTTGTCATGAAGAGTGTGTGAGTTTTGCTTCAAAAGTGATTATTGAAACCTAAAATTAAAAGAAGTCTCATGAAAAAAACAGTCAAAAACATGTAGGAATACATGTGTACTGAAGCAGGAAGTGATAGAAAGTGAAACAAATGCCTATAAATTTGCAAACTTGTGAATGAAATATATATCCTATGATGTGCATAAACTGAAGAAATAGTCATGTAACAGTGTTCAATAAAAATGAACGTCAAAATACACATCATGTACCATAGTAATCTACTTGCATTGATGTTAAAGTGGGTCAGTTACTGTAGAAAAATTATGACTTCTATGCACCATTCACTGAATTTAGATTTCAGCACTAGGAAACAATATATATTTGAGGTGGATGAATATTTCTGAGAATAATTTTGTGAACATTTGATTATAAATCCACATGCATGAATATGAATGCATTTAGGGATTGTATAATAAGACACATATATTTTATATGCTGAATAAACTGGAGAGTATATATATATATATATATATATATATATATATATATATACACACACACACACACACACACACACACGCAAATGCACAGATTAAATGGTAGCAATATATATGCCAATCGAAATTCATCATGAAATATATATCATCCACAGATCCAAAAATATTCATTTTACTGAACATGGATTTATGTATTATCTTGTTCAACTAGGAAGCTCACGCATAGTTCTAATTTTCAATTCCAAAAACGTTTAGGAGTAGTGATCTCTTTTCACAATTCGTATCTGCAAAGTCAGCCACCTCACAAAAATGTACATGTGATACCAGGTAGGATTCTATATGTGCATACAAAAATACATGTGCTGAATAGGCTACAGATACAGGGAGACAGGTATTCACATATTTGTTAACTTTAAAACACACGGAGAATTATTTCAATTTAATATTGACTAGATTAATAACACCTACCCTTTATCATACAAAAGGTAAATCCAGCTATACACCATGCCTCCTCCGAACTGCTTGTATTTCTATTCTGTTTTGGTTGTTTTTCTCCATCAATTTATGATTGCCACAGTCTGGCTGGGCACAATTCAGGAGCCACTTGTCAAATAAACTAACTTTATTTTTAGAACTACACACGCCAAAAAAATAGCTCCTCGGGAAATACCCTCAGAGCACAACTGCCACCACCAGCTTCCCACAAGCTCTCAACCTCTCCACTCCTCCTGCTCTTGAGTTCGATTGGCTGGGTCATTTGGGCAGAGCCAAAAGTCCCCCAATGAGCAGCTTGGTAGTTTGAAAGGGTGGGGAAACAGCCCAATGGGCATCACCGCAGAGTAGCCAATCAGCTAGATGTTGCTAGGGCCGCTGTGAGTAAACCATCAGCTGGCAGTCTGAAAGTTTTCTTTGGCCCCTCGGGCTGTGGCTCTCAACATCTCCCCCTCTCTGTTTAAACAACAAGCATGTGGCTTAAGGACCATGCCTGCCTTAGGTTGTCCAATAGTACATATGGTCCTTATCCATTATCGAATGAGCTGACCTCAAGGTGTCAGCCTCCAGTCTTAGGTTGGTACCATTGCAACTGGATCTTACCCGTCACTAACTACAGGTCCAGTATACAGCCACACCTATGGAGAGGACTTTGTACCAGTGGGGGGGTAAGGTTCTTTGTCTCATCTCTGTTGGACCCCAAATTTTAGCTGAACAACCATGACAAGCAGAAGGGAGGAAGATACACCAAGCCAATTGAGGGCTCCTTTTGGAAAAATTGTACCACCGATGACATCATCAGCAAAAATACCCCAACACTACCACAAGTCGATGCACCAACATATTGATCACAATGCATGCAGGTGAGTTCACAATGCATACAAGTGATACATAGTCCAGGCAAGTTCTGCAAGCAGTTCAGTGATGGCTTTTGCAGAAGCTGTAGATTGGTTTTATCTTTGTCTTCACAGGCACTGGGATGAAGATAGGAATTCTGGCAACAATGCCTAAAGAAAAAATTATGTAACATTCCAGAAGGCACTAAAAGAAAACAATTTTCTTAACAATTTACATTGTCTTGAAGAGATTTATTAAATATAATGAAAAGGAAAGGTGAAAGAAAGCAAACAGATCTGTTAACCTCCCTTTTTGTTCACATTTTAAAACAATCCTCAACGGGTGTTTACCCAATTTAAATTAAAATATTTACATCACGTGAATAAAAAAAAATATATTTGGATCCATTTTTTCATGAGCGCTCATCACATCTGATATATGGTTATGTACATTCAAACATATAACACAAAACACAAGTGTGCACACATAATATAATACATACAACACATAACATAATAGTAAAGGCTTTATAACTTTTTACATGTGAAATCTCCATTGCAAAGTCTAAAAACTCTATAGTCCAAAAATAAAACTGATCAGCAAAACATTAACCTAGGTCTGTATGAGCTCAAAAAACAAAAAAGAACTTCATGATATGGGAAAGGGCAATAATAAAATAGATATTGAAAAAAACATCCTGGTTCTGTCACAGATGTAAGAATAGCCAAACTGGAGTTCTGGATATCAGCTGTAATTGATTTGAGCCAAATCATCTTCTTTTGGGTCTGTAGAAATCTCTTTAGTTAATCTCTCTGGAATCCAAATCGGCTCCTGTTCTCCCTGTGAAAACACACAAACAGGCCCCCGACTCCAGACAATTACTGGGTCAGGACCTTTCCATTGTCCTGTTAGAATATCCTTCCAAAGTACCTTGGGCTTATGTACATTTTTTGGACATATATGCCTTTCTGCAGCACTAAGCCCTGTTGAATCCAAATTTAAAAAGTTTAGAGTAAAAAGGGTTATTTTGAGTTTATCTTTGGGGAATATATACCCCTTCCCAATTCCTTCTTTTTGCTTTAGTAAGTACGTTTTAATAGTTTGATGTGCTCTTTCAACTATACCTTGTCCCTGCTGATTGTATGGGACTCCTGTTATATGAGTGATGCCAAATGATGAGCAAAATTGTTTAAAAGAGGTAGAAGTATAACCAGGGGCATTATCTGTTTTTAACTGTTTTGGAACACCCACAGTGGCAAAATTTTGTAAGCAATGAGCTATAACATCTTTAGTTTTTTTCTCCGACAAGAAGGGAGCCCATCAAAAATCCAGAAGAAGTATCAACTGTAACATGCAAATATTTTAATTTTCCAAATTCTGGCAAGTTTGTGACGTTCATCTGCCAAATATGGTTAGGTATCAATCCTCTAGGATTGACTCGAAGATTAACGTGTGGTAAAAAGGTCACACAATTTTGACATTGTTTTATTATTTGTCTAGATTTTTCCTTAGTTATTTTAAAGCACTTTTGTAAACTATTAGGATTGACATGGAACTTTTTATGAAAATTTGTAGTCTTCTACTATAGAGAAAATATGTATGTCATGTGTAGTTTTATCTGCTAAATCATTGTCCAAACTAAGGGCTCCAGGCAATCCTGTATGTGTTCTGATATTTCCTATAAAGAACAGATCTTTTCTGTCCAAGATTAGACTTTGTATAGTGGAAAGCAAAGAGAAAACAGTAGAGGAAGGGGAAATCCTACCAGCATCTTCAAGGGATACTATAGCATTAACTATATTCTGACTATCGGAAAATAAATTAATTACAGAATCTTTAAACATCACAAAAGCTTGTAATACTGCATTAAGCTCTACCTTTTGAGATGATTGTTTGGGTACTAGAAATGTAAAAGTTTGATCAGGTGTAACTATTGCTGCTGTACCATTATTTGACCCATCAGTGAATATATTTGGAGCATTCATGATAGGTGTTTTTCTTGTCATTTTTGGAAAAATTACAGGATGAAATGATCAAAAAGACAATAAAGGATTAGATGGTAAGTGATTATCAAATGAAATATTAGATTTGCACATGATTATTGCCCAAGTATTTAACTCATTAGCTAACTCATCAATTTGATTCAGAGTATATGGAGTAATTATTTTATTGGGAGAAATTCCAAACACTTCCTTTGCTGCTTTTGTTCTTTTCAGTATTAATTGTCCTACAGCCTCAGTATACCGATTAAGAATATTGTTAGGGGAATAAGATAAATGCATCCATAATAATGGACCTTCTTGCCAAAATACTCCTGTAGTAATATTTTTTGTTGGTAGTACAATAAATAATAAAGACAAACTTAAATCAATTCTATCCAAATGCATATTTTCCATATATGTTTCAATAATTTTTAATGCCTTTCTTGTTTCAGGCGTTAACATGCGGGGTGAATTTGGATCTGATGGACCTTTTAGGATATCAAAAAAGGTTGCAACTCTATTGTGCGTATACCTAGATAAGGCCTTATCCAATTTATGTCTCCTAATAACATTTGAAAGTCATTAAGTGATTTGAGTTGATCTATTCGTACTTGAATTTTTGGTGGACAGATCATGGTTGAGGATAATAGAACTCCTAAATAATTAATTGGAAAATTTAATTCTACTTTATCTATTGTTATCTCTAGTTTATATTTTTTAATATGTTTTTAAGTGTGGCATAACATTCTAGCAATGTGTTTTTAGCTTTGTGTGCTAATAATATATCATCCATATAGTGAAATATTTGTAGTTCAGGATTTTGATTTCTAAGTGGCTGGATTACTTTGTTAACATAAATTTGACACATAGTTGGGCTATTAGCCATCCTTTGAGGGAGTACTTTCCATTTGTATCTCTGATCAGGACCTTCATGATTCAGTGCAGGGTTAGTAAATGCAAAACATGGACTATCCTAAGGTTGAATTGGAAATGAAAAAAAAATCTTTAATATCTATACATAAATCATACCAAGTTTTGGCAAAGCAGATAATTGTGGAATCCCCGATTGAGCATGTCCCATAATAACCATCTCATTATTAATGCCTCTTAAATCTTACAATAATCTCCATTTACCAGATTACTTTTTGATGACAAAACTGGGAGTATTATGGGGAGATACAGATGGTTTTATATGTCTTCTGCTAATTGTTGTTTGACCAGATCATGGGCTGCTGGTACCTTTTCTTTAGTCAGGGTCCACTGAGGAACTCATACTGGTCTTTCTTATTTCCAAGTAATTTTTATTGTCTTAGTGTCCCTTTCTTAAAATCCAACCCATTTCTGTCTGTTCCTTGATCTATTAGTATTGGAGCTGCTATACCTTGATATTGTTTTTCTAATCTTTTTCCTATCCTAAAACCTTGTCTAACCATAATTGTGGGTATATTTTAATTGATGTTTTTTGTTAATTTCAAACCTAATTCATCTAGGACATCTCATCCCCTTAAATTTACGGGAAGATGATCCATACATATGGCTATATAGTTCTGTCACATCCTTCAGGATCCTTCCAATCTAATACCATTGCTCTTCGATGGGGATTAGTCGCCAATTCTAGGCCTTGAAGTGTTTGAGTGGATGGTTGTAATGGCCAATATTTTGGCCACTCTGGACGAGAGATGATGCTAAGTTCTGCATCTGTATCCAGTAGCCCATTTAATTCATGCCCTTGAATATTTAGTTTTAGTATGGGGCAAGAATCTAACTTTAGAGAAAACATAGCCAAATCTGCATCTGTGCAGCCTAATCCCTTGGAACCTCTTTCTACAACATGACTGGAAAATTTATCATGTAAGCATGGTATTATTAGTAACTGTGCTATTCTGTCTCTTGGTGAAATTACTGATATACCCTTTGGAGAACTGGCTATAATTTTTATTTCACCTTCATAATTAGGGTCAATTACCCCAGGACTTATCATAAGTCCTTTTAGAGTAGAAGAGCTGCGTCCCAATAATAAGCCTACTGCTCCTTGGGGAAGAGGTTTTTTACCCCTGAGAGAATGATTTGAACTCCCATCTCTGGAGTTAGTACTGCTCTGACAGAGGTGCAGATGTCCAACCCTGCACTCCCTCTAGTTTGTCTGTTGAGGGCTCTGATGGACAATGTGTCTTTGGCACTACCCTGATGGGGTTGCTGGGTTCCTCCAGTGCTCCGTATATTTGTGGTTTGGGGCCCCAGAGCATTGGGTCCCCCTGTCCATTTTCTGGCAACGTAACCTGATGCCTTTCTCCATGATATCATGGATAAACACCTGGTCCTTGTTTGTT
The DNA here is from genome assembly GCF_048772815.1 of Callospermophilus lateralis. Lineage (NCBI taxonomy): Eukaryota > Metazoa > Chordata > Mammalia > Rodentia > Sciuridae > Callospermophilus > Callospermophilus lateralis. The sequence goes on from NW_027512907.1 coordinate 206,498, forward strand.
TTTTGATAATATACTACCCTCTATGGTGGTTTGAGAATGGCATTCATTAGTCCAATGTCTCCCTCTATGGCATCCTGGGCAAATACCCCGTATTCTACTCCTTTGATACCTAGTTTTGTTAAACCCTCCTCTTATGGGGCAATTCCTTTTAAAATGTCCTGTTTGTTCACAATTGTAGTATGTTCTTGTCCTGGCATCTAAAGCCTATTTTACTGCAGCTGCCACAACTTGCCCTTGTTCTAAAGCCTGTTTTACTGCAGCTGCCATGACTTGCTCTTGTTCATTAATGTCTCTACATAATTTAATATATGGGAATTGGAGCATTTTAGAAAAATCAGACATCAGTGTGTCTTGTAAAGTCTCAGTAGAGAAACTCTACTTTGGCCCATTTGCTTACCTATTGTTAATTTGCCCAGAATGTCAGGAAGCTCTTTGTCTCAGGGCACACCTTTGTGAAGCCTGAAGCACACAGTTTTCAAATGGAAATGAATGGGCATAACCAGTGGGTATTTGCTAAATTGCTTTGGAAAGGGATGTGTCTGAATCAGCCTCTTTGATCTGTGTGAGGCTGTGGCTTACATTCTCATCACCTGATGGATCATTCCGTGTGTGAATCCATAACCAAAATGGCCAAAAGAGCAGTCCCTGTGCATGAAGTCTCTCACCTTCCTCTGTAAGGCTCCTGACCTCCATCAAGTGAGAATAGGGATTTTTTTGTGTCAAATGAGTTCTTCAAAGCCCTGGAGAGTCTAGCACATAGGTTCTTGGGTTTTCTCATGACTCCATTTCACATAAAAATATCTATACCTGACAGTCAGTAGGCCTCAAATTGGAGAAGCCTAGGCGTATTAAGGGCAGGCCTATTTGATCACACCTGGTTCACAGAAAGTGTGTCCAGGCCACCATGAATTTAGGCAATGAGGGGCAAGGGAGCTTATTTTGAACACTCTCTTGGACTTCGCCGCTCATGGAAACCTCCAGACAGAGCTTAGAATGAGAGTGAATATATGGAAGAAGCTGAGGGCCATGTGGGAGTGTTTTGATTTTAATTGTCATCATTTGTGTGGTAGTTGGAAGATATGACTGGGTACACCTGGGCTGAAATCTGGTGTGATTCCCCTTAGAGACTGGGTTCTGGAACTGACCTTAGAGAAGTATTATCATGAAATGTGTTGGGATTTTAGTTGGCCACGCATGAGAGTCGCCCTTGGAAACCGAGATCTAGGCCCAGGTTTGCTTTCCACAGAGCACTGGGAATCTCAGCCAGGATATCACATGGTTTTATTCTGAAAGACATGGCAGCCATAGATGAGAGTCAAAACACACATGGACCTCACATTGTAGACAGCAATAGGCCTGGGTTCATGTGACCTTTTGGCCACTCTTTGGGAAGCCTTGCCTCAGAGATTTCACCAGAGCTTTCATTCAAATGAGCTTCCTCACCATTGAATGATTCCTGAATGAATTTAAACCACAATGCCTCCAACATCAATCTTGAAAAATGGCTAGATAAATACCATGAAATTTTTGAAATACCCATGACCATGAAAATGGTGTAAGAACAGAGATGCCAGTAAGTTGGGGCCTGATGAGAAGTGGGCCTAGAGAAGTTGTGTGCAGGTGTGTGAGAAAATATCTGTGGTGGGGCCATGTGGATCTGCCATTGGCTTCCAAATGGCTTGTAACTGACATGGTGCAGCAAGCATACCCTTCTATGTAAAGGCATCTTTTAATATGCAGAGTTTTCAGGGCAATGTTCAGAATCAAATTGCTATGGTCAAGGATGCAAGCTATGTGGGATTGAAGCCTGGGTGGTACATTATCCTGCAGACCCTGAAACACCGCACGTGACAGAACTCCCTTTAGCACTGTGTCCCAGTTGAATTCCTTGTATTGTGTGAAGCAAATACCAAGCTCGCATTGCAGCAGCAAGAAACACCACGACAAGTGGAGGATGACCGAATGGCTTTAGAGTCCACACGGAAAGAGTTAGCCCCCAGTCCCCACAGTTTACCTACAAAGAGAGAATTCAGCACTGCTGCCTCATGTTCATTAGAAAATAAGAAACCATGTCCTCCAGGTCACTTAGATACATACCCAGCTTTGATGGTCTCTCTACAAAGGAAGCTAAAGCTCCTGACAACAACAAATATTTCAAGTGCCCAAACTCAGAGGCAGTTTCTCAAGAAGTCTTTAGTCCAGCAGAGCTCCAATTTTGTCGAATATTTACCTGTTCCTAACTTTTGGAAACTCCTCTACCACCTTCAAGGTTGTGAACTCTTGAGCATATTTCATTCCAGATATGTATTCACAGTTTTTCTAACTCTTCTCCTCTAATTGTGTTTTACTTGGGGCGAAGGTAATGTCAAGGCATTATTCTGGATGAGAGTGGGAAGATTTTTGTGTAGCACATATTTACATACACATTGGATTTATTTTCCTATTTTCCATTCAAAATACTGAATCCCTGAAACTAACCCATACAGTACTAGACTCTGACTAATAATTCTAATATGATGGAGAAAAATAACCCAAAAAGAATAGAAATACAAGCAGTTCAGACAAGGCATAGTGTATAGTTGGACTTGCCTTTTGCATTATACAGGGTAGGAGTTATAAATCTAGTCAATTTTTTGTTGAAATAGTTCTCCATGTGTTTTTTTTTATTGGTTGTTCAAAATATTACAAAACTCTTGACATCTTGTATTACATATATTAGATTCAAGTGGATTATGAACTCACATTTTTACTCCAAATACAGATTGCAGAATCACATCGGTTACACATCCACATTTTTACATAATGCCCTATTAGTATCTGTTGTATTCTGCTACCTTTCCTAGCCTCTACTATCCCCCCTCCCCTCCCCTCCCCTCCCATATTCTCTCTCTACTCCATCTTCTGTAATTCATTTTCCTACTTGTTTATTTTCCCCTTCCACTCACAACTTCTTATATATAATTTTGTAAAACATTGAGGGTCTCCCTCCATTTCCATGCAATTTCCCTTTTCTCTCCCTTTCCCTCCCACCTCATGTCTCTTATTAATGTTGACCTTTTCTTCCTGCTATTCCTTCCTGCTCTGTTCTTAGTTGCTCTCATTATATCAAAGAAGACATTTGGAATTTGTTTTTTTAGGGATTGTCTAGCTTCACTAAGCATAATCTACTCTAATACCATCCATTTCCCTGCAAATCCCATGATTTTGTCATTTTTTATTGCTGCGTAATACTCCATGGTGTATAAATGCCACATTATTAAAATTATTTTGAAAACCTATATTCCAATAAAATAGAAGAGAGTGAAGACATCGATAAATTTTTTAAATCCTATGATTTGCCCAGACTGAGTCTGGAGGATACACACAATTTGAACAGACCAATATCAATGGATCAGATTGAAGAAGCAATCAAAAGACTACCAACCAAGAAAAGCCCAGGACCAGATGGGTATACAGCGGAGTTTTACAAAACCTTTAAAGAAGAATTAATACCAATACTTTTCAATTTATTTCATGAAGTGGAAAAAGAGGGAGCTTTGCCAAATTCATTCTATGAGGCCAACATCACCCTGATTCCGAAACCAGACAATGACACCTCAAAGAAAGAAAACTACAGACCAATATCTCTGATAAAACTACATGCAAAAATCCTCAATAAAATTCTGGCGAATCGGACAAAAAGGCACATCAAAAAAATTGTGCACCATGATCAAGTATGATTAATCCCTGGGATGCAAGGATGGTTCAATATACGGAAATCAATAAATGTTATTCACCACATAAATAGACTTAAAATAGGAACCATATGATCATCTCAATAGATGCAGAAAAAGCATTCGACAAAGTACAGCATTCCTTTATATTCAAAACATTAGAAAAACTAGGGATAACAGGAACTTTCCTCGAAATTGTGAAAGCTATCTATGCTAAGCCTCAGTCTAGCATCATTCTGAGTGGAGAAAAATTGAAGGCATTCCCTCTAAAATCAGGAACAAGACAGGGATGCCCTCTATCACCACTTCTATTCAATATAGTTCTCAAAACACTGGCCAGAGCAATTAGAAAGATGAAAGAAATTAAAGGCATAAAAATAGGAAAAGAAGAACTTAAATTATCACTGTTTGCGGATGACATGATTCTATACCTAGAAGACCCAAATGGGTCTACAAAAAAACTACTAGAACTAATAAATGAATTCAGCAAAGTGGAAGGATAAAAAATCAACACGCACAAATCAAAGGCATTTTTGTATATCAGTAACAAAACTTCTGAATCGGAAATGAGGAAAAACACTCCATTCACAATATTTTCAAAAAAAAATAAAATACTTGGGAATCAACCTAACAAAAGAGGTGAAAGACTTATACAATGAAAACTACAGAACCATAAAGAGAGAAATAGAAGAAGATCCATGTGTTTTTAAAGGTAACAAATAGGTGAATTCCTCTCTGCCTTTCTCTGTAGCCAATTCAGCACATGTAATTTCATATGCACATATAGAATCCTACCTGTTATCACATGTACATTCTTGTGAGGTGGCTGACTTGGCAGATACAAATTGGGAGAAGAGATCACTCCTCCTAAACACAGTTAGAACTGAAAATTCAACCTATGGGTGAGCTTCTTAGATGAACAACATGATAAATAAAATCATATTCAGTATAATGAATATTTTTGGATCAGTGGATGATATACATTTCATGAAGAATTTCGATTGGCATATATGTTGCTACTTTTTAATGTGTGTGTATGTGTGTGTGTGTATATATATATATATATATATATATATATATATATATATATATATATACTCTCCAAATTTTTCAAAATATGAAATATATGTGTCTTATTGTACACTCCCTAAATTCATTCGTATTCATGTATGTGGATTTATAATTAAATTTTCAAAAGATTATTCTCAGAAATATTCATCCACCTGAAATACATATTTGTTTCCTAGAACTGAAAACTAACTTCAGTGAATGGTGCAAACGAATCCTAATATTTCTACAGTAACTGACCCAGTGTCACATCAATGCAAGTAGATTATTATGGAACATGATATGTATTTTGATGTTCATTTTTAGTCAACACTGGTACATTACTATTTCTTCAGTTTATGCCATCATAAGATATATATTTCATACACAAGTTAGCAAATTTATAGGCATTTGTTTCACTTTCAATAACTTCCTTCTTCAGAACACATGTATTCCTCCATGTTTCTTGATAAGACTTTTCATGAGACTTCTTTCTGAACACATTATTTTTGATTTCCATAATCACTTTTGAAGCAAAACTCACACACTCGTCATGATAAAATATAACCCTAATATTACCATTAGAAGTATAACTGGTTGGAATGAATGATTGTATATCAATATAAGATTTCCTGTATATTTTCAGATATCAATTCAATCCGTTATTTAACATTTACCAATTATATTATTTACTCTCAGTATGGTCTATTCTTGCATTATCTCTATATTCATAGAGAGATGGTACACCTCTTTGTACTCATAAATACTCATTTATACGTCTCCAAAATATTGCTCCCAGAAATGGTGGAAGAAATACTCATGTCACCTGACCTACATATACATTTTATCACAGTAATATTCTGGAAAATAAAGCAAAGGTCACACTTATAATTGTACCAAAGCCTAAATTTAAAGTGAGCATGGATTTCTGAAAACATCCATGACCAGGTTGCCTAATGCTCTCAAATGTCAATGTAATTGTTGACTACATATTTGTTTCTTTCTAAGATTATATATTCAAACTCAACCCTGTTGAAAATGTCTAATCCTATCACTCACTTTAAACTTTGCCTGATATCCTAATGTCTCTATTGATATCTCTTTTCCTTCATAATTTCCCAGTTCATCATTTTGACTGTGCATTTGTGCTGACATTTACATTCACTCTCTACCTGAAACCCAATTGCTAAACAACTTTTGGTCCAAATACTATACTCTCTCTTCTTTCTGAATCTACCGACTATCTCCCAAATCCTACTGACTATCCTTTTTAGAATGGATGTTCTCTTCAACATTCAATTATCCAAGGTACAAGGTCCGATGCCATTGTGTATTGATTCATCTGAGACATCTGTGCAGGACATAATTCAAAGCTAAGTCTCCCAATCAAGGGCCCAATCCCTTTCTGGGCTTCAAATCTTACTTAGATTTCTGTTTTCATACATATATTTGACCTCTATATTCTTATAAATATCGCTGGTTTTCAATACCATTATTCATCCAGCAAAATGATTCCTAACCCAAATCGAACATGTTATTAACCCAAACCATATACTGTTCCCACATTCTAACTTTATAGAAGAGCAGGGACAGTGTTTGTCTTACAATAAGGAATGTAGGGGATATAACACCTGCTGAAAACCTCAAAGTTCCATGCAGAAATAATCCCTGGAGAAGATGTAGGCAGCTATGAAGGACCAGAGAGTGCAAAAGTCTTCTTCCATGGAAAACAGCCTTGTCTGAATGAGGGGTTGTGTCGGAATCAGCCTCTCTGTTCCTAATGTACAGAAGATGGACAAATCCAGCCCTGTGTGGAGAGCTGTTCACGGGTGCCTATGGGTGATATACCATTCTAACTTGTGAAAGTGTCACGGGAAATAGGGGCAGCATCCATCTCATGGGACCCTTGGAAGCAACTGTTAGGACAAAGTGCTTGCAAAGGCAGTGAACTTATTCAGTTCCTGAAGAAAGTGACCTCACCTCTATTCCTTGGTGATGGAACTCTCTGAACTTGCGATATAGGAAGCCAGGCACTCAGAGCCAGTCCCAGTCCCAGTCCCAGTGGGCTCACTTGTTTGGATATTCCAATGACAGAGACAGTCTTTTTTGGTATATACTGATGTGAGGATGGCCAAATGCCAGGAAAGCTTTGAAGACTGGCCTTTCCAGAGAAAGCAAGTAGTGGCTCACCGTGGGCTCCTGACATTTTCAGAGTTCGCCAAGGAGACCATATCTGAGACAGGACAGGCCATTTCAGAGGAACATAGTAAGGCTCACCAGTGAGAGTACACTCTGAATAGTCACAGACATACTTGGGGAAAGGAGATGCATTTGTGGTTTTAGTTGTGTGTTTGTGGTTTTGTCTCATGTTCTGAGAAAATGTAGGAAAGGCGGTTTGTTTGGTTTGGAGTGAACTGTTTCTAGTAAGTCGTTTGACAAGGCAAGTGTTTCTATGTCTGTGTTTCCCAGTGTGTCTGTGGTTGTAGACATTAGAAAAGAGAATGCATCAATGGATGTGTCCTGTCTAGTAGAAAGCTTCCCAGCATCAATCTTGCCCAATATATAAATGGACTGTGGCTTGCCTTATCGAAGGGCAACACCTTCAAACTTCCTAAGTTCTTGTTTCCTTCCTGAATTCTGGCTACACTCCAGAATAGGCTCATGGTTTTCTGTCCAAGATATTTACCACCTCCAAGCTCTGTGATATGGGCATGTACTGGATAGCTGAAGGGAATGGCGAGCATCTCAGAAAACTCAGATATCAGTGTGACCAGTAAAGTCTCAGTGGAGAAACTCTGCTTTGGGGCTTTTGCTTGCCTATTGTTCTTTTGCCCTGAATGTCCGGAAGGACTTTGCCTCAGGCCACCCCTTTGTGAAACCTGAAGTAACCAGTTTTCAAATGGATATAAATGGGCATTACCTGTGGCTCTTTACTTAACTGCTTTGGAAAGGGATGTGTCTGAATCAGTCTCTTGGCCCTGTGTGAGTCTATGGCTTAGATTCCCTACACCTGATGGATGTAAAGAAAAATCCCATGTGTGCATACAAAATCAAAATGGCAAAAATTACAGTCATTGTAGATGAAGTCTCTCGCCTTTCTCTGTAAGGTTTCTGACCTCCATCAAGTGAGAATAAGGATCCTTTGGGTCAAATGAATTCTTCAAAGCCATGGAGAGGCTAGCCCATCGGTGCTTCGGTTTTCTCTTGACTACAGTTCACATAAATAATCTAAATGCCACAGTTAAAAGGCCTAAAATTGAAGAAGTTGAAAAGTATTAATGGCAGACCTATTTGATCACTCCTGGTTTACGGTAAGGGTGTCCAGGCCACCCTGACTTTAGGCAAATGAGGGTTAAGGGAGCTTATTTTGAACACTGTCTTGGGCTGCACCCCTTATGGAAAACTCCAGCCAAAGGATATGATGAGTGTCTATATGGAAGAAGATTAGGGCCGTGTGGAGTGTTTTGGTTTTAATTGTGGTCATTTGTGTGGTGGTTGGAAGAAATGACTGGGTCTACCTGTGCTTGAACTCTGGTGTGATTCCCCTTAGAGACTGAGTTCTAGAACTTACCTCAGAGAAGTATTGCCATGAATTGTTTTGGGATTTTAGGAAGCCACGCAATGAAAGTCGCCCTTGGAAACTGAGATCTAGGCCCAGGGTGGCTTTCCACAAAGCACTGGGAATCTCAGCCAGGATATCACTTGATTGTATTCTGAAAGACATGGCAGCCATAGTTCAGTGTCAAAAAACACATGGACCTCATATTGTAGACCTCAATAGGACTGGATTCAAGTGACCTTTTGGCCACTATTTTGGAAGCCTTGCCTTTGAGAGTTCTCCAGAGCTTTCATTGAAATGTGCTTCTTCACCATTTAACGGTTCCTGAATATATTGAAACCCATAGTGCTTGCAACATCATCCTAGAAAAATGGCTAGAAAAATACCGTGAAATTTTTGAAATTCCCATGACCTGGTGGCACTGGAGAACCTTTGGATGTGCTGTTGCTGATCTTGAGTGTGCCAGACACTGCCTTGATTGACTGGGTTTCATGAAAGTGGTGTAGAACAGAGATGCCAGTAATTTGGAGCCTGCTGATTAGTGGGCCTAGAACAGTGGTGGGAAGGTTTGTGGTAAAACATGTAGTGCGGCAATGTGGATCTGCCCTTGGCTTCCAAATGGTTGTTACTGACATGGTGCAGCCAGCAGACGCTTCTTTGTAAAGGCATCTTGTTATATTGAGTGGTTTCAGGGCAATGTTCAGAATCAGGTTGCTATGGTCAAGGGGGAAAGCAATATGGGATAGAAGCCTGGTTGGTGCGTTATCCTGCAGACCCTGACCCACCACTCCCGACAGAAATCCCTCCAGCACTGTGTCCCAGTTGAACTCCATGTATTTTGTGAAGCAAATACCAAACTCCCAGTGCAGCAGCGAGAAACAGCACAAAAATTGGAGGATGCCCAAATGGCTTCACAGTCCACACGGGGATACACTTAGCCCCCAGTGGCCACAGGTTACCTACAAAGAGAGAATTCAGCACTGCTGCCTCATTTTCATTGGAAAATAAGAAACAATTTCCTCCATGTCACATAGATGCAGACCCAGCATTGATGGTCTCAGTACAAAGGAAGCTAAAGCTCCTGACAACCACATATAGTTCAAGGGCCCAACCTCAGAGGCAGTTTCTCAAGAAGTCTTTAGGCCAGCAGAACTCCATGTTTGTGGAGTGTTTACCCTGTCCCTTTCTTTTCGAAAATCATCTACCACCTCGAATTTTTCAAAACTGTGAGCATATTCCATTCCAGATATGTATTCACTGATTTTCTAATTCTTCTCCTCTAATGGTGTTTTAGTTGGAGCGAAGGTACTGTCAAGGCATTTTTCTGTATGAGAGTGGGAGGATATTTGTGGAGCACACATTTACATACACATTGGATTCATTTTCCAATTTTTCTTTCGAAATACTGAATCCCCGACACTAACCCCTACCCTACTACACTTGACTACTAATACTAATAAGATGGAGAAAAATAACTCAAACAGAATAAAAATACAAGCATTTCAGAGGAGGCATGGTGTATAGTTGGACTTGCCTTTTGCATTATATATTGTGGGAGTTATAAATCTAGTCAACTTTTTGTTGAAGTCATTCTCCATGTTTTTTTTAAAGTTAACCAATATGTGAATTCCTGTCTCCCCTCTCTCTAGCCTATTCACCACCTGTATTTTTATATGCAAACATAGAATCCTACCTGGGACCACACGTCCATTCATGTGAGGTGGCTGACTTGACAGATACAAATTGTAAGGGATCACTCCTCCTAAATGATGTTGGAACTGAAAATTCAAATTATGGGTGAGCTTCCTACTTGATCAATATTATTCATAAATCCATGTTCAGTTAAATAAATATTTTTGGATCTGTCAATGATATATATTTCATTTTGAATTTTGATTGGCATATATATTGCTATTTTTAATGTCTGTGTGTGTGTGTGTGTGTGTACACACACACACACAGACACACACACACACACACATATATATATATATATAGATAGATAGATAGATGGATAGACTCTCCAGATTTTTCAAAATATGAAATATGTGTTTTATTTTACACTCACCAAATTCATTCATATTCATATATGTGAATTTATAATCAACTTTTCACAAGATTATTCTTAGAAATATTCATTTACCTGAAAAACATATTTCTTTCCTAGTACCGAAAAGGAACTTCAGTGAATGGTGCACACAAATCCTAATATTTCTACAGTACCTGACCCAGTTTAACATCAATGCAAGTAGATTCCAATTGGACATGATGTGTATTTTGACGTTCATTTTTATTCAACACTGGTAGATTACTATTTCTTTAATTTATGCACATCATAGGATATGTATTTCATCCACAAGTTAGGAAATTTATAGGCATTTGATTCACTATCAATCACTTCCTGCTTCAGAGCACATGCATTCCTCCATGTTTCTTGACTGGTCTTTTCATGAGAAAAGGGATGGACAATGCAAGGTAAGGCAACTAACATAGCACCGAACACAGCGAAACAGTCCTATTTGGTTGCAACCGGATTTAGAGGGCATTGCTTCTATTGTAATCATTTAATCCCCTGAACTCCAAGTTTAGATTGTTTCAGAATTTTGTACCTAACATGTAAGGGAGGGACTCAGAAGTTCACAGTCTGCAGAAGTTCATTAAAAGCAGTTTTTGTTTCTGTTTTTTTTTTTTTTCTGTTCTGTGCAAGTTAACATTTCAAGGACACCTGGGAGGGGCAGAGCTTTTTTCTTCTCTTTTTTTTCTCCCTGCCAGCTTTTACCATGGAGCCCAGTTGGTAACTTCTTTAACTTAGAACTGTAGCCATCTCTGTCAAGCCCCAGCTCAAGGCCAGAGGCCTTGTTCACATATTGCCAGCATTGTGACTGACTCTTTCCAAACACATTATTTTCGATTTCCATAATCACTTTTGTAGCAAAAATAACATATCTTCATGATAAACCATAACGCTAATATTGATATTAGATGTATAAATGGTTGGAATGAATGATTGTATATCAATATAAGATTTCTTATATATTTTCAGATATCAATTCAATCCGTTATTTAATGTGGAACCAGTTATATTATTTATTCACTTATGGTCTATTCATGCATTATCTCTATATTCATTGACACAGTGTATACCTCTTTGTACCCCCTATACCCATTTATATGTTTTCAAAAAATTGCTCCCAGAAATGGTGGAATAAACACTCATGTCACCAGATCTACATATACATATTATCACAGTAATATTCTGGACACAAATGCAAACGTCACACTTATGATTGTACCAAAACCTAAATGGAAAGTGAGCATGGATTACAAAAAACATCCATGTCAAGGTTGCCTAATGCTCTCAAATGTCAATCCTATTGGTGACTACATATTTGTTTCTTCCTAAGATTATATATTCTAACTCAACCCTGTTGAAAATGTCTAATCGTATCACACACTTTATACTTTGCCTGATTTCGTAATGTCTTTATTGATATCTGCTTTCCTACGTTCTTTTCCCATTTCATTATTGTGACTGTTCACATGTGCTGACATTTACATTCACTCTCTAACCGAACCCCTATTGCTAAAGAGATTTTGTTCCAAATCCTATACTCACTCTTCTTCCTAAACCTACCGACTATCTTCTTAATCCTACCGACTATCCCTTTTTGACTGGATTTTCTCTTCTACATTCAATCATCCAAGTAATGTTCGTGCAAGCATCGGAGGAAGAGACCACCAGGAGAGTGTCTCATGCCACAGCAAGAGGTTTATTGGGGGTCCAGCATGCTGTGGCTCAGAGCTCACAAGAATAGAGCAGAGAGCCCTGAGAACAGCTTAAGCAGAGCTTATATACTTTCCTTGAAAAGGGTAGGGACGGAAATTTATTGATGGGTCAGAGCGAGTGGGCGGTTTGCGTGTAATCGGATGAGGGAATACATTCTGCAATTTTGAAGTTGGGGACAGCACAATCTGGGAACAAGGTTAGCAAACAGTTCTCAATATTTCAACAGTGTTTTGTTAAGCATACAAAAAAACAGGAAGTTCCAAGTTCCTTTTTTATTAACCTTTCATTCCCCACTTCTTCTTCTGGCTAATTTTAATCATAATAGTGATCATTGGGGGGTGTCACATTCTATGTCTGCTAGTGGGGTATTACCATAAGTTTAACTTGTCCAATTTGAGCTTGGAAAAAAGAAATTACACGGTTGAGCAAACAGGGTTTTATCGTTAGCTATAATATGGAGATTATTATTGGACAGGCCAGGGGTGATAAAAGCGTAGATAAACAGGGGGACTGTGATAACCAAGACTCAAACCACCCTTTTGGGGCGTCTGTCTCTCATTGACACTCTTCAAGGCATCCTTTTATTTTACTCATAGGTTTTTTTACAACTTCATTATGGTCGGCATAAAAACAGCATTCTTACATCAATGCAGCACAAAGGCCCCCTTCTCTCATGAAGAGGAGGTCAAACCCTCGACTGTTGTGTAAAACAACTTCAGAGAGAGAGGTTAAAGATTCCTGAAAACTGTGATGGAGGTTTCTAATATCTTTAAGTTTTGGTCTATTGCTGCTTCTATTTGGGTCATTTGTTGTGCACCATGGACCAGGGCAGTGGTTCCTGTGACTACCCCTGCAGCAACTCCACTTCCTAATATGATAGGTAAAGTAAGAGATATATGTTCCCAGTGGAACTGGGTTGTATGCCCCCCTGTTTGAACTTCAAATGAACCTGGGTCATTATAGAGCAATCTGGGAAACATCTTCACCATTTCACAATTAATCACATCTGTTGACCATTTCATTAAAACATAAACAATGTTTAAGTATATAGAATTATACTGTTGTAGGGGCAGTCAAGGCAAGGCACCTAAGATAGCACAGAAGACAGGGAAACAGTCCTATTTGGTTGCAACCGGATTCAGTGGGCATTGCTTCTGTTGTAATCAATTAATTCCCTGAACCCCAAGTTTAGGTAGTTTCAGAATTTTGTACCCAACATGAAAGGGAAGGGACTAAGAAGTTCACAGTCTGCAGAACTTCACAAAAAGAAGTTTTTTTCTGTTTTTTCCTCTTTGGTGGGCAAGTTAAACTTTCAAGGACACCTGGGAGGGGGGGAGCTTTTTCTTCCTTTTCTTTTATCCCCCTGCAGCTGTTACCATGGAGCCCAGTTGGTAATTTTATATCTTAAAAATATAGCCATCTCTATGAAGCCCCAGCTCAAGGCTAGAGGCCTTGTTCACATATTGTGTGAAAAACTATTAAAGGGGTGTCAAGCTTAGGAGTGCTGATTTTTGCAGCCAGTAGCCAAGTAGAGCAGGGCAACAGAAAAACAGGAAGTTTATCTACACTGAACTCTTTTATAGGGACTCTTTTGCTGAAAATCCTAAAGTCATGGTGAAGACTTCTGGAGAAGTTCAGTTAAGATTTTTCTGTGGGCCTGGTACAGAGGGGGAAGACGGGGAAGGCGGAGGGTGAGAGCTGCTCCGTGGATCTGAGAATTAGGAAGGAGAGATATAAAAGAATAATGGGAAAGGGGTTTGGGATTTTCCTAGAAACAAAAACTTGAGCAGTATAACCGGTAGAGCAGAGGGGAAGACGGGAGTGACTATCCCGAAAAGCCTGTGAGGCACTTTAAATTCTTAGTAACCTGTTTTCAGTGATCACAAAGCAACTTTAAAGGTCATTTTCATTACATCTTCAATAGGGGTCTGAGGGATCTCCTAAGCTGGTTTGAGCTTTAGGTTAGCTGGTAAGAGGACCTGGTGCGACCCGGTGCGGGTACTGACAGAGGAAGAGAGGAGTGAGTGGGTGGATGGGTACCTCAGTACCTGCTAACTCAGCAAGGGGGCAATGCTCTGAGAACCAGCGGAGGTTTGGGTTTTGGATCTAGTAATTGGAGGGGAGAAATAAGGTTGCTGATGTAGGACTGACAGCAGAGAGTCTGGAGCAGAAAGCTGAGGGTGAGGAACTATTGGAGAAGCATAGTTCAGGATGTGAGGGAAACAGGGAAAAGGCCTCCACATAGGGGAATTTCCTTTCACCCTTTTGAGCACTTGCAGAAGGTAAAAAGGTCACACAGAATTTGAGGATCTAGAGACTCCTCTTGGCGCCATCTGTTTTAGATGTCTAAGTAGTAATATGACCAATGCTGTGTACTGAATTTGATGAGGATTTTACATTCCACCAGGCAGCCCCTGTATGCTCAAATCCCCATGACTTACAGAAGAAGTCATCTTTTCCCACACTCAGCCATGGCGGTTTGTGGCTTTGATAGTCTGCGGGGCAAACATACAAATATAGGCTAGCCAACCTGCATCTGGCTTGCCTGTCTATACAACCATAATGTTTGTTTCCATTATCTATGGTACGGAAATTATTTAATGGAATTTTAGTGGGATCCTCTTCATCAAGGATATCCTAATAGGAAAGACCTATATCCAGCTGACAAATGTCTGGGTGGAGAGATGGCCACCAGGTTCCTAAGGGGGCTGTATGCAAGATAGACCATACTTCTTGTCTTGTAGGATTTGTGATCAGCCATTGCTGCTGAACGGGCTAATGAGTGTTAGGTCTACTGGTGGCCAAGGGGAAAGTCTATAGCCTTATCTACGTGGCAAATACACAATTAGAACGGGTTACCAGTCTTTTCCAGTTTCCAGCCAGAGTCTGGACAGGTTGCAGGCTTGAGATGAGAGGCATGGATCCAGGAAGTGATTCCGTCTACTTTTACCGCTGTAGGTGTTATAAGTAGCACCTGGTATGGTCCTTTCCAGCGGGGTTCCAGGGATGACACCTGATGTCCTCTTATGTAGAGGAATTCTCTTACTTGATATCGATGTGGAGTCCCCTCGTCCCCAGGTTGGAAGGCAGTGGCCAGCTGTTTCCACAGGTATAGCTGAGTTCTTTCAAGAGATTTAAGTCTGTCAAGCAAGGGTGTGTGGAAGGGATACTTAGGTCTTAAGAGTTGGGGTTAGGTCCCTTACCAGAGGAGGGGCCCCATAGAGAATTTCATAGGGGGTGATGTTACACAAAGAAACAAAGGGAGTATTTCTTTCATGAAACAGTGCATAAGGCTGGAGCATAGTCTACCCTTTTATGACGGTCTCTAAGCTTAATTTATTTAAGGTCTCTTTAATGCTTCTATTTATTTTTTCATGTGTCCTGAGCTTTGGGGTCTATAAGCACAATGTAACTTCCAATTAATCCCCAGGGTCCTGGCTAACCCCTGGTTTACCTGGCCCATGAACGCCGTTCAATTATCAGACCACATTACATTAGGCAGGCCCTGTCTTTGAAAAATATCTTTCAGGATCTTCTTGACCACAATTTGTGCCGTTTTTTTTTTTTTTTTTTTTTTTTTTTTTTTTTTTTTTGTGGGAAAGGCTTCAATCCATCCTGAGAATGTATCTACAAAGACTAGGAGATATTTAAGTCCATATCTCGCTGGCTTAATTTAGGTAAAGTCCACTTCCCAGAATTGTCCTGGTCTGGTTCCTGGTACGTGCTTTCCTGCAGGAAGCTTGGAATGGTAAGCATTAACCAATTAACAGAACCGACAGGCTTTTGTTACCCATTCAGTTATTTCCATTCACTGTGAGTGAGTTAGTCTAAAACTCTGTTCTTGATCCTACAGGAATGGCCGCAGTTTCTTTGAACTAAGTTGATTGAGTTGATGTACATTTTTAACATAGTGTAGGGCTTTCTGAAATTGCAGGCTGGGCTCAGTGAAGTTGAGGTGTTCAGTGTTAGTGTTCTTAGATGTTATCAAAAGCTTGCTGGTGCTCAAAGGGTCCATTGGAATTGGGCATTCTCATTTAACAGCGGGTATAAAGGAGCAGCTATGAACACAAACCCAGGTCCATAACCTGCAAAAGCCAGCAGTTCCAAGAAACTCTCTATGTTGTCTCCTGTTAAATGGGGGTGGTATCTGCACAACGTTTTGTTTCCTGGGGTCAGTGAGCCATCATTTACAGTCCCTAAGGAAATACCCCAGGAAGATTACTTCTTGCTGGCAAATTTGGGCCTTTTTGGCCAAAGCTCTATACCTGAGTTGAGCAAGCTCAGATAATAGTGCTTGGGTCACAGACTCAAAGTTTTCCTTGGTGTTGGCTGCCAGGAGCAGGACATCCACATATTAAATCAGGGTGACTTCGGGGTGTGTAGTTCTGAAGTTGTTGAGATCTCTGTGAAGGGCTTCATCAAAGAGAGTGGGGGAGATTTTGAACCCCTGTGGGAGTCTAGTCCAAGTTAGTTGACAAGACGTTCCTGTTTCTGGGTCTACCCACTCGAAAGTAAACAGCAACTGACTATCTTTATGCAGAGCCAAGCAAAAGAAAGCATCTTTTAAGTACAGAACAGTATACCATTTTCACTCAGCCACAGCAAAGTGTTTATTGGGGGTCCAGCATGCTGGGGCTCAGAGCTCACTTGAATAGAGCAAAGAGCCCTGAGAACAGCTTTAACAGAGCTTATATACTTTCCTTGGACAGGGCAGGGAGGGAAATTTATTTATGGGTCAGGGCGAGTGTGCAGTTTGCATGCAACTGGGTGAGGGAGTACATTCTGCAGTTTGGCAGTTGGGGATAGCACATTCTGGGAACCAAAATAGCAAACAGTTCTCAAGATTTCAACAGTGTTTTGTTAAGCATACAGAAAAACAGGAAGTGACAAGTGACTATTTTATTAACCTTTCACCAAAGCAAATGGAAAGTGAGCATGGATTATTAAAAACAACCATGCCCAGGTTGCCTAATGCTCTAAAATATCAATCCTATTGATGACTACATATGTCTTTCTACCTAAGATTATATATTCATCCTCAACCATGTTGAAAATGTCTAACCCTATCACTCACATTATACTTTGCCTGTTTTCCTAATGTCTCTATTGATATCTGCTTTCCAACATATTTTTCCCAGTTCATCATTGTGACTGACTCTTCGTATGTGCTCATATTTACGTTCACTCTCTACCCGAAACCCTATTGCTAATGAACGTTTTGTCCAAATCCTATACTCACTCTTTTTTCAAAACCTACTGACTACCTTCCTAATCCTGCCGACTATTCCTTTTTGACTGGATGTTCTCTAAGACATTTATTCATCCAAGGTACAAGGTCCTCTGCCATTGCATATCGATTTATCTGAGACATCTGTGTAGAACATAATTCAAAGCTAAGTATCGCACTAAAGGCCCAATTCCCTTCTGGGCTTCAAATCGTACCTAGATTTCAGGTTTTATACTTATATTTCACCTATATATTCTTGTGAATATCGCAGGTTCCTAATACCATTATTTATCCCACAGAATGTTTCTTAACCCAAATAAAATATATTATTAACCCTAACCATACACTGTTCCCTCAATCTAACTTTACAAAAGAGCAGGGACAGAGTAGGTCTTACAATACAGGAATGTAGGGAATCTTCCACCTGCTGAGAACCTCAAAGGTTGATGCAGAAATGATCCCTGGAGAAGATGTAGGCAGCTATGAAGGACCTGAGAGAGCAAAAGTCATCTTCCATGGCAAACAAGCTGGTCAGGATGAAGGTATGTGTCTGAATCAGCCTCTCTCCTATTGATATAAAAAAGATGGACCAAAACAACCCTGTGTGGAGAGCTTCTCCTGGGTGTCTATGGTTGATATACCATTCTAACTTCTGAAAGTTTCACAGGAAGTAGGGGCAGCCTCCATCTCAAGGGACCTTTGGAAGCAACTGTAAGGACAAAGTGGTTGCCAAGGCAGTGACCTCATTCCCTTCCTTTAGGAATTGACCTACCTCACTTCTTTGGTGATGAAACTCTCTGAACTTGAGATCCAGGAAGCCAGGCATCCAGAGCCAGGCCCAGTCCCATTCCCAGTGGGCTCACTTGTTTGGATTTACCAAGGAGAGAGTCTGTCTCTCTTGGTACCTAATGGTTTAAGGATGACCAAATGCAAGTAGAGCTCTGAAGACGGGCCTTTCCTGAGAAAGCAGGTAGTGGTCAGCACAGGCTCCATACAACTTCACAGAGATGGACAAAGAGACCAGATCTGAGACAGGACAGGCCATTTCGGGGGAACATACTATGGCCCACAAGTCAGAGGACACTCTGGATCCTCACAGACTTACTTGGGGAAAGAGGTGCCTTTTTGAGAGTGGGTGTGAGTTTGTGGTTTTGTCTCATGTTCTGAGAATAGGTAGGAAAGGCGGTTTGTTTGGTTTAGAGTGGACTGTTTCTAGAAAGTGCTTTGACAAGGTGAGTGTTTCTGTGTCTGTGTATCCCACTGTGTTCTTGGTTGTACACATTAGAAAAAGGAATGCATCAATGGATGTATCCTGACTAGTAGAAAGCTTTCCAGCATTCATCCTGCCCATTTTAAAAAAGGACTGCTGGTTGCCTTTTCGATGGGCAACACCTACTAACTTTCTAAGTTCCTGTTTTCTTTCTGAATTCTGGCCACTCTCCAGAATAGGCTCATGGTTTTTTGTCCAAGATATATATACCACCTCCAAGCTCTGTGACATGGCCATGTACTGGATTGTTGAAGGGAATGACAAGCATCTCAGAAAACTCAGATATCATTGTGACTAGTATAGTCTCAGTGGAGAAACCCTGCATTGGGATTTGCTTACTTATTGTTATGTTGCTCTGAAGTCAGGAAGGTCTCTGCCTCAGGCCACCCCTTTGTGAATCTTGAAGAAAACAGTTTTCAAATGGAAATGAATGGGCATCACCTGTGGCTCTTTGCTTAATTGCTTTGGAAAAGGATGTTCTGAATCAGCCTCGTGGCCCTGTGTGTGGCTGTGGCTTAGATTAGCAGCGCCTGATGGATATAAAGAAAGATCCAATGTGTGCATCCAAAACCAAAATGGCAAAAAGATCAGTGATAGTGGATGAAGTCTCTCGCCTTCCTCTGTAAGGTTCCTGACCTCCACCAAGTGACAATAGGTATCCTTTGGGTCAAATGAGTTTTTCCAAGCCTTGCAAATTTACTTTGGTTTCCTAATGACTCCAAATCACATAAAGAATCTATACCTGACAGTCAGTAGGCCTCAAATTGGAGAAGCAGAGCAGTATTACAGGAAGAACTATGTGATCAATCCTGGTTCACAGGAAGGGTGTTCAGGCCACCCTGAGGTTAGGCAAATGAGTTGCAAGGGAGCTTATTTTGGACACTCTCGTGGGCTGCGCCATTCATGGAAGCCTCTAGCCAAAGGTTATCATGAGTGTATGTATGTAAGAAGATGAGTGCCATGTGGGAGTGTTTTGGATTTAATTGTGGTCATATGTGTGGTGGTTGGAAGAATGACTGGGTCCACCTGGGCTTGAAAACTGGTGTGATTCCTCTCAGAGACTGAGTTCTGTAACTGACCTCAGAGATGTAATTGCTTTGGAAAGGGATGTGTCTTAATCAGGCTCTTGGCCCTGTTTGAGGCTGTGGCTTAGATTATCAGCAACAGACGGATCTAAGAAAAGATCCCATGTGTGCATCCAAAACCAAAATGGCCAAAAGAGCAGTCATTGTGGATGAAGTCTCTCGCCTTCCACTGTAAGGTTCTGAAAGAATAAAACAAATTGAAATTGAAACGTAAACAACCAGGTTTTGTAAAGTTTCCAAGCTGCACTCAGAACCTGAAATTCCTGTGGCAGTTAAGACAATTCCTGAAACTGCCCATTAGATGTGTGTTGAAATCTTCCCTGAACACCTAGTTACTTAACAACCCTTTCCCAGAAACCGTGCAGCTCACCACGTATACATCTCAGGGCTTCAACCAATAAATTTAAACGTATACCCCTTCTCAGGGCTGACCAATCACTCCCTGCCTGACCTTTTCCCGCCAATGAATGTGCTAATCATGTTTAAGATTTGTTATTTGATTTTCCCGTGGTACATGATGATTTCCTAAAGGAGGCAATGATGTATGTAAATCCCTGCTCTCTCTAAAGAATGTATATATACTCTGCTCAAGTTGCTCTCGGGGCTCTTTGATTTTTGGTCCTCTGAAGTGAGCTCTGAGCCCCAGCATGCTGGACCCCCAATAAACCCTTTGCTGATGCATGAGAAAACCTCTTTGTTGTCTTTTCCTCTGACGTTCGCCGCACCTATTTATCTGGAGGCCCCAGGTGAGATATCCGGCAGCGGTGGACGAAAGACCTCAAGGGACTCCTCTCGGGGTTAGTAAGGAGCCTATTTCTGGTTTCGGATTTCAAGTCAGGGCATGGCAAAGTGGCTGTTGGTGAAGAGCATTAGCTCTCTCCTATGGTGTGACAGACCTGTCACAGAGCCCAAGGTCACGTTTCTGGGGGACACTCCGGAAGACTAGGGAAATCAAAGAATAGTAGTTTCCTCATCCCAGTTACATTTTGCTTCAGGATTCGGTTTGCCAGCCCATCAGGTTTTGCCGGCTACTCAGTTTGGTTCATTGTCCCAAACTCATGTTGAGTTTACTGTCTGTCTTTATTGCCTAACCCATTAAGATTTACCAGTTACTCAGTTCTAATCTTTTTCTTGGAGTCATGTTAAACATTTACTGTTTGTTTTTTTCTGTGTTGCGTTTGTGTCTTCACTGTCCCTGTTTGAGTAATTCCCATTATGGGACAAAGCACATCCTCTTCTCTGTCTCCGACCCTTGATCATTGGACTGATGTCCGCTCAAGGGCCCAGAATCTTTATTTTCCAGTAAAACGCTGTACCTGGCAGACTCTCTGTGCTTCAGAATGGCCCATCCTCGAAGTTGGATGGCCCCCAGAAGGATCCTTCCACTTTCCTCTAATCCGAAAAGTCAGAGATATTGTCTTTCAGCTTTGGCCACTTGGCCACCCAGATAAAGAGCCATATACCCCTTCCCCCATGATCCTATCATTCAAACCATCCACTCCTCCCCCTCTTCCTTCCATTCTCCCTGAGTCACAAGACTGGACACTCCTCCCCCTCCTTATCATCTACTCTCCCTCCCCAACCCCCAACACAGTTCCTGATGATCCTCCAACCGCTGACTCAGCCTCTCCACTGCTATAGGCAATTGGGCCAGACCCAAGCCCTCTAGGGGACTTCTCTGCAGCAGCAGCAGCCCCTCCTCCCCTGGAGGAAGCTGGGCAACCTAAAGGAACCCACCGGAGGCGGATAATAGAAAACTCAGAAGCCCCTGTGATACTCTCTTTCCGTCCCTATGGGCCCATGAACCGACCCAACTGGGACCCCAACACCTTTGAAGGTAAGAAGCATCTGTCCACTTATCACTGGGCTCTAATAGCGGGTCTCCGAGTGGCCGCCAGAGGGCTGACCAATTTGGCCAAAGTAAGAGAGATTATCCAAGGGCCTAATGAGTCTCCCTCTATGTTTCTGGAGAGAATTATGGAAGAATATAGGAAATATACTCCTTTTGATCCTCAGGCAGAGGACCAAAAAGGATCTGTTACAATGGCCTGTATTGAGAAGGCTGCCCAAGATATTAAGAGAAAGTTACAATGTCTAGATGGATTACAAGATACGAACTTAAGAGATTTAGTCAGAGAAGCTGATAAAGTATATTATAAAAGAGAAACTGAGGAGGAGAGGGAACAGAGGATAGAGAAGGAAAGGGAACAAAAGGGGGATGAAAGGAGCAAAAGGCAGACTAAAACATTGGCTAAGGTTTTGTTCACAGCAGCAAATATGCCAGAAGTTAAAAAGCTTGGAGTCAGGAAGGGATACTTGGGCCCATGCCAAAGGCTGCCCCTGGCCTCAGATCAATGTGCCTACTGTAAAGAAAAAGGACACTGAGCCAAAGAGTGCACCCAAAAGAAGCAACCACGCCAGCATGCCATGCTGACTCTAGAAGAGGACTAGGAATGTTGGGGCTCGGATCTCCTCCCCGAGATCAGGGTAACATTTGAAGTGGAGGGGACTCCAGTGAACTTTGGAGAGGATACAGGAGCAGTATTCTCAGCCCTTAAGACCCCACTGGGCTCCTATCAAATAAATGGTCCCTAGTTCAAGGGGATAATGGCAGTACATATCGGGCTTGGACAACTAAGAGGATTATGGATGTAGGAAAAGGAAAAGTCCAACACTCTTTCCTAGTATTCCCAGAGTGCCCAGCCCCATTGATGCACAGGGATCTGCTTACCAAACTCGGGGCTAGAATAACTTTTAACCCTTATGTTCCCGAAGTGGATGTTCTAAAGCCTTCAGTGAAACCTCCCATAGTCACAGCATTGACTATGTCCGTTGAAGATGAACATCAACTCTTCGCGCTCCCTAGGACTGATCAAAGATGCAAACTACCACAGAAATGGATAAAAGATTACCCGAATGCCTGGGCAGAAACTGCTGGGTTAGGTCTAGCAATAAAACTACCTCCAATAGAACTAGAATTAAAAGCCTCTGCCTCTCCAATCAGTGTTAAACAATATCCTCTAAGCAAAGAAGCTAAAGATGGGATAAGTCCCCATATTCAGAAATAATTGGCCCTTGGGGTCCTAAGGCCCTGTCAATCATCCTGGAATACCCCCCTGCTACCAGTAAGAAAGGCAGGAACTAGGGACTACTGTCCTGTTCAAGACCTAAGAGAGATAAACAACATAGTGCAGGACATTCACCCAACAATACCCAATCCATATAATTTGCTTAGCACTCTGAATCTGGAGCGGGAATGGTACACTGTGCTGGACTTAAAAGATGCTTACTTCTTCTTGCCCCTACATAAGGACAATCAGTTTCTGTTTGCTTTCGAGTGGATAGACCCAGAAACTTTAACATATGGCCAACTAACCTGTACTAGACACTCACAGGGGTTCAAAAACTCCCCCACTCTCTTTGATGAAGCCCTCCACAGGCCTCAGAACTGCACACCCCGAAGTCACCCTACTCCAATATGTGGATGATCTGCTACTGGCAGCCAACACCAAGAAGAACTATGAGTCTGGGACCCAAGCACTATTATCCGAGCTTGTTCGGCTTGGATATAGGGCTTCTGCAAAAAGGACCAAATTTGTCAGCAAGAAGTAATCTTCCAGGGTTATTCTCTTAGGGGTGGCAAAACATGGCTCAGTGAGCCCAGAAAACAAACCGTTGTGCAGATACCGCCCACATCTAATAAGAGACTATTCAGAGAGTTTCTTGGGACTGCCGGCTTTTGCAGGTTATGGATTCCTGGGTTCGCATCTCTGGCTGCACCTTTATACCCGCTTATAAATGGGGATGCCCATTTCAAATGGACCCCTGAGCACCAAAAAGCTTTTGATAATGTCAAAAAAAGGCACTGCTATCTGCTCCAGCTTTAGCACTCTCAGAAGTAGAAAAACCCTTCACTCTCTACATCGAGAAAACGAAAGGAATAGAACTGGGAGTGTTCACTCAGACTTTGGGACCTTGAAAAAGGCCGGTAGCATTCTTATCAAAAAAATTGGACCCAGTGGCTAGCGGGTGGCCAAATTGCTTAAGAGCGATAGCAGCGGCAGCCCTTCTAAAAAAAGATGTTCATAAATGAACGTTGGGACAGAAGCTAACCATTATAGCCTCCCATGCCCTGGAGAGCTTCATCTGTCAGCCTCCAGAGAGGTGGCTATCAAACTCCAGAATAAACCACTACCAGAGCCTCTGGATTAGCAAAGACAGAATAACTCTGGGACCCCCTGCTCCACTCAACCTGGGTACACTGCTGCCAGAAGAATCATCAGAACCCATCACTCATGAGTGTCAACACATACTGGCAGAGGAAACCAGTATAGGATGAGACTTGAAAAATCCAGCCACTGCCTCACCCAGAAGTCGTATGGTTTACAGACGAGAGCAGCTTCCTCCAAGATGGTAAGCGGCGGGCTGGAGCAGCAATAGTTAGCAAAACTAATGTCATCTGATCCTCTGGTCTCCCAGAAAAGACATCAATCCAAAAGGCAGAACTGATTGCCCTTCCGAAAGCATTGGAACTAGCAACAGGCAAAAGGGCCACCATATACACTGATAGCCGCTATCCATTTGCCAATGCTAATGCGCACAGGGCTATTTACCAGCAAAGGGGGCTATTAACCTCTGCTGGGAAAGAAATAAAGAACAAAGATGAGATCCTCCACCTTCTCTCAGCAGTGCAGAGCACTAAGGAACTAGGTATAGTGCACTGTCCAGGGCACCAGAAGGGAAACGACCCCATGGCGATTGGAAACAGAAGGGCAGATGAGGAAGCTTAATTGGCAGCCCTAAACGTAGTGACTCTGGTAACTTTTTCCACACCGGGGGGAACAACAATCAGGAGATTTGGCCGCACTGGAACATTCAGGCAACTTATCATCTGAGGAGACAGATACAGGACTCTGGGACCCTTCAGAGCCAAGTTTACTATTTCAAAAAGCCCACCTTTATGTCAAAGACGTACACCAACTCACCCACTTAGGCTGAAAAAAGTTATAGGCACTTCTAAAGGACCGGAGAAAGGACTTATTATTGACTGACTCACAGAGGAAAGAAATAGCTGAGCAGGTGACTAGAGCTTGTCAAGTCTGCCAGTTAGTTAATCCTTACCCATCCAAGCTTCCTGCAGGAAAGCGCTTATGAGGAACCAGAACAGGACAATTCTGGGAAGTGGACTTTACTGAAATTAAGCCAGCAAGGTACGGACTTAAATATCTTCTAGTCTTTGTAGATACTTTTTCAATATGGTTTGAAGCCTTCCCCATGAAGAAACAAAAGGCTCAGAGGGTGGTCAAAAGATTCTATAAGACATTTTTCCAAGGTTCAGCCTGCCTAAGGTAATAGGGTCTGATAATGGACTGGCATTCATTGCCCAGGTAAGTCAGGGATTCGCCAGGACCCTGGGGATTAATTGAAAGTTAAATTGTGCTTATAGACCCCAGAGCTCAGGACAGGTAGAAAGGATGAATAGAAACATCAAAGAGACCTTAACGAAAAAAAGCTTGGAGACCGGCATAAAAAATTGAACTCTGCTCCTACCTTAAGCACTGTTTCGTGCAAGAAAAACGCCCTCTGCCTCTTTGTGTAAACTCACCCCTTATGAAATTCTCTATGGTCTCCCTCCTCCAGTAAGGGACCTAACCCCAACTCTGAGACTTAATAATTCCTTTCACACACTCTTTCTTGACAGACTTAAAGCCCTTGAACAAACCCAGCACCCAGCGATACCTGTGGAAACAGTTGGCCACTGCTTATCAGCCTGGAGATGAGGGAACCCCACATCGATATCAAGTGGGAGACTTCATCTACATGAGATGGCATTAGGTGTCATCCCTGGAACCCCGCTGGAAAGGACCATACCAGGTGCTGCTTATAACAACCACAGTGGTGAAAGTGGATGGGATCACTTCCTGGATCCATGCCTCCCATCTCAAGCCTGCACCCTGTCCGGACTCTGGCTGGAAACTGGAACAGACTGGTAACCGTCTCAAGTTGTGTGTCTGTCATGTGGGTAGGGCTATGGATTCTTCCCCTGACCACCAGCAGTCCTAATCCCCATCAGCTTGTTCAGCAACAATGGCAAGTTATAAATCCTACTGGGCAAGTAGTGTGGTCTATTTCACATACAGCCACCATATGGACTTGGTGGCCATCTCTCCACCCGGATATTTGTCAGATTGCCATAGGCCTGTCTGACTGGGATATCCCTGACATAGAGGACCCCCACAGAGATCCCACTCAACCCCAAACCAGGGCAACATAGACCACCTTACCCCATGAATTATGGATATCATCTTCCGCAGCTCAGGTGTAAACTAGCCAATCTTGATTTTTATGTGTGCCCAGCTGATTTCCGAAGTCGCAAACAGGCCCAAACCTGTACAGGACCCAGTGACTTTTATTGTAGATCTTGGGGTTGTGAACAAACGGGAGCTGCATGGTGGAACCCAAACTCCCCCGACAGTACAATTCAGGAAGAAAGAAATGACACCTTGATTGATCCCAAGAAATGTGCTGCTAGCCAAGTGGTGTCAAAAACTCACTGTGGAAAGAATAGTCTATGTTACCCCCTCATTTTAACTTTCAATTCCAAAGGAAGGGGCTACCTCGGAACAGCATGGCCTATGGGAAATACGTGGGGAATGCGATTCTATATATATGGCCCTCGTTATGACTTTGGTCACTGGTTCACCATCCGGCTGAAAAAGGAAGAAAATATCACAGCAATAGAGCCCAATCCCCTCAACCAAGGAATTAAGCCTCCTAAACCTCCCATGGCTAGATCTACCAGAACCCCTCTACCATCTCATACTTCCCGGTTTCCGTCTTTGCCTACTTCCCCAGTCCAGAGTACAGCTGACTCCTCCCCCTGGGAACTAATTAAAGGAACCTTTATTGTACTGAACTCCAAACAGTCAGAACTCCTTGCATTTCAGCCCAGGTACTTGACATCTCTGTAAATTATTGTGTAATGGTGCAGATACTCCCCAGGGTGCTCTATTATGATGTAGAATCATTTGAAGGTCTACTAGGGGGAGAAACAACCCGATTTTGCGGGGAGCCAGTGTCCCTTACTCCTGCCATCCTATTGGGGATAGGAGCTGCTGTAGGAGTGGGTATGGGAACAGCTGCTACTATATGTGGGTCACAACAAATGGCCCGATTAGAAACAGCAATAGATAAAGACTTGAAGACGTTAGAGACCACCATCAGAGCTTTGCAGGAATCCTTAACTTCTCTCTCTGAAGTTGTTTTAAAGAACAGGCGAGGATTAGACCTCCTCTTCATGAGTGAGGGGGGCCTCTGTGCTGCACTGAGAGAAAAATGTTGTTTTTATGCTGACCATACTGGAGTTGTAAAAGAATCCATGAGTAAATTGAGAAAATGCCTTGAAGAGCACCAGAAAGATAGGGAGATTCAACTAGGGTGGTTTGAGTTATGGTTTACCCAGTCCCCCTGGTTAACTACACTCCTATCAGACTTAGCTGGACCCTTGATCATCCTTATGGTGTTGCTAACTGTAGGACCTTGTTTGCTTAACCACATAGTTTCCTTTCTCCAGGCTCAAATTGGGCAGGAAAAACTCATTGTAATCAGACAGAAATACGGTCCACTGGCAGAAATAGAATGTGAGACCCCGCAATAATTATGATTTATTACGTTTAAGATTAAAAGTAGTAAGAAAAAGGAGTGGGAAATGAACGAATAAAAAAATTGAAATTGAAACATAGAACCAGGTTTTTTAAAGTTTCCAAGCTGCACTCGGAACCTGAAATTCCTGTGGCAGTTAAGACAATTCCCGGAACTGCCAATTAGATGTGTGTTGAAGTCTTCCCTGACCACCTAGTTACTTAACAACCCCTTTCCAGAAACCGTGCAGCTCACCACATATACATCTCAGGGATTCAACCAATCAGTTTAAACGTATACCCCTTTTCAGGGCTAACCAATCACCCCCTACCCGACCTCTTCCCGCCAATGAATGTACTAATCATGTTTTAGAGTTGTTATTTGATTTTCCCGTGCTATGTGTTGATTTCCTAAAAGAGGATATGATGTATGTAAAGTCCCTGCCCTCTCTAAAGAATGTATATAAACTCTGCTCAAGTTGTTCTTGGGGCTCTTTGTTCTTTGCTCCTCTGAAGTTAGCTCTGAGCCCCAGCATGCTGGACTCCCAATAAACCCTTTGCTGTGACATGAGACAGTCTCTTGATGGTCTTTTCCTCCGACTTTTGACCGACCTTTTCACCTAAGAAGGACCTGAGAGAGCAAAAGTCAACTCCATGTCAACTTCCATGTCAAACAACCTGGTCAGAATGAAGGAATGTGTCTGAATCAGCCTCTCTCTTCTTAATGTAGATGAAATGGACCAAACCAGGCCTGTATACAGAGCTTTTCCTGGGTGCCTATGGTTGATATACCATTCTATCTTGTGAAAGTGTCACAGGAAGTAGGAGCAGCCTCCATCTCATGGGACCATTGGAAGCAACTGCTAGGACAAAGTGGTTTTCCAAGGCAGTGACCTCATTCAGTTGCTGAAGGAAGTGACCTACCACACTTCCTTGGTGATGGAACTCTCTGAACTTGGGACCAGGAAGCCAGCCACCAAGAGCAAGTCCCAGTCCTAGTCCCAGTGGTCTCAATTGTTTGGATTTACCAAGGACAGAATCACTCTTTCTTGGTACCTACTTATGTGATGATGGCCAAATTCCAGGAGAGCTCTGAAGAGGGACTTTTCTGAGAAAGCAGGTAGTGGCTCAACCATGGCTCCTGACAACTTCAAAGAGTTGGCAAAGAAGACCAGATCTGAGGCAAGACAGGCCATTTCAGGGGAACATAGTATGGCCCACCAGTCAGAGGACACTCAGGATAGTCACAGACATACTTGGGGAAAGGAGGTGCCATTGTGGGTGTCGGTGTGAGTTTGTGGTTTTATCTCATGTTCTGAGAATAGGTAGGAAAGGCAGTTTGTAGGTTTGGACTGGAAAGTTTCTAGAAAGTCGTTTGACAACACGAGTGTTTCTATGTCTGTGTATCCCACTGTATCCGTGTTGTAGACATTTGAAAAGCAAATGCATCAATGGTTGTGTCCTGTCTAGTAGAAAGCTTCCCAGCATTCATCCTGCCCAATTTAAGAATGTAGAGCGGCTTGCCTTATGGATGGGGAACACCTACTATCTTCCTAAGTTCCTCTTTTCCTCCTGAATACTTGCCACTCTCCAGAGTAGCCTTATGGTTTGGTGTCCAAGATATGTACCACCTCCAAGCTCTGTGACATGGCCATGTACTGGATAGTTGAAGGGAATGGGAGCATCTCAGAAAACTCAGATATCAGTGTGACCAGTAAAGTCTCAGTGGAAAAACCCTGCTTTGGGCCATTTGCTTAGTTATGTTTCTATTACCCTGAATGTCAGGAAGGTCTTTGCCTCAGGCCACCCCTTTGTGAAGCCTGAAAAAAACAGGTTTCAAATGGAAATGAATGGTCATCACCTGTGGCTCTTTGCTTAATTGCTTTGGAAAGGGATGAGTCTGAATCAGCCACTTGGCCCGGTGTGACAGCAGTGGCTTAGATTCTCAGCATCTGATGGACCTAAAGAAAGTTTCCAAGTGTGCATCCAAAACCAAAATGGCCAAAAGAGCAGTCATTGTGGATGAAGTCTCTCGCTTTCCTCTGTAAGCTTCCTGAGCTAAATCAAGTGAGAATAGGGATCTTTGGGTCAAGTCAGTTCTTCAAAGCCCTGCAGAGGCTAGCCGATAGGTGCTTGGGTTTTCTCATGAAACCAATTCACATAAAGAATCTATACCAGACAGTCATTAGCCCTCAAATTTGAGAAGCGGAGCAGATATAGAGCAGGCCTATTTGATCACTCTTGGTTCACTGGAAGGGTGTCCAGGCCACCCTGACTTTAGGCAAATGAGGGGCAAGGCTGCTTATTTTGAACAGTGTATTTGTCTGTGCCCTTCATGGAAACCTCCAGCCAGAGTTCATGATGAGTGTCTATGTGGAAGAAGATGAGGGCCATGTGGGAGTGATTTAGTTTTAATTGTGGTCATTTGTGTGGTGGTTGTAAGAGATGGCTGAATCCACCGGGGCTTGAACTCTGGTGTGATTCCTCTTAGAGACTGCGTTATGGAACTGACGTCAGAGAAGTATTGCCATGAATTGTGTTGGAATTTAACGAGGCCACGCATGAGAGTCGCCCTTGGAAACTGAGATCTAAGCCCAGAGTGGCTTTCCACAGCACACTGGGAATCTCAGCAGGATATCACATGATTTTATTCTGAAAAACTTGGCAGCCATAGTTGAGAGTCAAAACACACATGGACCTCACATTGTAGACCTCAATTGGCCTGGCTTCATGTGACCTTTTCTCCACTCTTTGGGAAGCCTTGCCTGTGAGAGTTCTCCAGAGTATTCCTTGAAATTTGCTTCCTCAAAATTTAATGGTTCCTTAATGAATTGAAACCCACAGTTTCTCCAACTTCATCTTAGGAAATGGCTAGATAAATACTCTGAAATTTTTGAAATTCCCATGACCACCTGCAACTGGAGAATATTTGGATGTCCTGTTGCTGATCATGAGTATACCAGAGAGTGCCTTGATTGACTGGGTTTCATGAAAATGGTTTAGAACAGAGATGCCAGTATGTTGGGGCCTGCTGAGTAGTGGGTCCAGAGCTGTTGTGTGCAGGTTTGTGATGAAACATCTGTGGTCGGGCCATGTGTATCTGCCATTGACTTCCAAATGAATTGTGGCTGACATGATGCAGACAGGAATCACTAATATGTCTGAAACCACTCCATTAAAGGCATCTTGTTATATGGAGATGTTTCAGGGCAATGTTCAGAATCCGGTTGCTATGGTCAAGGGGGTTAGCTATGTGGGATAGAAGCCTGGTTGGTGCATTCTTCTGCAGACCCTGACCCACCACAAGTGACAGGACTAACTCCAGCACTGTGTCCCAGTTGAACTCCTTGTATTTCTTTTTTTTTAATTAATTTTTATTGTAGGTTGTACAAAACATTACATAGTTCTTGATATATCATATTTCACACTTTGATTCAAGTGGGATATGAGCTCCCATTTTTACCCCATATAGAGATTGCAGAATCACAACAGTTGCAGAACCATTGTTTTACATATTGCCATTCTGGTGTCTGTTGTATTCTGCTGCCTTTCCTACCCTCTACTACCCCCCCTCCCCCCTCCCCTCCCCTCTTCTCTCTCTACCGCCTCTACTGTAATTCATTTCTCCCCCTTATATTTTTCCTCCTTTTTCCTCACTTCCTCTTCTATGTAATTTTTTATACCCCTGAGGGTCTCCTTCCATTTACATGCAATTTCCCTTCTCTCTCCCTTTCCCTTTCACCTCTCATCCCTGTTTAATGTTAATCTTCTTCTCATGCTCTTGGTCCCTACTCTGTTCTTAGTTACTCTCCTTATATCAAAGAAGATATTTGGCATTTGTTTTTAAGGGATTGGCTAGCTTCACTTAGCATAATCTGCACTAATGCCATCCATTTTTCTCCAAATTCTAAGATTTTGTCTTTTCTTAATGCAGAGTAATACTCCATTGTCTATAAATGCCACATTTTTTTATCCATTCGTCTATTGAAGGGCATCTAGGTTGGTTCCACAGTCTTGCTATTGTGAATTATGCTGCTATGAACATGGATGTAGCAGTGTCCCTATAGTGTGCTCTTTTTAGGTCTTTAGGGAATAGACCGAGTAGGGGAATAGCTGGATCAAATGGTGGTTCCATTTCGAGCTTTCCAAGAAATCTCCATACTGCTTTCCAAACTGGCCACACCAATTTGCAGTCCCACCAGCAATGTACAAGAGTACGCTTTTCCCCACATCCTCGCCAGCACTTGTTGCTGTTTGACTTCCTAATGGCTGCCAATCTTACTGGAGTGAGATGGTATCTTAGGGTGGTTTTGATTTGCATTTCTCTGACTGCTAGAGATGGTGAGCATTTTTTCATATACTTGT
Source organism: Callospermophilus lateralis (assembly GCF_048772815.1). NCBI lineage: Eukaryota > Metazoa > Chordata > Mammalia > Rodentia > Sciuridae > Callospermophilus > Callospermophilus lateralis. The sequence goes on from NW_027512907.1 coordinate 238,191, forward strand.
TGATTGATTGTATGTCCTCCTCTGAGAAGTGTCTGTTCAGGTCCTTGGCCCATTTGTTGATTGGGTTATTCGTTATCTCATTGTTTAATTTTTTTAGTTCTTTGTATATTCTGGATATTAGGGCTCTATCTGAAGTGTGAGGACTAAAGATTTGTTCCCAGGATGTAGGCTCCCTATTTACCTCTCTTATTGTTTCTTTTGCTGAGAAAAAACTTTTTAGTTTGAGTACGTCCCATTTGTTGATTCTAGTTATTAACTGTTGTGCTATGGGTGTCCTATTGAGGAATTTGGAGCCCGACCCCACAGTATGTAGATCATAGCCAACTTTTTCTTCTATCAGACGCCATGTCTCTGATTAGATCTCAAGTTCCTTGATCCACTTTGAGTTAACTTTTGTGCATGGTGAGAGAAAGGGATTCAGTTTCATTTTGTTGCATATGGATTTCCAGTTTTCCCAACACCATTTGTTGAAGATGCTATCCTTCTTCCATTTCATGTTTTTAGCCCCTTTATTGAATATAAGATAGTTGTAGTTTTGTGGATTGGTTTCTGTGTCCTCTATTCTGTACCATTGGTCCACCCGCCTGTTTTGGTACCAGTACCATGCTGTTTAGAAGTCAGTTCGGTTTGAAGTCTGGTTGTGGAAGAACAGGTTGTAAAGTCATCTGGGGATGGGTTCTTCTATGAGAGAAACAAAAAACATGAGTACTGAATAAATGTTGCAGCAGCTGGAACATGTCCCTGTATAGAAGTTCCCTCACAAGCCTTTAATATCCCCAGTTATCAGGACTGTTAACTTAATATTTAACTTTTAGTGTTACAGTTGTCCCTCCCCATAAGATACAGTTTAATAATTTAATGTCATCTGATCTTGCAAAATCCTTTTAGAATGACCTCTGTGTCTAATAGAGACACCTTTAATTCTCTTACTCAGGGCTGGATAATCATACTTACAAATACCAAGCCTATGTGTTTAGCTTAAGAATATCTGTAGGCCTTAAACTAAAAACTTCTGCCTCTGGCAGATCCTTTTGATAGTCTCATTTTATAGTTATCAGGCATTCCTGTCTGAGAATCCTTCTTTGTAGCCTCCAGTCTTACTTATTTTGGGAGGCTAACATGAAGTGAATACCATAATATATTATTATTACTATTATTATATAAAATGCCCAGGAATGGCTGTATTTTGTTTTTAACTGTCTATTCTAAGTGTTTAATATGAAGCAGTCAAATTGACTTTTGTTTCTCTATATTGTGAACAGTCAGCTGAGCTTTTATGGGAGTCATTCTTGGGGAAAATTGAGAGCAGCTTCTCAGTTCTGCTAGTGCCATTTGCGCTAGGTGGGTCCAGGTCTTCCTTGACCATGTGGCTTCCCTTGGAAGCATCAGGGATGTCTCCCTTCTCTGATGACTATCCTCTTTGTAGCAATGCACTGATTGGCTTTCTGTTCTCCAGTGGTCTTATTAATCTCCCTGATCAGGAGGTTATGTGGTTCAGAGTTGCAAAGCTCTTTAGAGAAGTCCGCTGTTCTCTGGATACAGACTGACTCAGAGGGCAAGAGCCAAATATTAGTTTTCTTGTCCCTTTTCATTTTACTTTAATTTTAAATCCTAATCTTAAACATCCATCAAATAAATTTTAACAGCCTTATATTAAGAGTACTGGGCTTTCCTGTCTATAATTTAAAATTATTTAACTTTTTATTAATTGGGATCTGTATTATTCTGTCTGTCCTGTAGGTGATGGGTTATTATCTTAAATTAACCCATGCTGTGTTCTTAAAGCAACACTTCTGTAAAACACTAACAGGAAATCTTTATGTCACCTATAAGGAAATTACAAAATAAAATTAACAAGAGTAAACATACTCAGTTCTTCTAATAGCTACCCTGAATTTTTTGGCTGAGTTATAGATTACATCCCCTTTTTGAGATGCTAGTGATCTTGACCGAAAAAAAAAAAAAAAACAACTTTTGAACATAACTTTAAATGAAATAACATCTGACCTACTGCTTTCGTAGTCATTCTCACATATAGTAAGATGGGACACAGAGCCTTATCTCAGGTAAGGCAGTGCTCATTATAAATCTTAAGTGTTTTAGTTCTAAAGCTAATCTTTGTTTTGAAAATATCATTTTACAAAGTTTACATAAATTTTTTGAGGTCACATGAACATTAGTTAACACCATATGATATAACATTTAAAACATTAATTAAAGAAAGGCTGAAACTTTTTAACCTTTACATAGATTAGGCTCTCATTAACTTAAAAATACATATAAATTGTTCCCCAATGTAAAAAGTAACATAAAAGTTTACATATCTTATTGATTTCAGGTAAATAAATCCCCAATATATTTTTTTACCATACAACTTCAGAACACCAGCTTGATGTAATGCTGTTTTAAAGTTTCTACCTTACAGACTTGTATACCTGGAAGATATAAGCACATTAATAGCATCACAACTGCATTGATGTTTCTACATTAACCAAGTTTAGCTTTTAAAGAAATGGCAGTACAGTGCTTTAAAATAACAGTTCTTATTTAATCAGTTGTTTAATTTTTATGGTTGCTAGCTCTAGAAAAAATAAAACTTAATAAACACAATGTTATGGGTAAACTTATGTTTAAGAAATTTTTGTCTCTTTAACACATGACTGATTTTTACAATCTTATACAGACTTTAGGACAAACTTATACAGACCTTAGTAAATCAACCAGATATCTAACAAAAGTACTCTTGAATGAGTAATCCCATATCAAATTTACATTACTTATTTTTCAAAATATTAGACAAATGTATTGAACAGTGTAAGCGATTTTTTTGTTGAAGGAAAAGTCCTAGAACCAAGGCATATTAGACCTTTTGTCGGCATTAATATTTTATTAGATTTTTGAACACCTTGAAAAACTTGTAAGCTTAAATTTAAAGACATTTATTTTTATCTGTTTATCCAATTTAAATTGAAACAATTAAATCAGGTGAATTTAAGTTCTTTGAATCCACTTTTTAAAATTTGTTTTTATGAGTGCTTTTTTTATGAGTGCTCCATATATATGTTAATTTGTATATCATCAATATGATATACGGATATATGTATATATAGACATACAACACATAACAAATGTGTGCACACATAATAATAGTAAAGGCCTTGTAGCTTTTTGCAGGTGAAATCTCCACTGAAATGTTTCAAAAACTCCACTGTTGGTCAAAGATAGAAATGATCAGAAAAACATTAACCTAGGTCTGTATGATCAAAATCATGAGCTCAAAAAAAATACAGAATCTAAGGAAAAAAATTAGAGTCCTGGAAAAAATGACTGGCCAGTAATTAGTAAATACCATACAATTCAACTTTTTTCCCCCCTTAGGCCTCAGATCAGTCTCCTACTGAGCTTTCAGGCTTCTTTCATTTGAACTTCAACATAAGTCCTGGCTGAGGTCTGGAAGGAGGAGGAAAAAACTGCTATTCTGAGCAGACACCTCAGGCCTAAGGCATTTTAACCATAATTTTCAGATTCGGATGTTGAAATTTGATACAATTTTAAGATAAAATTCACAAAATTTTATATCTTTACATCTTGTTTTGTCAACAGATACCTTACTATGATTTACTATCCTTGTCCAAATGAATGCACTGGTACACACTGTGACATTTTCCCAGTCTACCCAATTCAAAATTAGTGAAAAACAAAACTGAATGTTTGGGAAGTTACTTGCCAACTTGGAAGTAGATTTCTTTAGTTTTCCATCATAAGAATTTAAGTTATCTGGCATGAATTATCTGAAATCATAAACTAAACAATTCCCTAAACCCGACTTTTAACTGCAAGATTGAGCAATGCTTCATAAACCCATTCAGATACCAGATTGTTACAATAAAACATCATCATTAAAACACACATTGAGCTAAGATCATTCCCAAGAAACAATTTATAATATCAGCACATTATTCCACATGTCTTAAAGGGCCAGAAACAAAGACACAAGACAGACAGAAAGGAGCTCCAGACTGTGGCTGACAAACAGAAGCCTTAAAAACAGAGCAGATAAGAGAAAAATCTCCTACACCAGTGGCACGATAGATGTCCCCACAAGAGGATCAGATGTTTTCACAGAGTGGCAACCTGAAATGTAATATCAAGTGTTTCCATGGTGACTTTACTGCATTTAGTGTCCCTTTTACTTTTTCTGTTTTTTAAGAAGACAGGGGTGGCATAATTTTTACAGTGCAGGGAAGTAAAGAGGGAATTCCCTGAAGCAACAGGGCTTTGGCAGCTGCTGGGAGTCCCTCCTTTTACTTACAGGATTAGCTCCTCTTGTTTGGTTCCACCCCAAGCACGCTCCATCTCCTAACATTTCAGTAGTCAGCTTTCAAAAAGTTCCTGGGCGTTGGGGGGGTGTTTATCAAAATTTGTAACTTAAAGTTTGGTTCCTGACCTTGAAGCGAATTAATACCTATTTAATAATGAGGACAGGGTTTGAGAAAAATAAAAAGGGAGGTTTACTGCTTTGCTAACAAAGCATAAACACAGGGAACTCTGCCCAAAAATTGTGACTCTCTTGATCTGGAGCGACAAGGGGTTTTAAAAAAGTTTCCATTGTTAACCTGGGAGATACTCTGTTTTTAGGTCACCAGCAGGCATTGCCCTGTGCAGTGGGTGGGCTCCAGGCAGCCAGCTAGGGGCTTCTCTTATCCTGCTTAACAAAGGGGTGTAAACTTCATCACAGTTCCTTAGAGCACAGTCCAAAGGGGTGTCAGGCTTACTTGCTTTATTATCCATTTTTACATCCAATATCCTTAAGTTTTTAACCACAGAAATCACACAACAAGATGCACAAAAACAAACAAACAAAAACATATAAAACACAGAACAAAACACAAAGAAACACAAACCTGGCGAAGATACAGAAAAACAGAGGAGCAATGCAATGTCTTGCTGAAGCTCCGAGGTAGGAGCTCCTGCGTGCCTGGCTGCACCTTTCTACTCTTTCAGAGAAATTCCCTACAGAACAGAACAGAGGACAGGACAATTCTTGTTACTGTTCAGGACAGGAGTATATGTGAGCTTCCCCAGGCCACCTCTCTGTCATCAGAAGACATCTCACTTAACCGGATATCAGATGTTATAATGGCACCACTTACCTATGGAGGCTTCCTCCACCAGGTGCTTGCTAATAGTTTTAGTGTGATGGTTCAGTGCAGTGCTCCCCGGACCAAAGGCTCACTCCAAGGCCTTGGAACTTGGCTTTCCAGATCTGAGTCCTGGAGGAAAGGCCAGCTTCATAATTTCCAGCAGTCTGGTCTTGTGATCTGGTTGGGTCATCTCGCTGAGGAACTCCAAAATGTTAGACCAGGATGCAAGAAAAAACCACTGACCCCAATTAAAATCAAATTAAGGCAAGCTTATTAGTTCAACCAGCCAGGCTGACTCTCCTTCTCAAAACGGTGGAAAAAAGACAGCATCCCCACCTTTCCTACACCCCAGCTTTATAGCCCAAAAAGTTACACAAAAAGGAAGTTTCAGAAAACAGAACTTTGACAAGCATCACACTAATTGTAGTTCACATTTTTGTTCGCTGCCCCAGCATCAGAAATTATGAAGACCATTAGAGCCTCAGAGAGGGTCGTTGTCTGGCCAGGGAAGGCCAATATTTATGAGGTGTCACTAAAGTTTCAGAGAGGGCTGCGATATGGTCAGAACTCTAGGCATGGGTGAGTTCAAGGAATGGGCAGGCATTCCAATCAGGTTCAGAATTTGCAGTAATTTATAGTAAAGCAAAAATGATCTTTCCATGGCTTTGTGGCAAGATGGCTCCCAATATTAACGAAAGATCAGGTTGGGTGATCACCCCTGTTCCTTACTTTTGGAAACTCCTCTACCACCTCCAAGGTTGTGAACTCCTGAGCATTTTCCATTCCATAAATGTATTCACAGAATTTCTAACTCTTGTCCTCTAATTGTGTCTTCCTTGGGGCAAAGGTAATGTCAAGGCATTGTTCTGGATGAGAGTGGGAAGATTATTGAATACCCCATATTTGCATACACATTGGATTCATTTTCCAATTTTCCATTCAAAATACTTTATCCCTGACAATAACCCATACCCTACTAGATTCTAACTACTAATACTAATATGATGGAGAAAAATAACCCAAACAGAATTGAAATACAAGCAGTTCAGAGGAGGCATGGTGTATATTGGACTTGCCTTTTGCAATATAATGGGTAGGTGTTATAAATCTAGTCAACTTTTAATTGAAATAGTTCTCCATGTGTTTTTAAAGTTAATAAATATGTGAATTCCTCTCTCGCTTTCTCTGTAGCCTATTCAGCACATGTATTTTTATATGCACATATAGAATCCTACCTGATAACACGCGTATATCTTTGTGAGGTGCCTGACTTGGCAGATACAAATGGTGAGAAGAGATCACTCCTCCTAAACGCTTTTGGAACTGAAAATTCAAGCTATGGGTGAGCTTCCTAGTTGAACAACATTATACATAAATTCATGTTCAGTAAAATGAATGTTTTTGGATCTGTGAATGATATAAATTTCATGGTGAATTTCGATCGACATATATATTGCTACTTTTTAATGTCTGTCTTTGTTTGTGTGTATATATATATATATATATATACACACACACACACACACACTCTCCAGATTTTTCAAAATATGAAATTTATGAGTCTTATATACACTCCCCAAATTCATTCATGTTCATGTATGTGGATTAATAATCAACTTTTTACAAGATTATTCTCAGAAATATTCATCAACCTGAAATACATATTTGTTTCCTAGTACTGAAAACTAACTTCAGTGAAAGGTGCATACAAATTCTAATATTTCTGCAGTAACTGACCTAGTTTAACATCAATGCAACTAGATTCCTATGGGACATGATGTGTATTTTGACGTTCATTTTTATTCAACACTGGTACATTACTATTTCTTCAGTTTATGCACATCATAGGATATATATTTCATCCACTATTTAGCAAATTTATAGGCCTTTGTTTCACTTTCAATCACTTCCTTCTCCAGAACTCATGTATTTCTCTATGTTTCTTGACTGATCTTTTCATGAGACTTCTTTCCAAACACATTACTTTTGATTTCCATAATCACTTTTGAAACAAAACTCAAACACCCTTCATGATAAACCATAACCCTAAGATGAACATTAGATATATAACTGGTTGGAATGAATGATATTATATCAATATAACATTTCTTATGTATTTTCAGATATCACTTCAATCAATTATTTAAAGTGGATCCAGTTATACTATTTATTCACAGTATGGTCTATTCATGCATTAACTCTATATTCATAAATACAAGGTACACCTATTTCTACCCCCATACTAATTTATACGTCTTCAAAATATTGCTCCTAGAAATGGTGGAAGAAATACTCATGACACCTGATCCACATATACATTATATCACAGAATATTCTGGACACAAAAAGCAAAGGTCACACTTATGATTGTACCAAAGCCTAAATGGAAAGTGAACATGGATTACTAAATACATCCATGTCCAGGTTGCCTAATGCTCTCAAATGTCAATCCAATTGATGACTACATATTTGTTTCTTCTTAAGATTATATATTCAACCACAAGCCTGTTGAAAATGTCTAATCCTATCACTCTCTTTATACTTTGCTTGATTTCCTAATGTCTCTATTGATATCTGCTTTCCTACATGTTATTCCCAGTTCGTCATTTTGACTGACTCTTCACATGTGCTCACATTTACATTCACTCTCTACCCAAAACCCTATTGCTAAAGAACTTTTGTTCCAAATCCTATACTCACTCTTCTTTCTAAGCCTATCGACTACGTTCTTAATTCTACTGACTATCTCTTTTTGACTGGATGTTCTCTTCAACATTCAATCATCCAAGGTACAAGGTCCTATGCCTTTGTATATTGATTTATCTGAGACAAATGTGCAGCACATAATTCAAAGCTAAGTATCCCACTAAAGGGCCCAATGCCTTTCTGGGTTTCAAATCTTACCTAAATTTTTGATTTCATACTTAGATGTCACCTATATACTCTTGTAAATACCGCAGGTTGCCAATAACATTATTCATTCTGCAGAATGATTCCTAACCCAAATCAAAGCTGTTATTACACATAACCATAAACTCTACCCTTAATATAACATACCGAAAAGCTGGGAGAGAGTTGGTCTTACAATATAGGAATATAGGTGACCTTTCACCTGATGAGAACCTCAAAGATCCATGGAGAAATGATCCTTGGAGATGTAGGCAGCTGTGTAGGACCTGAGGGAGCAATAGTCATCTTCCATGGCAAACAACCTTTTCAGGATGAATTGATGTGTCTGAATCAGCCTCTCTCTTTTTATTGTAGAGAAGATAGACCAAACCAGGCCTGTGTGCATAGCAGTTCCCAAGTTCCTATGGTTGATATACAATTCTAACTTCTGAATATGTTACAGTATGTAGGGGCAGCCGCCATCTCATGGGAACCTTGGATGCAACTGTTAGGACAAAGTGCTTACCAAAGCAGTGACCTCATTCAGTTCCTGAAGGAAGTGACCTTACCTCCCTTCCTTGGTGATAGAATTCTCTGAACTTGGGATCCAGGAAGCCAAGCACCCAGAGCCAGTCCCAGTCCAAGTGCCAGTGGGCTAACTTGTTTGCTTTTCCCAAGGACAGAGTCAGTCTTTCTTGGTACCTACTGATGTGAGGATGGACAAATGCCAGCAGAGCTCTGAAGAGAGGCCTATCCTGAGAAAGCAGGTAGTGGCTCACCGCTGGCACCTGACAACTTCACAGAGTTGGCCAAGGAGACCAAATCTGAGACAGGACAGGCCATTTCGTGGGAACATTATATGGTCCACCAGTCAGAAGACACTCCGGATCGTCACAGACCTACTTGGGGGAAGGAGGTGCCTTTGCTGTTGTGGGTGTGAGTTTGTGGTGTTTTCTCATGTTCTGAGAATAGGTAGGAAAGGCAGTTTGTTTGGTTTGGAGTGGACTGTTTCTAGAAAGTCTTTTGACATGGTGAGTGTTTCTATATCTGTGTATCCCACTGTATCCGTGGTTGCAGACATTAGAAAAGAGAATGCATTAATGGATGTGTTGTCTCTAGTAGAAAGCTTCCCAGCATTCATCTTGCCCATTTGATGAATGGACTTCAGCTTGCCTTATGGATGGGCAAAACCTACTATCTCCCTAAGTTCCTGTTTTCTTCATGAATTCTGGCCACTCTCCAGAATAGGCTCATGTATCACCAGAAGGCTCTGTGACATGGCCATGTACTGGATAGCTGAAGGAATGGGAGCATCTCAGAAAACTCAGATATCAGTGTGACCAGTAAATTCTCAGTGGAGAAACCCTGCTTTGGGCCATTTGCTTACTTAGGTTTCTATTAACCTAAATTTCAGGAAGGTCATTGCCTCAGGCCACACATTTGTGAAGCCTGATGAAAACTGTTTTCATATGGAAAAGAATGAGCATCACCTGTGGCTCTTTGCTTAATTGCTTTGGAATAGGATGTGTCTGAATCAGCCTCTTGTCCTTGTGTGAGGTTGTGGCTTAGATTCTCAGCACCTGATGAATCTAAAGAAAGATCCCATGTTTTTCCAAAACAAAAATGGCCAAAAGAGAAGTCATTGTGGATGAATTTTTTTGCCTTCTTGTGTTAGGTTCCTGACCTTCATCAAGTGAGAATAGGAATCATTTGGGTCAAATGAGTTCTTCAAATCCCTGAAGAGGCTAGCCCATAGGTGCTTCGGTTTTCTCATGACTCCAAATCAGAAAAAAGAATATATACCTGACAGCACGTAGGACTCAAATTGGAGAAGTGGAACACTTTAACAACAGGAATATTTCATCACTCCTGATTCACAGGAAAAGTGCCCAGGCCACCGTGATTTTAAGCAAATGAGGGGCAATTGAGCTTATTTTGGACACTTTCTTGGGCTGTGACCCTCATAGTAACCTTCAGCAAGACATAATGATGAGTGTCTATATGGAAGAAGATGACGGCCATGTGGGAGTGTTTTGGATTTAATTGTGGTTATTTTTGTGGCGGTTGGAATGGATGACTGGGTTCACCTGGGAACAAACTCTGGTGTGATTCTCCTTAGAGACTGAGTTCTGGAACTGAACTCAGAGAAGTATTTCCATGAAATGTGTTGGGATTTTAAAAGGTCATTCATGAGAGTCGCCCTTGGAAACTGAGATCTAGGCCCAGGGTGGCTTTCCACAGACCACTGGGAATCTCAGCTAGCATATCACATGATTTTATTTTGAAAGACTTGGCAGCCATAGTTGAGAGTTAAAACACACATGGACCTCACATTGTAGATCTCAATTGGCCTGGCTTCATGTGGCATTTTGGTCACTCTTTGGGAAGCCTTGCCTGTGGGAGTTCTCCAGAGCTTTCATTGAAATGAGCTTTCTCAAAACTTAATGGTTCCTGAATGAATTGAAACCCACAGTGCCTCCAACTTCATCCTTGAAAAATGGCTAGATAAATACCATGAAATTTTGGAAATTCCCATGACCAGGTGGCACTGGAGAAACTTTGGATTTCCTGTTGCTGATCATGAGTATACCTGACATTGCCTTGTTTGACTGGGTTTCATGAAAATGGTGTAGAACAGAGATGCCAGTAATTTGGGGCATGCCGAGTAGGGGTGGGCAGGTGTGTGATAAAACATCATGGTGGGGCCATGTGGATCTGCCATTGTCTTCCAAATGGCTTGTGACTGACATGGTGCAGCCCGCAGACCCTTATATGTAAAGGCATCTTGTTATATGGAAAGCTTTCTGGGAAATGTTCAGAATCAGGTTGCTATGGTTATTGGTGCAATTTATGTGGGAAAGAAGCCTTGTTGGTGTATTCTCCTGCAGACCCTCACCCACCACACGTGACAGAACTCCCTCCAGCACTGTGTCCCAGTTAGCTCCTTGCATTTTGTGAAGCAAATACCAAACTCCCAGTGCAGCAGCAAAAATACCACAAAAAGTGGAGGATGACCAAATGGCTTAACAGTCCACACAGGGAGACACTTAGCCCACAGTGACCACAGTTTAACTACAAAGAGAGGATTTAGCACTGCTGCCTCATGTTCATTGGAAAATAAGAAACCATGTCCTTCAGGTCACATAGATGCAGACCCAGCTTTGATGGTCTCACTACAAAGGAAGCCAAATCTCCTGACAACAACATATATTTCAAGTGCCCAAACTCAGAGGCAGTTTTTCAAATAGTTTTTAGGCTCTCAGAGCTCCATGTTTGTGGAGTGTTTACACTGTCCCTTACTTTTGGAAACTCCTCTACCAACTCCAAGTATGTGAACTCCCGAGCATTTTCCATTCCAGATATGTATTCACAGATTTTCACACTTTTCTACTCTAATTGTGTCTAACTTGGGGCGAAGGTAATGTCAAGGCATTGTTCTGGATGTGAGTGGGAAGATTTTTGTGTAGCACATATTTACATACACATTGAATTCATTTTCCAATTTTCCATTTGAAATACTGAATTCCTGACACTAACCCATACCATACCAGACTCTTACTAATAATCCTAATATGATGGTAAAAAATAACCCAAACAGAATAGAAATACAAGCCGTTGAGAGGAGGCATGGTGTGTAGTTGGAATTGCCTTTTGCATTATATAGTATAGGAGTTATAAATCTATTCAATTTTTTGTTGAAATAATTAAACATGTGTTTTTAAAGTTAACATATATGGGAATCCTGTCTCCCTTTCTCTGTAGCCTATTCAGCACATGTATTTTTATATGCACATATAGAGTCCTACTGGGTATCACACGTACATACTTGTGAGGTAGCTGAATTGGCAGATAAAAATTGTGAGAAGAGATCACTCCTCCTAAACGCTGTTGGAACTGAAAATTCAACCTATGGGTGAGCTTCCTAGTTGAATAACATTATACATGAATCCATGTTCAGTAAAATGAATATTTTTGCATCTGTGGATTTTATATATTTCATGATGAATTTCGATTGGAATATATGTTGCTACTTTCTTTTTCGGTTTTTTGGTTGCTCAAAACATTACATAGCTCTTGACATAGCATATTTCATACATTGGATTCAAGTGGGTTATGAACTCACATTTTTACTCCAATTATAGATTGCAGAATCACATTGGTTACACATTCACATTTTTACATAATGCCCTATTAGTTACTGTTGAATTCTGCTACCTTTCCTATACTCTACTATCCCCCCTCCCTTCCCCTCCCATCTTCTCTCTCTACCCCATATACTGTAATTCTTTTCTCTCCTTGTTTATTTTCCCATTCCCCTCACAACCTCTTATATGTAATTTTGTGTAACAATGAGGGTCTCCCTCCATTATCATGCAATTTCCCTTTTCTCTTCGTTTCCTTCCCACCTCATGTCTCTGTTTAATGTTAATCTTTTCTTCCTGCTCTTCCTCCCTGTTCTGTTCTTAGTTGCTCTCATTATATCCAAGAAGACATTTGGTATTTGTTTTTTAGGGATTGGCTAGCTTCACTAAGCATTATCTGCTCTAGTACCATCCATTTCCCTGAAAATTCCATGATTTTGTCATATTTTAGTGCTGCATAATACTCCATGGTGTATAAATGCCACATTTTTGTTATCCATTCATCTATTAGAGGGCATCGGGGTTGGGTCCACAGTGTAGCAATTGTGAATTGTACTGCTATGAACAACAGCAGTATCCCTGAGGTTTACTCTTTTAAGGTCTTCAGGGAATAGTCCGAAAAGGGCAATAGCTGGGTCAAATTGTGGTTCCATTCCCAGCTTTCCCAAGAATCTCCATACTGCTTTCCAAATTGGCTGCACCAGTTTGCGGGAACAGCTCTCCACATACGCCTGGTTTGGTCCATCTTCTTGACATTAAGAAGAGAGAGGCTTACTCAGACACACCCCTTCATCCTGACCAGGTTGTTTGCCATAGAAGATGACTTTTGGTCTCTCAGGTCCTTCATAGCTGCCTACATCTTCTCCAAGGATAAAATCTGCAAGGACCTTTGAGGTTCTCAGAAGGTGGAAGATCCCATACATTGATGAAATGCAAGACGAACTCTGTCCATGCTCTTCTGTAAAGTTAGATTGAGGGAACAGTGTATGGTTAGGGTTAAAAACATGTTCGATTTGGGTTAGGAATCATTCTGCTTGATGAATAATGGTATTGGGAACCTGCGATATTTATAAGACTTTAGAAGTGAAATATAAGTATGAAAACAGAAATCTAGGTAAGATTTGTAGCCCAGAAGGGCATTAGGCCCTTGATTGGGATTCTTAGCTTTTAATTGTGTTCTGCACGTTTGTCTCAGATAAATTGATAATCAAAGGCATAGGACCTTGTACCTTGGATGATTGATTGTAGAAGAGAACATCCACTCAAATTGAGATAGTCGGTAGGATTAGGAAGACAGTCGTAAGTTTAGGAAAAAGAGTGAGTATAAAATTTGGATCAAATGTTCTTTAGCAATAGGGTTTCATTTATAGAGTGAATGTAAATGTCAGCATATGCGAAGAGTCAGTCACAATGATGAACTGGGGAAAATATAGAAAAGAAAATATCAATAGAGACATTACAAAATCAGGCAATTATAAAGTGAGTGATAGGTTTAGACATTTTCAACATAATTGTTATTGAATACATAATCTTAGGAAGAAACAAATATGTAGTCACCAATAGAAATGACATTTGAAAGCATTAGGCTACCTGGACATGGATGTTTTTAGTAATCCATGTTCAATTTTCATTTAGGATTTGGTACAATCATAAGTGTGACCTTTGCATTTTGTGCCCAGAAAATTATTGTGATAAAATATATATGTAGATCATGTGACATGAGAATTTCTTTCACCATTTCTGTGAGCAATATTTGAAGACATATAAATTAGTATTGGGGGTACAAATTGGTGTACCCTGTGTCTATGAATATAGAGATAATGCATGAATAGAACATACTCTGAATAAATAATATAACTGGTTCCACTTTAAATAATGGATTGAATTGATATCTGAATATATATAAGAAATCATATATTGACATACAATCATTCATTCCAACGAGTTATATATCTAATTGTCATCTTAGGGTTATTGTTTATCATGAAGTGTGTGTGAGTTTTGCTTCAAAATGATTATGGAAATTGAAAATAATGTGTTTGGAAAGAAGTCTCATAAAATTACCAGTCAAGAAATATGGAGGAAGACATGAGTTCTGAAGCAGGAAGTGATTGAAAATAAAACAAATGCCTATAAATTTGCTAAATTGTGGATGAAATATATATCCTTTAATGTGCATAAACTGATGAAATTGTAATGTACCAGTGTTGAATAAAAATAAACGTCAAAATACACATCATGTACCAAAGGAATCTACTTGCATTGATATTAAACTGGATCAGTTACTGTAGAAATATTAGGATTCACGTGCATCATTCACCAAAGTTAGTTTCCTTTTTTTAAATTTTTATTTATGCTTTTTCAAAACATTACATAGTTCTTGATATATCATATTTCTCACTTTGATTCAAGTGCGTTATGAACTCCCATTTTTACCCCATATACAGATTGCAGAATCACATCACTTACACATCCATTGATTCACATATTGCCATACTAGTGTCTGTTGTATTCTGCTGCCTTTCCTATCCTCTACTATCCCCCTCCCCTCCCCTCTCCTCTCCTCTTCTCTCTCTACCCTCTCTACTGTAATAAATTTCTCTCCCTTGTATTATTTTTCCCTTTCTTCTCACTTCCTCTTGTATGTGATTTTGTATAACCCTGAGGGTCTCCTTCCATTTCCATGCAATTTCTCTTCTCTCTCCCTTTCCTTCCCACCTCTCATCCTTGTTTTAATGTTAATCGTCTTCTCATCCTCTTCATCCCTTCTCTGTTCTTAGTTACTCTCTTTATATCAAAGAAGACATTTGGCATTTGTTTTTTGGGGATTGGCTAGTTTAACTTAGCATAATCTGCTCTAGTGCCATCCATTTCCTTGCAAATTCCATGATTTTGTCATTTTTTAATGCAGAGTAATACTCCATTGTGTATAAATGCCACATTTTTTTTATCCATTCATCTATTGAAGTGCATCTAGGTTGGTTCCACCGTCTTGCTATTGTGAATTGTGCTGCTATGAACATTGATGTAGCAGTGTCCCTGTAGCACGCTATTTTTAGGTCTTTAGGGAATTGACCGAGAAAGGGAATAGCTGGGTTAAATGGTGGTTCCATTCCCCGCTTTCCAAGGAATCACCATACTGCTTTCCAAATTGGCTGCATCAATTTGCAGTCCCTCCAGCAATGTATAAGTGTATCTGTTTCCCCACATCCTCGCCAGCACTTGTTGTTTGACTTCATAATTGCTGCCAATCTCCCTGGAGTGAGATGGTATCTTAGGGTGGTTTTGATTCACCTTTCTCTGACTGCTGGAGATGGTGAGCATTTTTTCATGTATTTGTTGATTGATTATATGTCCTCCTCTGAGAAGTGTCTGTTGAGGTCCTTGGCCCATTTGTTGATTGGGTTATTTGTTATCTTATTGTTTAATTTTTTGAGTTCTTTGTATACTCTGGATATTAGGGCTCTATTTGAAGTGTGAGGAGTAAGATTTGTTCCCAGGATGTAGGCTCCCTATTTACCTCTCTTATTGTTTCTATGCTGAGAAAAAAATTTTTACTTTGAGTAAGTCCCATGTGTTGATACAAGTTATTAACTCTTGTGCTATGCGTGTCCTATTGAGGAATTTGGAGCCTGACCCCACAGTATGTAGATCGTAGCCAACTTTTTCTTCTATCAGATGCCATGTCTCTTATTTGATATCAAGGTCCTTGATCCATTTTGAGTTAACTTTTGTGCATGCAAGAGAAAGGGATTCAGTTTCATTTTGTTACATATGGATTTCCAGTTTTCCCAGCACCATTTGACGAAGATGCTATCCTTCCTCCATTGCATGCTTTTAACTCCTTTATCAAATATAAGATTGTTGTAGCATTGTGGATTAATCTCTGTGTCCTACATTCTGTACCATTGGTCCACCCGCCTGTTTTGGTACCCGTACCATGCTGTCTTTGTTACTATTGCTCTGAAATTTAGTTTGAAATATGGTATCGCTATACCGCCTTATTCACACTTCCTGTTTAGAATTGCTTTTGCTTTTCGGGTCTTTTATTTTTCCATATGAATTTCATGATTGCTTTCTCTATTTCTACAAGAAATGCCATTGGGATTTTGATTGGCATTGCGTTAAACCTATAGAGAGCTTTTGGTAATATCACCATTTTGATGATGTTAGTTCTCCCTATCCATGAACAGTGTATATTTTTCCATCTTCTAAGATCTTATTCTACTTCTCTTTATAGGGTTCTGTAGTAAGCATTGTATAAATCTTTCACCTCTTTTGTTAGGTTGATTCCCAAAGATTTTATTTTTATTTTTTGAGGATATTGTGAATGGAGTGTTTTTTTTTTCTCATTTCTGTTTCAGAAGTTTTGTCGCTGATATACAGAAATGCCTTTGATTTATGCATGTTGATTTTATATCCTGCCACATTGATGAAATCATTTATTAGTTCTAGTAGTTTTCTTGTAGACCCCTTTGGGTCTTCTATATATAGAATCATGTCAGCTGCAAATAGTGATAATTTAAGTTATTCTTTTCCTATTTTTATGCCTTTAATTTCTTTCATCTGTCTAATTGCTCTGGCCAGTGTTTTGAGAACTATATTGAATAGAAGTGGTGGTAGAGGACATCCGTGTATTGTTCCAGATATTAGAGGGAGTGCTTCAATTTTTCTCCATTCAGAATGATGCTAGCCTGAGGCTTAACATAGATAGCTTTTACAATGTCGAGGTAAGTTCCTGTTATCCCTAGTTTTTCTAATGTTTTGAACATAAAGGGATGCTAAGGGTCTATCGATCTTATTTATTTTTCGAAGAACCAAGCTTTACTTTTGTTAATTTTTTCAATAATTTCTTTTGTTTCAATTTTGTTGTTTTCCGCTCTGATTTTAATTATTTCTTGCCTTCTGCTACATTTGCTGTTGTTTTGCTCTTCCTTTTCTAGGGCTTTGAAATGAAGTGTTAGCTCATCTATTTGTTGTTCTTTCCTTTTTTTGAGGAATGACGTCCATGTGATGAATTTCCCTGTTAAAACTGCTTTCATTGTGCCCCATAGATTTCGATATGTTGTGTCTGTATTTTCATTTATCTCTAAGAATTTTTTGATTTCCTCATTTATGTCTTCTGTAACCCATTGATCATTCAGTAACATATTGTTCATTTTCCATGTGATGTAGGATTTTTCCTTCCTTCTTTTTCATTGATTTACAGTTTCATTCCATTATGATCAGATAAAATTCATGGTATTAAGTCCACCTCTTTATATTTACTGAGGGTTGCCCTATGGCATAATATATAGTCTATTTTTGAGAAGGATCCATGTGCTGCTGAGAAAAAAGTATATCCACTTGATGATGGTTGATATATTCTATATATGTCAGTTAAGTCTAGGTTATTGATTGTGATATTGAGTTCTATAGTTTCTTTATTCAACTTTTGTTTGGAGGATCTGTCCAATTATGAGAGAGGTGTGTTGAAGTCACCCATAATTATTGTGTTGTGGTCTATTTGATTCTTGAGCTTGAGGAGAATTTTTTTTATGAACGTCTCAGCACCATTAAAGGGTGCGTAAATATTGATAATTTTTATGTCTTATTTGTGAATGGTTCCTTTTAACAGTATATAATGTCCTTCCTTATCCCTTTTGATTAAATTAGTCTTGAAGTCGATTTTATTCGATATAATGATGGCCACCCCTGCTTGCTTATGAGAACCGTGTGCATGGTATATTTTTTCCCAACCTTTCACCTTCAGCCTTTGTATGTCTTTTCCATTCAGATGTGTCTGCTGGAGGCAACATACTGTTGGATTTGTTTTTTGAATCCAAGCTACAAGCCTATGTTGCTTTATTGGAGAGTTTAAGCCATTAGTGTTTAGAGTTACTATTGATATATGGTTTGTACTGCCAGCCATGTTTGAATATTTATCTTTTTTTTTTTTATTTAGTTTGTTTCTCCATGATTAGCTTTTCCCGTGCCCTCTGTCATTACTGAGGCACTTCCCACTGATGGTTTTGGTTGTTGTTTTTTATTTTTTCCTCATGTAGTGTTTTGCTCAATACACTTTGCAATGCTGGTTTTCTGACTGAAAATTTTTTTAGCTTTTGTTTATCATGAAAGATTTTTATTTTGTTGTCGTACCTGAAGCTTAATTATGCTGGATACAGAATTCTTGGTTGGCATCCATTGTCTTTCAGTGTTTGAAATACATTGTTCCAGGATCTTCTCACTTTCAGTGTCTGTGATGAAAAATCCGTTGTTAACATTTTTGGTTTACCCCTGAATGTAATCTGCAACTTTTCTCTTTAAGCTTTTAATAGTTTCTCTTTGTTCTGTATATTGGATATCTTCATAACAATGTGTCTTGGCTTTGGTCTACTGTAATTTTGTGTGCTCTGTGTCCTGTAAGCATCTACAATTTGTATATCCGTTTCCTTTTTTATTTCTGGAAAATTTTCTGTAATTATTTCATTCAACAGGTTACTCATTCCCATGGTTTGAATCTCTGTACCTTCCTCTATCCAGATGACTCATCAGTTGTTTTTTTTTATGTTATCCCATATCTCTTGGATGTTTTTCTCGTGATTTTTTACCAGCCTTTCTGTGTTGGCTAGACTCTTTTCAAGATGATATATTTTGTCTTCATTATGTGTCTTATATACACTACCTAAATTCATTCATGTTCATGTATGTGGATTTATAATCAACTTTTCACAAGATCATTATGAGAAATATTCATCCACCTGAAATAGATATTTGTTTCCTAGTACTGAAAACTAACTTCAATGAATGGTGCATACAATCCTAATATTTCTACAGTAACTGACGCAGTTTAATTCAATGCAAGTAGATTCCTATGGGACATGATGTGTATTTTGAAGTTCATTTTATTCAACACTAGTAAATTGCTACTTCTTCAGTTTATGAACATCATAAAATACATATTTCATACACAGGTTCACAAATTTGTAGGCATTTGATTCACTTCAAATCATTTCCTGCTTCACAACACATGTATTTCTCCAGGTTTCTTGACTGGTCTTTTCATGAGACTTCTTTTCAAACACATTATTTTCGAATTCCATAATCATTTTGAAACAAAACTCACACAATCTTTATGATAAACCATAACCCTAATATTACCATTAGATGAATAATTGGTTGGAATGAATGATTGTATATCAATATAAGATTTCCTGTATATTTTCAGATATCAAATCAATCCATTATTTAAAGTTGGAACCAGTTATATTATTAATTCACAGTATGGTCTATCCATGCATTATCTCTATTTTCATAGACACAGGGTACATCTATTTGTAACCGCAATACTAATTTATTCATCTTCAAAATGTTGCTCCCAGAATTGGTGGTAGAAATACTCATGTCACCTGATCTACATATGCATTTTTTTCACAGTAATATTCTGGACACAAAAAGCAGGGGTCACACTTATGATTTTTCCAAGGCCTAAATGGAGAGTGAGCATGGATTACTAAAAACATCCATGTCCAGGTTGCCTAATGCTCTCAAATGTCAATCCTATTGGTGACTACATATTTGTTTCTTCCTAAGACTATATATTCAACCTCAATCCTGTTCAAAATTTCTAATCCTATCACTCACTTTATACTTTGCCTGATTTACATATGTCTCTATTGATATCTTCTTATCTACGTTTTATTCCAGTTCATTATTTTGACTGACTCTTCACATATGCTGACATTTACATTCACCCTCTACCCAAAACTCTAATTCTAAAGAACTTTCGGTCCCACTTCTATACTCACTCTTCTTTCTAAACCTACCAACTATCTTCCTAATCCTACCGACTATCCCTTTTTGACTGGATGTTCTCTTCGACATTCAATCATCCAAAGTACAAGGTTCTATGCCATTGTATCTCGATTTATCTGAGATGTCTGTGCAGAATATAATTCAAATCTATGTAACCAACTCAAGGGTGTAATGCCTTAATGGGCTTCAAATCTTGCCTAGATTTCTGTTTTCAAACTTATTTCACCTGTATATTGTTGTAAATATCGCAGGTTCCCAATATCATTATTCATCTCGCAGAATGATACCTAACCCAAATCAAACCTGTTATTAACCCTAATCATACACTGTTCCCTCAATATAACTTTCTAAAAGAGCAGGGACAGAGTTGGTCTTACAATACAGGAATATAGGGGATCTTCCACCTGCTGAGAACCTCAAAGGTTCATGCAAAAATTATCCCTGGATAAGATGTAGGCAGCTATGAAGGACCTAAGAGAGCAAAATCATCTTCCATGGCAAAAACCCTGGTCAGGATGAAGGGATGTGTCTGAATCTGCCTCTCTATTCTTAATGTAGAGAAGATGGACCAAATGAGACATGTGTGGAGAGCTATTCCCGGGTGCCTATGGTTGATATGCAATTCTAACATGTGAAAGTGTCACAGGAACTAGGGGCAGCCTCTATCTCATGGGACTCTTGGAAGCAACTGTTAGGACAAAGTGTTTGTCAATGCAGTGACCTCATTCAGTTCCTGAAGGAATTGACCTACCTAACTTTCTTGGTGATGGAACTCTCTGAACTTGGGATCCAGGAAGCAGGCACCCTGAGCCATTCCCAGTCCCACTCCCAGTGGGCTCACTTGTTTGGATTTACCAAGGACAGGGTCAGTCATTCTTGGTATCTACTGATTTGAGGATGGGCAAATGCCCGGAAAGCTCTGAAGATGGTCCTGTGCTTAAAAAGCAGGTAGTCGCTCACCACTGGCTACTGATAACCTCAGAGAGTTGGCCAAAGGACCAGATCTGAGACAGGACAGGCAATTTCAGAGAAAGATAGTATGGCCCGCCGTCAGAGGACATTCCATATAGTCACAGACCTACTTGGGGGAATGAGATGCCTTTGTGGGTGTGCGTGTGAGTTTGTGGTTTTGTCTCATGTTCTGAGAACAGGTAGAAAAAGTGGTTTGTTTGGTTTGGACTGGACTGTTTCTAGAATGTCGTTTGACAAGGTGAGTGTTTCTATGTCTGTGTATCACACTGTGTCTGTGGATGTAGACATTAAAAAAGAGAATGCATCAATGGATGTTTCCTGTCTAGTAGGCAGCTTTCCAGCATTCATCCTGCCTAATTTATGAAAAGAGTGTGGCAGGCTTATTGATGTGCAACACCTGCTATCCTCCTAAGTTTCTGTTTTCTTCCTGAATTCTGGCCCCACTAAAGAATAGGCTCATGGTATTTTGTTCAAGATATGTACCACCTAAATAATCTGTCACATGGCCATGTACTGGATAGCTGAAGAGAATAGCGAGCATCTCAGAAAACTTAGATATCAGTGTGACCAGGAAAGTCTCAGTGGAGAAACCCTGCTTTGGGCCATTTGCTAACCTATTGTTCTGTTGCCCTGAATGTTAGGAAGGTCTTTGCCTCAGGCCACCCCTTTCTGAAGTCTGAATAAAAATGTTTTTAAATGGAAATGAATGAGCATCACCTGTGGCTCTTTGCTTAATTGCTTTGGAAAGAGATGTGTCTGAATCAGCCTCTTGGCCCTTTGAGAGGCTGTGGCTTAGATTCTCAGCACCTGATTGATCTAAATAAAGATCCCATGTATGCATCCAAAACCAAAATGGCAAAAAGTGCAGTCATTGTGGGTGAAGTCTCTTGCCTTCCTCTGTTAGGTTCCTGAATTCCATCAAATGAGAATAGGGATCCTTTGGGTCAAATGAGTTCTTAAAAGCCCAGCAGAAGTGCTTGGGTTTTCTCATGACTCCAAATTACATGAAGAATCTATACCTGACCGTCAGTAGGCCTCAAATTGGAGAAGCAGATCAGTATTAATGGCAGGCCAATTTGATCACTCCTGGTTCACACGAAGGGTGTCAAGGCCACCCTGACTTTAGGCAAATGAGTGGCAAGGGAGCTTATTTTCGACACTTTCCTGAGATGCACAACTCATGGAAAACACCAGCCAGAGTTTATGATGAGTGCCTATATGGACGAAGATGAGGGATACGTGGGAGTGTTTTGGTTTTAATTGTGGTCATTTGTGTGGCAGTTAGAAGTGATGATTTGGTTCACCTGGTCTTGAACTCTGGTGTGATTCCTCTTAGAGACTGAACTCTGGAACTGAACTCAGAGAAGTATTGCCATGAATTGTGTTTGATCTTAGGAGGCCACACATAAGAGTTGCCCTTGCAAACTTTTCTAGGGCCAGAGTGGCTTTCCACAGAGCACTGAGAATATCAGCTAGGATATCACATGATTTAATTCTGAAAAACTTGGCATCTGTACTTGAGAGGAAAAACACACATGGACCTCACCTTGTAAACCTCAAAGCCCCTGCATTCATGTGACATTTTGGCCACTCATTGGGAAGCCTTGCCTGTGATACCTCTCCAGAGCTTTCTTTGAAATGAACTTTCTCACATTTAATGGTTCCAGAATGAATTGAAACCCACAGTGCCTCCAACTACATCCTTGAAAAATGGCTAGATAAATACCATGAAATTTTTGAAATTCCCATGAACAGGTGGCACTGGAGAACATTTGGATGTCCTGTTGCTGATCATGAGTGTACCAGACAGTGCCTTGATAGACTGGGTTTCATGATATGGTGTAGAACAGAGATGCCAGAAAGTTGGAGCCTGCTGACTAGCGGGCCTAGAGCAGTGGTGTGCAGGTGTGTGATAAAACATCTCTGGTGGGGCCATGGGGATCTGCCATTGGATTCCAAATGGCTTGTGACTGACATGGTGCAGCCAGCAGACCCTTATATGTAAAGGCATCTTGTTATATGCAGAGGTTTCAGGGCAATATTCAGAATCCGGTTGCTATCCTCAAGGGGGCAAGCTATGTGAGATTGAAGCCTGGTGGGTGCTTTCTTCTGCAGACTCTGTCCCACCACACATGACAGACCTCCCTACAGCACTGTGTCCTTGTTGATTCCTTGTATTTCGTGAAGCACATACCAAACATCCAGTGCAGCAGCAATAAACACCACAAACATTGGAGGAATTCCAAATGGCTTCACAGTCCACAGAGTGGAGACCACTTAGCCCCCTGTTGCCACAATTGAACTCCAAAGAGAGAATTCAGCACTCTTGCCTCATATTCATTGGAAAATCAGAAACCATGTCCTCTAGGTGACACATAGATGCAGACCCATCTTTGATGGACTCACTAGAAAGGAAGCTAAAGCTCCGTACAACAAAATATATTTCAACTGCCCAACCACAGAAGCAGTTTCTCAAGAAGTCTTTAGGCCAGCAGAGCTCCACGTTTGTGGAGTGTTTACACTATCCCTTACTTTTGGAAACTCCTCTACCACCTCCAAGGTTGTAAACTCATGAGAATTTTCCATTCCACTTATGTATTCACAGATTTTCTAACTCTTTTCCTCTAATTGTGTCTTACTTGGGGCGAAGGTATTGTCAAGGCATTGTTCTGGATGAAAGTGGGAAGATTTTTGTGTAGCACATATTTGCATACACTTTGGATTCATTTTCCAAATTTCCATTCGAAATACTGAATCCCTGACACTAACCTATACCCTACTAGACTCTCACTACTAATCCTAATATGATGGAGAAAAATAACCCAAACAGAATAGAAATACAAGCAGTTCAGAGGAGGCCTGGTGTATTTTTGGACCTGCTTTTTGCATTATATAGGTCAGGAGTTATAAATGTAGTCAACTTTTTGTTGAAATAGTTCTCCATGTGATTTTAAAATTAACAAATATGTGAATTCCTGTCTCCCTTTCTCTGTAGCCTATTCAGCACATGTATTTTTATAAGCACATATAGAATCCTAACTGGTATCACATGTACATTTTTGTGAGGTATCTGACTTGGAAGATACAAATTGTGAGAATAGATCACTCCTCATAAACACTGTTGGAACTGAAAATTCAACTTATGGGTGAGCTTCCTGGTTGAACAACATTATATATAAATCTATGTTCAGTAAAATGAATATTTTTGGATCTGTGGAGCATATATATTTCACAATGAATTTTGATTGTCATATATATTTCTACTATTTAATTTCTCTATGTGGGTTTTGTGTATATATATATATATATATATATATATATATATATATATATATATATATATTCTCCAAAATTTTCAAAATATGAAATATTTGCATCTTATTATGCACTGCCTAAATTCATTCATGTTCATCTATGTGGATTTCTAATCAACTTTTCACAAGATTATTCTCAGAAATATTCATCCACCTGAAATACATATTTGTTTCCTAGTACTGAAAACTAAATTCAGTGAATGGTGCACACAAATCCTAATATTTCTACAGTAACTTACCCATCTTAAAATCAATGCAAGTAGATTCCTATGGGACATGATGTGTATTTTGACGTTCATTTATATTCATCACTGGTACATTACTATTTCTTCAGTTTATTCACATCATGGGATATATATTTCACACACTTGTTAGCAAATTAATAGGCATTTGTTTCACTTTCAATCACTTCCTGTTTCAGAACACATGTATTTCTCCATGTTTCTTGACTGGACTTTTTATGAGACTTCTTTCCAAACACATTATTTTCGGTTTCCATAATCACTTTTGAAGCAAAACTCACACACTCTTCATAAAAAACATAACCCTATTATTACCATTAGATGTATAACTGGTTGTAATGAATGATTTTATATCAATATAAGAATTCTTATATATTTTCAGATATCAATTCAATCCATTATTTAATGTGGCACCAGTTATATTATTTATTCACCATATGGTCTCTTCATGCATTATCTCTATATTCATAGAAACAGAATACACCTCTTTTTTTCCCCCCAATTCTAATTCATACGTCTTCAAAATGTTGCTCCCAGAAATGGTGGAAGAAATACTCGTGTCACCTGATCTACATATATATTTTATCACAGTAATATTCTGGAGACTAAACACAAAGATGACACTTATGATGTACCAAAGTCTAAATGGAAAGTGAACATGGATTACTGAAAACATCGATGTCCAGGTTTCCTAATGCTCTCAAATTTCAATTCTACTGGTGACTACATATTTTTTTCTTCCTAAGATTATATATTCAAACTCAACCCTGTTAAAAATGTCTAATCTTGTGACTCACTTTATACTTTGCCTGATTTCCTAAAGTCTTTATTGATATCAGCTTTCCTACATATTTTGCCCAGTTCATCATCGTGACTGACACTTCACATATGCTGACATTTACATTTACTCTCTAACCGAAACCCTATTGCTAAAGAATTTTGTTCCAAATCCTATACTCACTCTTCTTCCTAAAACTAATGACTATCTCCTGATCCTACCGACTATTCCTTTTTGACTGCATGTTCTCTTCTACATTCAATCATCCATGGTACATGGTTCTATGCCATTGTATATCGATTTATCTGAGACATCTGTTCAGAACGTAAATCAAGTGCCCAATGCCCTTCTGGGCTTCAAATCTTACCAAGATTTCTGTTTTCATACTTATATATCCCCTATATATTCTTGTAAATATCGCAGGTTCCCAATACCATTATTCAACCCTCAGAATGATTCCTAACCAAAATTGAACCTGTTATTAACCCTAATCATACACTGTTCCCTCAATCTAACTTTTTAGAAGAGCAGGGATGGAGTTGGTATTTCAATACAGGAATGTAGGTGATCTTCCACCAGTTGAGAACCTCGAATGTCCATACAGAAATGATCCCTGGATAAGTTGTAGGCAGCTGTGAAAGACCTGAGAGAGCAAACGTCATCTTACATGGAAAACAACCTGGTAAGGATGAAGGGATATGTCTGAATCAGCCTCTCTTTTCTTAATGTAGAGAAGATGGACCAAACCAGCCCTGTGTGGATAGCTGTCCCTGGGTGCCTATGGTTGACATACCATTCAAACTTGTGAAAGTGTCAGAGGAAGCAGAGCCAGCCTCCATCTCATGGGACTTTTGGAATAAAATATTAGGTCAAAGTGGTTGCCAAGGCGGTGAACTCATTCAGTTCCTAAAGGAAGTGACTAAAGTCAATTCCTTGGTGATGGAACTCTCTGAACTTGGTATCTAGGAAGCCAGGAACCCAGAGCCAGTCCCAGTCCCAGTCCCAGTGTTCTCAATTGTTTGGATTTTCCAAAGACAGAGTCATTCTTTCTTGATTCCTACTGATGTGAGAAAGGCCAAATACCAGGAGAGCTCTGAAGAGGGGCCTTTCCTGAGCAAGTAGGTAGGAGCTCACC
The DNA here is from genome assembly GCF_048772815.1 of Callospermophilus lateralis. Lineage (NCBI taxonomy): Eukaryota > Metazoa > Chordata > Mammalia > Rodentia > Sciuridae > Callospermophilus > Callospermophilus lateralis. The sequence goes on from NW_027512907.1 coordinate 264,601, forward strand.
TCTGGCTACTGACAACTTCACAGAGTTGGATAAGGAGACCTAATCTGATACAGGACAGGCCATTTCAGGGGAACACAGTGTGGTCCACCAGTCAGAGAACACTTCGGATAGTCACAGACCCATTTTGGGGAAGGAGGTGCCTTTGTGGGTGTGGGTGTGGGTTTTTGGTTTGTCTCATGTTCTGAGAATATGTAGGAAAGGTGGTTTGTTTGGTTTGGAGTGAACTGTTTTTAATAAGTCATTTCACAAGGTGAGTGTTTCTATGTCTGTGTATCCCAATGTGTCCGTGGTTGTAGACTTTAGAAAAGAGAATGATTCAATGGATGTATCCTGTCTAGTAGAAAGCTTCCCAGCATTCATCCTGCACAATTTATGAATGGACTGTGGCTTGCCTTATCAATGGGCAACACCTGCTAATTTCCTAAGTTGCCGTTTTCTTCCTGAATTCTGGCCACTCTCCAGAAGAGGCTCATGGTTTTGTGTCCAAGATATGTACCACCTCCAAGCTCTGTGACATGGCCATGTAATGGATAGCTGAAGGGAATGGCAAACATCACAGAAAACTCAGATATCAGTTTGAAATGTAAAGTCTCAGTGGAGAAATCCTACTTTGGGCCTTTTCCTTAACTGTTGTTCTGTTTCCCTGAATGTCAGGATGTTCTTTGCCTCAGGACACCCCTTTGTGAAACCTGAAGAAAACAGTTTTCAAATGGAAATGAATGGGCATCACCTGTGGCTCTTTGCTTAATTGCTTTGGAAAGGGATGTGTCTGAATCAGTGTCTTAGCCCTGTGTGAGGCTGTTGATAATATTCTCAGCACCTGATGGATCTAAAGAAAGATCCCATGTGTGCATCCAAAACCAAAATGGCCAAAAGAGCAGTCATTGCGGATGAAGTCTTTCGCCTTCCTCTGTAAGGTTCCTGACATCTATAAAGTGAGAAAGGGGAAGATACACCAAGCCAGTTGATGGCTCCTTTTGGAAAAATTGTACCACCAATGACAGCTTAAGCATAAATACCCCAACACTACCACAAGTCGCTGCACCAACAGATAGTTCAAAATGCACACAAGTGATACATAGTCCAGGCAAGTTCTGCAAACAGTTCAGTGATGGCTATTGCACAATCTGTAGATTGGTTTTATCTTTGTCTTCACCGACACTGGGATGAAGATAGGAATTCTGGCAATAATGGCTAAAAAAAATTATGTATCATTCTAAAAGGTACTAAAAAAAACATTTTCTTAACAATTTACATTATCTTGAAGAGAATTATTCAATATAATGAAAAGGAAAGGTGAAAGTAAACATACAGTTCTGTTAACGTCCTTTTTTGTTCACATATTAAAACAGTCCTCAACAGATGTTTACCCAATTTAAATTAAAACATTTAAAACACGTGAATAAAAAAAAATATTTGGATCCATTTTTTCATGAGCGCACATCATATATGATGTATGGACATATGTACATTCAAACATATGACACAAAACACAAGTGTGCAAACATAATATAATACATACAACACATTACATAATAGTAAAGGCCTTATAACTTTTTACAGGTGAAATCACCATGGAATGTTTAAAAAATTATAGTCAAAAAATAGAAATGATCAGCAAAACAGTAACCTAGGTCTGCATTAGCTCAAAAACACAAAATAGAACTTCATGTTGTGGGAAAAGGCAATAATAAAATTGATATTGAAAAAAGCATCCTGGTTCTGTCGCAGATGTAAGGATAGCCAGACTGGAGTTTTGGATACCAGCTGTTATGGATTTGAGCCAAATCATCTTCTTTTTGGTCTATACAAATCAGTTTAGTTAATCTCTCTGGAATCCAAATCGGTGCTGTTCTTCCTGTGGAAACACACAAACAGACCCTCGACTCCAGACTATCACTTGGTCAGGACTTTAGTTAATCTCTCCGGAATCCAAATCGGCTGCTGTTCTTCCTGTGGAAACACACAAACAGACCTTGGACTCCACACAATTACTGGGTCAGGACCTTTCCATTGTCCTGTTAGAATAGCCTTCCAAAGTACCTTGAGCTTATGCACATTTTTTGGACACATATGCCTTTCTGCAGCACTAAGTCCTCATGAATCCAAATGTAAAAAGTTTAGAGTAAAAATGGTTATTTTAAGTTTATCTTTGGGAAATATATACCCCTTCCCAATTCCGTCTTTTTGCTTTAATAAGTACATTTTAATAGTTTGATGTGCTCTTTCAACTATGCCTTTTCCCTGTGGATTGTATGGGATTCCTGTTATATGAGTTATGCCAAATGATGAGCAAAATTGTTTAAAAGAGGTAGAAGAATAACCAGGGGCATTATCTGTTTTTAACTGTTTTGGAACGCCCACAGTGGCAAAATTTTTTAAGCAATGAGCTATAACATCTTTAGTTTTTTCTCCGGCATGAAGGGAGCCCATCAAAAATCCAGAAGAAGTGTCAACTGTAACATGCAAATATTTTAATTTTCCAAATTCTGGCAAGTGTGTGACGTCCATCTGCCAAATATGGTTAGGTATCAATCCTCTCGGATTGACTTCAGGATTAACTTGTGGTAAAATGGTCACACAATTTTGACATTGTTTTATTATTTGTCTAGCTTGTTCCTTAGTTATTTCAAAACGCTTTTGTAAAGTATTAGCATTGACATGGAACTTTTTTGAAAATTTGTAGCTTCTTCTAGTGTAGAGAAAATATGAATATATGTCATGTGTAGTTTTATCTGCTAAATCATTGCCCAAACTAAGGGCTCCAGGCAATCCTGTATGTGCCCAGATACGTCTTATAAAGAATGGATCTTTTCTGTCCCAGATTAGACTTTGTATATTGGAAAGCAAAGAGAAAACAGTACTGAAGGGGAAATCCTACCAGCACCTTCAAGGGATACTATAGCATTAAATATATACTGACTATTGGAAAATAAATTAATTACAGAATAGAAAGGTGTTAGTAACAGTCTCCTTTAGAGGTGGCACTGTTGGTTGGACACTTACACCCTCTGATGATAGAAGGTTGTTAGTAGCAGCGTCCTTTTGTAACTTTTCCCCTGATGGCTTTTTCTGCTCTAAGCTTTGTTCCTTTATCTTTGTCTGATCTGAAGGCTTTGGACTAAGCAAAACAGATATGAAAGACCACAATGGCAATGTGCCAACTGGCAGAGTCCCTGGACTGTTCTTTTCTATTCTTTTTAAATCTTCACCATGATGGTTCCATTGTGGTAAATTTAATAACTCTTACTTTAAAAGCCATGGGCTACATTTTTATATTGTATCAACGTATGCCCTGACTGTCCCTGATTTTAGTGAGATGCCTCCTTCCTGTAACAATTTCCTTAACACTATTTCAGTTTGTTTTTTACTAATTTCTGATCCCGTATTTCTACTTTAATGAAACCCAACAAGATAACGCAAAAAAGAAAAAAAAAAAAAAAACGAGACAGAATGAAATAAAAAGTGGACAACAAAAAGTCATTATGGCCTTTCTATCCTCCTGACATGTGCATCCGACCTTTATCCCAATCTGTTCCTCAGACATAAATAGTTTTTCCTCAGATTTGAGTGGTTTTTCTTTCGTTTAACTCATCTCCAGGGACAGGCAACTTAAAATAAACGTGAAGCAAAACAAAAGAGGAATCCTAAAATGGCTACCCATCCTCTCGCCCTGCTCTCAGGGTCGAGCAGTTTACCTTATCACTTACCCTCAGTCAATCCCCGTTCGAGCCACCAAATGCTGCAGTCTGGCTAGGCATGATTCAGCAGCCACTTGTCAAAAGAAACAAACTTTATTTTTAGAACCACACACGCCAAACAAAACAGCTCCTCAGGAAAAACTCCCAGAGGCTAACTGCCACAACTGGCTTCCTTGTAAAGTCTCTCTCACACCCACAAACCTCTCCACCTCCCACAAACCTCCTGCGCTTGAGGTCGATTTGCTGGGTCATCGTGGGTGGAGCCAAAAAAGTCCCCCAATGAGCAGCTCCATGGTCTGAAAGGGCAGGGAAACAGCCCAATGAGCATCACCACAGAGTAGCCAATCAGCTAGATGTTGCTGGGGCCTCTGTGAGCCAATAATCAGCAGGCAGCTGGAATTTTTCTGGCATTTGGAAGCTTGCTAGGGCACCTTCAGCTGTGGCTCTCAACAAATTCCTGTCTCCATTCTCTTTAGCCTATTCAGCACATGTTTTTTTATATGCACATATAGAATCCTACCTGTTATAACACGTACATTTTTGTTAGGTGGCAGATACAAATTGTGAGAAGAGACTACTCCTCCTAAACGCTGTTGGAACTGAAAATTCAACCTATTGGTCAGCTTCGTAGTTGAACAACATTATGCATAAGTCCATGTTTAGAGAAATGAATATTTTTGAATCTGTGGATGATATATATTTCATGGTGAATTTCCATTGCAATATATATTGCTATTTTTAATGTCTCTCTGTGTGTGTGTTTGTGTATATGTGTATATATATATATATATATATATATATATATATATTCTCAAGATTTTTCAAAATATGAAAAATGTTTCTTATTATACACTCTCTTAATTCATTCATATTCATATATTTGGATTTATAATCAACTTTTCACAAGATTATTCTCAGAAATATTCATCCACCTGACATATATATTTGTTTCCTAGTACTGAAAACTAACTTCAGTGAATGGTGCATACAAATCCTAATATTTCTACAGTAACTGACCCAGTTTAACATCAATTCAAGTAGATTCCTATGGGACATGATGTGTAGTTTGACGTTCATTTTTATTCAACACTGGTACATTAGTATTTCTTCAGTTTATGCACATCATAGGATATATATACATTTCATCCACTAGTTAGCAAATTTTAAGCATTTGTTTGACTTTCAATCACTTCCTGCTTCAGAACACATGTATTCCTCCATATTTCTTGGCTTGACTTTTCATGAGACTTCTTTCCACACACATTATTTTTGATTTCCATAATCACTTTTTTAGCAAAACTCACACAGCTTCATGATAAACCATAACCCTAATATTACCATTAGTTGTATAACTGGTTGAAATAAATGATTGTATATCAATATAAAATTTCACATAAGTTTTCAGATATCAATTTAAGCCATTATTTAAAGTGGAACCAGTTATATTATTTATTCACAGTAATGTCTATTCATGCATTATCTCTATATTCATAGACTCAAGGTAAACCTCTTTAATTCCCCAATATGAATTATACGTCTTCAAAGTATTGCTCCCAGAAATGATGGAAGAAATACTCATGTCACCTGATCTAAATATACATTTAATCACAGTAATATTTGGACACAAAATGCAAATGTCAGGCTTATGATTGTACCAAAGCCTAAATGGAAAGTGAACATGGATTACTTAAAACATCCATGTCCAGGTTTCCTAATGCTCTCAAATGTCAATCCTATTGGTGACTACATATTTGTTTCTTCCTAAGATTATGTGTTCAACCTCAACCCTCTTGAAAATGTCTAATCCTATGACTCACTTTATACTTTGCTTGATTTCGTAATGTCTCTATTGATATCTGCTTTCCTACATATTTTCCCCAGTTCATCATTGTGACTGACTCTTCACTTGTGCTAACATTTAACTTCACTCTCTAACTGAAACCCTATTGCTAAAGAACTTTTGTTCCAAATCCTATACTCACTCGTCTTCCTAAGCCTACCCACTATCTTCCTAATCCTACCGACTATCCCTTTTTGACAGGATGTTCTCTTCTACATTCAATCATCCAATAATATTCCGGCAAGCGTAAGAGGAAGAGACCACCAAAAGACTGTACTATGCAACAGCTAAGGGTTTATTGGCAGTCCAGCATACTGGGGCTCAAAGCTCCCTTGAATAGATCAGAGAGCCCTGAGAACAGCTTAAGCTGATCTTTTATACTTTCCTTGGAGGCTGCAGGGAGAGAAGTTTATTGATGGGTCAGGGCGAGTGGTCGGTCTGCGAGCAACCGGGTGAGGGAGTACATTCTGCAATTTGGCAATTGGGGACAGCACATTCTGGGAACAAGATTAGAAAACAGTTGTCAATATTTCAACAGTGTTTTTCTAAGCATACAGAAAAACAGGAAATGACAAGTACCTATTTTATTAACCTTTCATTCCCCACTTCTTCTTCTGCATCCTTTTAATCATAAAAGTGATCATAGGGAGGTTTAAATTCTATGTCTGCGAGTGGGGTATTGCCATATGTTTAACTTGACCAATTTGAGCTTGGAGAAAAGAAATTACACGGTTGAGCAAACAGGGTTTTATAGTGAGCAATAATATAAGGATTCTTGGATTGGCCAGGGTTGATAAAAGCATAGTTGACCAGGGAGACTGTGTGAACAAAGACTCAAACCACCCTTTTGGGCCTCTCTCTCTCTCTTTGATGCTCTTCAAGGCGTCTTTTTAATTTACTCATAGATTTTTTTTTTTACAACTCCCGTATGGTCGGCATAAAAGCAACATTCTTCCCTCAATGCAGCACAAAGGCCCTCTTCTCTCATGAAGAGGAGATCCAACCCTCGACTGTTCTTAACCTGGTTGTATGCCCCCCTATATGATCTTTAAATGAACCTGCGTCATGACAGTGCACTCTGTGAAACAACTTCAATTAATCACATCGGTTAACCATTTCATGAAAACATAAACAATGTTTAAGTATATAGAATTATACTGTTGTAGGGAAGGACAAGGCAAGGCACCTAAGATAGCATGGAAGACAGGGAAACAGTCCTATTTGGTTGCAAATGGATTCAGAGGGCACTGCTTCTGTTGTAATCAATTAATCCCCTGAACCCCAAGTTTAGATAGTTTCAGAATTTTGAACCCAACATATAAGGTAAGGGGCTCAGAAGTTCACAGTCTGCAGAAGATCACAAAAAGCAGTTTTTGTTTCTTTTTTTTCCCTCTGTTCTGGGCAAGTTAACTTATCAAGGACACCTGGGAGAGGGAGAGATTTTTCTTCCCTTTCTTTTTTCCACCTGCCAGCTGTTACAATGGAGCCCAATTTTAACTTCTTTATTGTAGAAATGTAGCCATTTCTGTGAAGCCCCACCTCAAGGCCAGAGGCCTTTTTCTCATATTTTGTGAAAAACTAGTAAGGGGGTGTCTAGCTGAGAAGTGCTGAGTTTTTTAGGCAGTGGCCAAGTAGAACAGGGCAACACGAATAAAGAAAATTTATCTACATTGAACTCTTTTATAGGGACTCTTTTGCTGAATGTTTTAAAGTCAGCCATGGTGAAGACTTCTGGAGAAGGTCATTTAAGACTTTTTGGTGGGCCTGGTACAGCGGGGGAAGATGGGGAAGGTGGGGCTGAGAGCACCTCCGAGGATCTGAGAATGAGGAAGGAGAGATGTAAAAGAATAATGGGAAACGGGTTTGGGATTTTCCAGGCAACAAAAACGTGAGCAGTAGAACAGGTAGAGTAGAGGGGAAGACGGGAGTGAGTATCCCAAAATCCTGTGAGGGACTTTCAAAAACTTAGAAACCTGTTTTCAGTATTGACAAAGCAACATTAAAGGCCCTTTTTATTACATCTTGGATAAGGGTCTGAGGGCTCTCCTCAGCTGGTTTGAGCTTTTGGTTAGCTGGTAAGAGGACCTGGTGGGACCCGGTGTGGCACTGACAGGAGAAGAGAGGAATGAGTGGGTGAAGGGGTACCTCAGTACCTGCTACCTCAGCAAGGGGGCAGTGGTCTGAGAACCGGCGGAGGTTTGGGCTTTTCATCTAGTAATTGGAGGGGAGAAATCAGTTTGCTGAGGTGGGAATGACAGCAGAGAGTCTGGAGCAGAAGGCTGAGGGTGAGGATCTTTTGGAGAAGCATAGTTCAGGATGTGAGTGAAGGAGGGAAAAGGCTTCCACATAGGGGAATCGCCTTTCACCCTTTTGAGCACTTGCAGAAGTTAAAAAGTTCACGCAGAATTTGAGGATCTGGAGACCCCTCTGGGGGCCATCGGTTTTGGTTATCTAATTGGTAGTATGGCCAATGCTCTGTACTGAATTTGATGAGGAGTTTGGGTTCCATCAGGCAGCCCCTGTATGCTCACATTCCCATGACATATAGAAGAAGTCAGCTTTTCCCCCACACAGCCGTGACTGTTTGTGGCTTTGATAGTCTGCTGGGCAAAAATAGCAATCTAGGCTAGCCAACCTGCATCTGGCTCACGTGTCCCTACATCCATAAGGTTTGTTTCCATTATCTATGGTACAGAAGGCATTTAATGGAATTTTAGTGGGATCCTCTTCATCAGGGATATACCAATAGGAAAGAGCTATAGCCAGCTGACAAATGTCTGTATGGAGAGATGGCCACCAGATCCTAAGGGGGCTGTATGCGAGATATATTATACTTATTTTCCAGTAGGATTTGTGATCACCCATCTCTGCTGAACGGACTGATGAGGGTTAGGACTACTGGTGGTAAATGGGAGAGTATAGAGCCTTATCCACATGGCGAATACGCAATTTTAAAGGGTTACCAGTCTTTTTCAGTTTCTAGCCAGAGTCTGGACAGGGCACAGGCTTGAGATGACAGGCATGGATCCAGGAAGTGATTCCGTCTACCATTACTACTGTAGGTGTTATAAGTAGCACCTGCTATGGTCCTTTCCAGCGGGGTTCCAGGGATGACACCTGATGTCGTCTTACGTCGATGAAGTCTGTTACTTGATATCGATGTGGAATCCCCTCCTCCCCAGGTTGGTAGGCAGTGGCCAGCTGTTTTCACAGGTATTTCTTAGTTCTTTCAAGAGCTTTAAGTCTCTCAAGCAAGGGGGTGTGGAAGGGATAGTTAGGTCTTAGAGTGGGGTTAGGTCCCTTACGGGAGGAGGTGCACAATAGAGAATTTCAAAGGGGGTGTGATTACACAAAGAAACAGAGGGAGTATTTCTTGCATGCAACATTGCAGAAGGCAGGAGCATAGTCCAATCTTTTATGCTGGTCTCTAAGCTTAATTTTGGTAAGGTCTGTTTAATGGTTCTATTCACTCTTTCTACCTGTCCTGAACTCTGGGGTCGATAAGCACAATGTAACTTCCAATTAATCCTCAGGATCCTGGCTAACCCTTGACTTACCGGGGCCATGAACACCAGTCCATTATCAGACCCTATTACCTTACGCAGGCCGTATCTTGGAAAAATATCTTCTAGGATATTCTTGGCCATCGTTTTTGCTGTTTCTTTCTTTCTTTCTTTCTTTTTTTTTTTGTGGGGACTGCTTCAATCCATCCTGAAAATGTATCTACAAAGACTAGGAGATATTTAAGTCCATACCTTGCTGGCTTAATTTCAGTAAAATCCACTTCCCAAAATTGTCCTGGTCTGGTTCCTCATAGGCGCTTTCCTGAAGGAAGCTTGTAAGGGTAAGCATTAACCAATTGATGGAACTGACAGACTTTTGTTAACCATTCTGTTATTTCCTTTTCCTGTGAGTCAGTTAGTTTAAAACTCTGTTCTTGATCCTTCAGGAATTCCTGCAGTTTCTTTGAACCAAAGCGAGTGAGTTGATGTACAGTTTCTACTGACATAGTTGGAGCCATGACTATAGGAATTTTTACTGAAGGATTTAGAAATTCCACTTGGGGGCTTTCAGGGTTAAAGGCTATTTTGGCGTGGACCATGGTGAGCAGATCTCTGCCCATCAATGGGGCTGGGAATTCTGGGATTACTAGGAAGGAGTGATGGATTTTTTCCTTTCCCCAGGTCCATGGTACTCTTAGTTGTCTATGCCCAATATTTACTGCCGTTAGCCCCTTGAACTAGAGACCTTTTATTTAATAGAGGGCCAAATGTGGCCTTGAGGGCTGAGTATATTGCCCCTGTATTCACTTCAAAGTTTACTGGGGTCCCCTGCACTTCAAGTTACGCTTAACTCAGCGAGGGGATCGTAGCCCCTACTTTCGTAGTCATCCTCCAGAGTCAGAATGCCTGGCTGGTGTGGCTGTCTATTTCTGGGGCACTCTTTGGCCCAGTGTCCTTTTTCTTTACAGTAATCACATTGATCTGAGGCCAGGGGTGGTCTCTGGCGTGGGCCCAGGTATCCCTTCCTGTCTCCCTGTTTCTTAATTTCTGGCCTATTTTTTGTTGTGACCAGGACCTTAGTCAATGCCTTAGTCTGTCTTTGTTTCTTTTATCCTCCCTTTGCTCCCTTCTCTTCCTCAGTTTCTCTCTTATAGTATGCCTTCTCGGCTTCTCTGACTAAATCTCTCAAAGTCATATCTTGTAATCCATCTAAGCGTTGTAACTTTCTTTTAGTATCCAGGGCACCTTGCCCAATAAAGGCCATCATGACAGATGCCTTTTGATCCTCCCCCTGAGAATCGAAAGGAGTATATCTCCTATATGTCTCCATAATTCTCTCTAGAAACATAGAGAGGGAGATTCATCAGGCCCTTAGTAATCTCTGTTACTTTGGCAAAATTAGTTGGTCGCCTAGCAGCCACTTGGAAACCCACTATTAGAGCCCGGTAATAAGGGGACAGTTTCTCCCTACCTTCAAAGATGTTGGGGTCCCAGTTGGGTCGGTTAAAGGGAATGCTGGCTTTGATTAAGTTGGGAAGTTGTGTTGGTCGCCCATCTGGTCTGAGGATACTTTTTTCTAGCTTGCAGGAGGATTCTCTTTTGTTCCTCTGTCATGAAGATAGTCCTTAGGTGTTGTTGGCAGTCATCCCAAGTAGGCTGGTGGGAAAACATCAATGACTCAACCAGACCTATGAGCCGGGTGGGTTCCTCAGAAAATGGGGGATTGTAATTTTTTAAGTTGTATACGTCTGAAGAGGAGAAAGGCCAGTACTAGTAAGCTTGCATTTTTCTCCCATGGCCATCATCAATCGTTGGCCCATGGGGACGGAAGGGGTGCATCATGGGAGTTCCAGGGTTTCAATCATTTGCCGCCTGTGAGTTCCTTTAGCCGGGCCAGCTTCCTCCAGGGAAGGAGGGGATGTGTGTGCCACGAGGGAGTTATCTGGAGGGTGCTGGGCCGGCTTTGCTTCCTCCAATTGCAGAGAGGCTGAGTCAGCAGAAGTAGAATCACTTAGAGGGTGTTGTGGGTTAGTGGACGATGGCAGGGGATAAGGAGGGGGAAGAGATTCCAGTAGAGTCAAATCTTGTGACTCAGGGAGAACAGAGGGTGGAGGAGGGGGAGGAGCAGAGGGTTTGAGAGATCATGGGGGAAAGAGTAGGAGCGGGGGGCAGGGGCAAGGAAAAGCTTCACCCATGAAGAAGGAGATTTGCAGAGGTCATGCCAAGTTAAAATATATGGCTGTTGATCAGGATGGCTATGTGGCCCCGGCTGAAAGACAATATCTCTGACTTTTTAAATTAGTAGGAAGTAGAAAGATCCTTTTACGGGCCATCCGACTCCAAACGTGGGTCATTCTGAGGAACAGAGAGTCTGCCAGGTCCAGCGTTTTACTAAATAAGAAAGATTCTGAGCCCTTAAGCGGATTTTGGTCCAGTGATCAAGGGTCAGGGACAGAGGCATTGAAGTGCTCTGTCCCATAATGAAAGGTACACTAACAGTAAAAGCAACGACACATGACACAGACAAGACAAGACAATAAAGACATGCAATGGACCTCCAACACTGAGACCAGGAATGAGTAGCTGGCAAAATCCGATGGGCTGGCAATACCGAAACTGAAAATATCACTGAGTTGAGGAGACAATTGTTCCTTGATTTCCCGAGTCCTCTGGGGCGTACCCCAGGGACGCGGCCTGTGTCTCTGTGACACATCTCTCAGTCACTGTGGGAGAGAGCTCAGGCTCTTCATCGCCAGTGATTTTGCCAAGCCCTAAGCTGAAACATGAAACCAGAAAGAGGCCCCTTACTTGCCCCGAGAGGTGCCTGTTGGGGTCTCTCGTCCCCTGCTGCTGGAACTCTGTGGAACCTCAATATGTAAATGTCGTGTGACTGTCGGAGGAAGAGACCACCAAGAGACTGTCTCATGAAACAGCAAAGGGTTTATTTGGGGTCCAGCATGCTGGGCCTCAGAGCTCACTTGAATAGAGAAGAGAGCCCCAAGCACAGCTTCAGCAGAGCTTATATACTTTCCTTGGAGAGGGAAGGGAGGAAAGTTTACTGATGGGTAAGGGTGAGTGGGTGGTTTGCGTGACACCGAGTGAGGGAGTACATTCTGCAGTTTGGCGTTTGGGAACAGCACACTCTAGGAAAAGATTAGCAAATTTTTCACAAGATTGCAACAGAGTTTTGTTAAGCATACAGAAAAACAGGAAGTGATAAGTACCTATTTTATTAACCTTTCACTACCGACTATTTCTTTTTGACTGGATGTTCTCTTCTACTTTCAATCATCCAAGGTACAAGGTCCTATGCCATTGTATATCGATGTATCTGAGACATCTGTGCAAAACATAATTCAACAATGCCTATCCCAATCAAGGCCCCAATGCCTTTCTGGGCTTCAAATCTTACTTAGATTTCTATTTTCATACATTCATTTCACCTATATATTCTTATACATATCGCAGGTTCCTTATACCATTATTCATATAGCAGAATGATTTCTAACCCACACCGAACATGTTATTAATCATAACCATACACTGTTCCCTCAATCTAATTTTACAAAAGAGCAGGGAAAGAGTTGTTCATGCAATACAGGAATGTAGGGGATATTAGACCTAATGAGAACCTCAAAGGTCCCTGCAAAAATGATCCCTGGAGAAGATATAGGCAGCTATGAAGGATCTGAGTGAGCAAAAGTCATCTTCCATGGCAAACAACATGGTCAGGATAAAGGATTATGTCTGAATCAGCTTCTCTTCTTAATGTAGAGAAGATGGACCAAACCAGGACTGTGTGGAGATCTGTTCATGGGTGACTATGGTTGATATATCATTCTAAATTGTGAATGTGTCACAGGAAGTAGGGGCAGCCTCCATATAAAGGGACCCTTGAAATCAACAGTTTGGATAAATTTGTTGCCAACAAAGTGACCTCATTCAGTTCCTGAAGGAAGTGACCTCACCTCACTTGCTGGGTGATGGAACTCTCTGAACTTGGGATCCAGGAAGCCAGGCACCCAGAGCCAGTACCAGTACCAGTCCCAGTTGTCTCACTTCTTTGGATTTACCAAGGACAGAGTCAGTCTTTCTTGGTACTTACAGATGTGAGGAAGGCCAAATGCAAGAAAGCTCTAAAGTGGGGCTTTACCTGAGAAAGCAGGTAGTGGCTCACCAGTGGCTCCTAACAACTTCACAGTGTTGGCCAAGGAGACCAGATCTTAGGACAGGCCATTTCGGGGGAACATTGTATGCCCCACCAATCAGAGGACACTCCAGATAGTCACAGACCTACTAGGGGTAAGAAGGTGCCTTTGTGGGTGTGGTTTTGGGTTTGTGGTTTTGTCTCATGTTCTGAGAATAGGTACTAAAGTCGGTTTGTTTGGTTTGGAGTGGACTGTTACTAGAAAGTTGTTTGACAAGGCGAGTATTTCTATGTCTGTGTATCCCAGTGTGTCTGTGGTTGTAGACATTAGAATAGAGAAAGCATCAATGGATGTCTCCTGTCTATTAGAAAGCTTCCCAGCATTCGTCCTTCCCCATTTAAAATGGACTGTAGCTTACCTTATTGGTTGGCAACCAGTGATAACTTCCTAAGTTTTCCTGTTTTCTTCCTGAATTCTGGCCACTCTCCAGAATAGGCCCATGGTTTTGTGTCCAAGATATATACCACCTCCAAGCTCTGTGACATGGCCATGAACTGGATAGCTGAAGGGAATGACGAGCATCTCAGAAAACTCAGATATCAATGTGACCAGGAAAGTCTCAGTGGAGAAACTCTGCTTTGGGCCTTTTGCTTACCTATTTTTCTTTTGACCTGAATGTCAGGAAGGTCTTTGACTCAGGCTACCCCTTTGTGAAGCCTGAAGAAAAGAGTTTTCAAATAAAAAAGAATGGGCATACCTATGGCTCTTTGCTTAATTTCTTTGAAAGGGATGTGTCTGAATCAGCCCTTTCGCCCTGTGTGAGGCTGTGGCTTAGATTTTCAGCACCTGGTGGATCTAAAGAAAGTTCCCATGTGTGCATCGAAAACCAAAATGGCCAAAAGAGCAGTAATTGTGATGAAGTATCTCGCCTTCCTCTGTAAGGTTCTTGATCTCCATCAAGTAAGAATAGGGATGCTTTGCATCAAATGAGTACTTCAAAACCTACAGAGGCTAGGCCATAGGTGCCTGGGTTTTCTCATGACTCCAATTCACATAAAGAATCTAAACCCCACAGGCAGTGGCCTCAAATTGGTAAAGTGGAGCAGTATTAAGGTCAGGCCTATTTGTTCACTCTTAGTTCGCAGGAAGTGTGTCCAGGCCACCCTGACTTTAGGCAAATGAGGGGCAAGGGAGATTATTTTGTACACTGTCTTGGTCTGCGCCCTCATGGAAACCTCCAGCCAGAGTTTATGATGAGTGTCTATGTGGTAGAACATGAGCGCCATGTGGGAGTGTTTTGGTTTTAATTGAGGTCATTTGTGTGGCTGTTGGACGAGATGACTGGGTCCACCTGGGTTTGAACTCTGGTGTAATTCCCCTTAGAGACTGAGTTCTGGAACTGACCTCAGAGAAGTATTGCAATAAATAGTCTTGGGATTTTAGGAGGCCACACATGAGAATCGCCCTTGGAAACTGAGATCTAGGCCCAGGATGGCTTCCAACAGAGCTCAGGGAATCTAAGCCAGGATATCACATGATTTTATTCTTAAAGACTTCGTAGCCATACTTGAGAGTCTAAAGACACATGGAACTCACATTGTACACCTCAATGGGCCTGGCTTCATGTGACCACTTGGCCACCTTTTGGGAAGGCTTGCCTGTGAGTGTTCTCCAGAGCTTTCTTTGAAATGAGCTTCCTCACCATTCAATGGTTCCTGAATTAATTGAAACCCACAGTGACTCCAACTTCATCCTTGAAAAATGGCTACATAAATACCTTGAAATTTTTGAAATTCCCATGACCAGGTGGCACTGGAGAACATTTGGATATCCTTTTGCTGATCATGAGTGTACCAGACAGTGCCTTGATTCACTGGGTTTCGTGAAACTGGTGTAGAACAGAGATGCCAGTAAGTTGGAGCCTGCTGAGTAGTGGACATAGAGCAGTGGACTGTAGGTGTGTGAATAAATATTTTTGGTAGGACCACCTGGATCTGCCATTGGCTTCCAAAAGCCTTGTGACTGACAAGGTGCAGGCAGCAGACCCTTATATGTAAAGGCATGTTGTTATATGCAGAGGTTTCAGGGTAATGTTCAGAGTCAGGTTGCTATAGTCAAGGGGGAAAGTATTGTTGGATAGAAGCCTGGTTCGTACTTTCTCTTGGAGACCCTGACCAACCACACGTGACAGAACTCCCTCCAGCATTGTGTCCCAGTTGTACTCCTTGTATTTCATGAAACCAATACCAAACTGCCAGTGCAACTGCAAGAAACACCAGGAAAAATGGAGGATGACCAAATGGCTTCACAGACTACATGGGAAGACACTTAGCTCCCAGTGGCCACAGTTTATCTACAAAAAGAGAATTCAGAACTTCTGCCTCATGTTCATTAGAAAATAAGGAACCATGTCCTTCAGGTCACATAGATGCAGACACAGGTTTGATGGTGTCACTCCAAAACCAAGCTAAATCGTGTGAAAATTACATATATTTCATGTGCCCAACCTTAGAGGAAGTTTCTCAAGAAGTCTTTAGGCCAGCAGAGCTCTATGTTTCTGGAGTGTTTACCCTCTCCCTTACTTTTGGAAATTGTTCTACCACCTCCAGTGTTGTGAACTCCTGAACAATTTTTATTCCACATATGTATTTACAGATTTTCTAACTCCTCTCCTCTAATTGTGTCTTACTTGGATCGATGGTTGTGTCAAGGCTTTGTTCTGAATGAGAGTGGGAAGAATTTTGTGTAGCACATGTTTGCATGCACATTAGATTCATTTTCCTATTTTCCATTTGAAATACTGAATCCCTGACACTAACCAATACCCTACTAGACTCTGACTACTAATCCTAATATTATGGAGAAAAAGAAACGTAACTGAATAGAAATGCAAGCCTTTCATATGAAGCATGGTGTATACTTGGATTTGCCTTCTGCTTTATCAAGAGGATGTATTATAAATCTAGTCAACTTTTCTTTGTAATATTTCTTCATGAGTTCTTAAAGTTAACACATATGAAAATTCCTGTCTCCCTTTCTCTGAAGCCTATTCAGCACATGTATCTTTTTATGTATATATAGTATCCTACCTGATATCACACGTACATTCCTGTGAGCTCACTGACTTTGGTATATAAAAATTGTGAGAAGAGATGACTCCCCCTAAATACTGATGGAACTCAAAATTCAACCTGTGGGTGAGATTTCTAGTGAAAAACATTAGACATAATTAAAATAAATCCATGATCAACAAAATGAATATTTTTGGATATGTGGATGAATTATAATTCATGATGAATTTCGATTGGCATATATATTGCTGCATATCAATGTGTGTGCGTGTGTGTGTGTGTGTGTGTGTGTGTGTGTATATATATATATATATATATATATATTCTCCAGATTTTCCAAAATATGAAATATGTGTGTCTTATTATACACTCCTTAAATTAATTCATGTTCCTGTATGTGTATTTATTAACAACATTTCACAAGATTAATCTCAGAAATACTCAACCACCTGAAATACATATTGGTTTTCTAGTACTGAAAACTAATTTCAGTGATAGGTGCTTAGAAATCCTAATATTTCTACAGTAACTGCCCCAGTTTAACATCAATGCAAGTAGATTCCAATGGAACATGATGTGTATTTTGATGTTCATTTTTATTCAACATTTGTACATTACAATTTCTTCAGTTTATGGACATCATAAGATATACTTTCTTATCCACAAGTTCACAAATGTATAGGTATTTATAGGCATTTGGTTTACTTTCAATCACTTCCTACTTCAGAACACATGTATTTCTCCATGTTGCTTTACTGGTCTTTTCACTAGACTTATTTCAAAACACATTATTTTCGATTGCATGATCATTTTTGAAACAAAACTCACACACTCTTCATGATAAACTGTAACCAGAATATTACCATTTGATATATAACTCGTTTGAATGAATGTATATATATAAGATTTCCTATATATTTTCAGAGGTAAATTCAATCCATTATTTAAACTTGGAACCAGTTATATACTTTATTCACAATATGGTCTATTCATGCATCATCTCTATAATCATCAACACGGGGGTACACCTATTTGTATCCTCAGTACTAATTTATAAGTTTTCAGAATTTTGCTCCCCGTAATGGTGGAAGAAATACTCATGTCACCTGATCTACATATACATTTTATCACAGTAGTATTCTGGACACAAAATGCAAAGGTCACACTTATGATTGTGCCAAAGCCTAAATGGAAAGTGAACATGGATTACTAAAAACATGCATGTCCATTTTGCCTAATGCTCTCAAATATCATCCTATTGGTGAGTACATATTTGTTTCTAAGATAATATATTCAACCTCAACCCTCTTGAAAATATCTAATACTATCACTGACTTTATACTTTGCATGATTTCCAAATGTCCCTATTGATATCTGCTTTCCTACATATTTTCCCCAGTTCATCATTGTGATGGTCTCTTCACACGTGCTGACATTCACATTCACTCTCTAACTGAAACCCTATTGTTAAAGAACTTTTTTTCCAATTCCTAGACTCACTCTTCTTCTTAAACATACTGACTATCTTCCTAATCCTACAGACTATCCCTTTTTGACTCGATGTTCTCTTCTACATTCAATCATCCGAGGTACCCGGTCCTATGCCATTGTGTATCGATTTATCTGAGACCTCGGTGCAGAACATAATTCAAGCTAATTATCTCAATCAAGGGCCCAATGCCTTCCTAGGCTTCAAATCGTTCCTAGATCTCTGTTCTCATACATATATTTCACGTCTATATTCTTCTAAATATCACAGATTCCCAATACCATTATTCATCCAGCAGAATGATTCCTAACTGAAATCAAACATGCTTTTAACCCTAACCATACACTGTTCACTCTATCTCACTTTACAGAAGAGCAGGGACAGAGTTGGTCTTACAATACAGGAAGCTAGAGGATCTTCCACCAGCTGAGAACCTCAGAAGTCCATGCAGAAATAATCCCTTGAGAAGATGTAGTCAGCTATGAAGGACCTGAGAGAGCAAAAGTCATCTTGCATGGCACACAACCCGGTCAGGATGAAAGGATGTGTCTGAATCAGCCTCTCTCTTCTTAATGTAGTGAAGAAGGACAAAACCAAGCCTGGGTGGAGAGCTGTTCCCAGGTACTTATGGTTTCTATACCATTCTAACTTGTGAAAGTGTCACAGGAAGTAGGCAAAGCCTCGATCTCAGAGAGCATACAAAGCAACTGTTAGGACAAAGTGGTGGCCAAGGCAGTGACCTCATTCAGTTCCTGAAGAAAGTGACCTCACCTACTTCCTTGGTGATGAGACTCTCTGAATTTAGGATCCAGGAAGTCAGGCCCCCATTACCAGTACCAGTCCCAGTCCCAGTGAGCTCACTTGTTTGGATTTACCAAGGAGAGAGTCAGTCTTTCTTGGAACCTACTAATGTGAGCGTGGCCAAATGCCAGGATAGCTCTTAAGAGGGGCCTTTCCTAAGAGGACAGAAAGTGGCTCACCGCTGGCACCTGACAACTTCACAGAGTTGTCAAAGGAGACCAGATCTATGACAGGAAATGCCATTGTTGAGAAATATGGCCTACCAGTCAGAGGACACTCCGGATAGTCACAGACCTACTTGGGGGAAAAGGTGCCTTGGTGTGTGTGGACGACAGTTTGTGGTTTTGTCTCATGCTCTGAGAATAGGTAAAAAAAAAAATGTCGGTTTGTTTGTTTTGGAGTGGAATGTTTCCAATAAGTCTTTGACAAGGCGAGTGTTTCTATGTCTGTGTATCCCCCTGTCTCCATGGTTGTAGACATTAGAAAAAAGAATGCCACAATGGGTGTGTCCTGTCTAGGACAAAGCTTCCCAGCATTCATCTTGCCCAATTTATGAATGGACTGCAGCTTGCCTTATCCATGGGCAAGACCTACTATGATCCTAAATTCCTGTATTCGTCCTGAATTCTGGCCACTCTCCATAATAGTCTCATGGTTTTGTGTCCAAGATATGTATCACCTCAAAGCTCTGTGACATGGCCATGTACTGGATAGCTGAAGGGAATGGCGAGCATCTCAGAAAACTCAGATATCAGTGTGACCAGGGAGTCTCAGTGGAAAAACCCTGCTTTGGGCCTTTTGCTTACCTATTCTTCTGTTGTCCTGAATGTCAGGAAGGTCTTTGCCTAAGGCCAACCCTTTGTGAAGCCTGATGAAAACAGTTTTCAAATGGAAATGAATGAGCATCACCTGTGGCTCTTTGCTTAATTGCTTTGGAAAGGTATGTGACTGAATCAGCCTCCTGGCCCTGTGTGAGGCTGTGGCTTAGATTCTCTGCACCTAATCGATCTAAAGAAAGATCCCATGTGTGCATCCAAAACCAAAATTGCCAAAAGAGCAATCATTGTGGATTAAGTCTCTCACCTTCCTCTGTAAGGTTCCTGAGTTACATCAGTGAGAATAGGGATCCTTTGGGTCAAATGAGTTCTTCAAAGCCCTGCAGATTCTAGCCCATAGATGCTTGGGTTTTCTCATGACTCCAATTCAAATAAAGAATCCAAACCCCACAGTCATTAGGCCTCAGATTGGAGAAGTGGAGCAGTATTAAACACAAGTATATTTGATCACTCCTGGTTCACAGGAAGGGTGTCCAGACCACCCTGACTTTAGGCAAATTAGGGGCAAGGGAGCTTTTTTTGGACACTGTCTTGGACTGCGCCCCTCATGGAAACTTCCAGGCACAGGTTATGATGAGTGTATATATAGAAGAAGATGAGTGCCATGTGGGAGTGTTTTGGTTTTAATTGTGGTCATTTGTGTGGCAGTTGGAAGAGATGCCTGGGTCAACCTGTGCTTGAACTCTGGTGTGATTCCAATTAGAGACTGAGTTCTGGAACTGACCTCAGAGAAGTATTGCCATAAATTATGTTGGTATTTTAGGAGGCCACGCATGAGATTTGCCCTTGGAAACTGAGATCTACGCCCATTTTGGCTTTCCACAGATCACTGGGAATCTCAGCAAGGATATCACATGATTTTATTCTGAAAGTCTTGGCATGTATAGTTGAGAGTCTTAACACATATGTACCTCACATTGTAGACCTCAATGGCCCTGGCTTCATGTGACCTTTTGGCAACTCTTTGGAAAGCCTTGCCTGTGAGAGTTCTCCAGAGATTTTATTGCAATGAGATTCCTCACTATTTACAGGTTCCTGTATAAATTGAAACCCCCAGTGCCTCCAAAGTTATCCTTGAAAAATGGCTAGATAAATATCATGAAATATTTAAAATTCCCATGATCAGGTGGCACTGGAGAACCTTTGGATGTCCTGTTGCTGATCATGAGTGTACCAGACCCTGCCTTAATTCACTGGGTTTCATGAAAATGGTGTAGAACATAGATGCCAGAAATTTGGACCCTGTCGAGTAGGGGGCCTAGAGCAGTGGAGTGTAGGTGTGTGAAAAAACATCTGTGGTGGGGCCACGTGGATCTGCCATTGGCTTTCAAATGACTTGTGACTGACATGGTGAACCCAGCAGACCCTTATATGTAAAGGCATCTTGTTATATGGAGAGGGTTCAGGGCAATGTTCAGAATCAGGTTGCTTTGGTCAAGGTGGAAAGCTATGTGGATAGAAGCGTGGTTGGTGCATTCTCCTGCAGACCCTGACCCACCACACGTGAGAGTCCTCCCTCCAGAACTGTGTCCCAGTTGTACTCCTTGTATTTCGTGAAGCCAACACCAAACTCCCAGTGCAGCAGTAAGAAACACCATGAAAAGTGGAGGATGACCAAATGGCTTCACAGTCCACACAGGTAGACACTTAGACACCAGTGGCCACAGTTTCCTAAAAAGAGAAAATTAAGAACTGGTGCCTCATGTTCACTAGAAAATAAGGAAGCATGTCCTCCATGTCACATAGATGCAGACCCAGAATTGGTAGTCTCACTACCAAGGACGCTAAAGCTCCTGACAACAACGTATATTTCAAGGGCCCAACCTCAGAGGCAGTTTATCAAAAAGTAATTAGGCCAGCAGAGCTCCAAGTTTGTGTAGTGTTTACCCTCTCCCTTACTTTTGGAAACTGTTCTACCACCTCCAAGTTTGTGAACTCCTGATCATTTTCCTTTCCACATATGTAATCACAGATTTTCTAACTCTTCTCCACTAATTGTGTCTTAGTTGCTGCGAAGGTAATGTGAAGGCATTGTTCTGGATGAGAGTGGGAAGATTTTTGTGTAGAACATAATTGCATACACATTAGATTCATTTTGCTATTTTCCATTTGAAATACTGAATCCCTGACACTAACCCATACCCTACTAGACTCTGACTACTAATCCTAATATGAGAAAAAGAAACCTAACAGAATACGAATACAGGCCATTCATAGGAAGCATGGTGTATACTTTAATTTGCCTTATGCTTTATCAATGGTATGTGTTATAAATCTAGTCAATTTTTCATTGTAATATTTCTCCATGAGTTTTTAAAGTTAACCCATTTGTAAATTTCTGTCTCCCTTTCTCTGTAGCCTATTCAGCACATGTATTATTTTAGGCATATTTAGAATCCTACCTGGTATCACATGTACATTCTTGTGAGCTCACTGATTTTGGAAGATACAAATTGTGAGAAGAGATCACTCCCCCTAAATACTGATGGAACTGGAATTCAACCTGAGGGTGAATTTCCTAGATGAACAACATAATACATAAATCCATGTTCATTAAAATGAATATATTTGGATATGTGGATGATATATATTTCATGATGAATTTCGATTGTCATATATATTGCTACATTTTAATGTCTTTGAATGTGTGTTTCTATCTATGTATCTATCTATATATCTATTTCTCTCTCTCTCTCTCTCTCTCTCTCTCTCTCTCTCTATATATATATATATATATATATATATATATATACTCTCCAGATTTTTCAAAATATGAAATATATGTGTCTTATTATGCACTTCCTAAATTCACTCATGTTTCTATATGTGGATTTATAATCAACATTTCACAAGATTTTTCTCAGAAATATTCATCCACCTGAAATACATATTTATTTCCTAGTACTGAAAACTAACTTCTGTGAATGGTGCTTACAAATCCTAATATTTCTACAGTAACTGACCCAGTTTAACATGAATGCAAGTAGAACCCTATGGGACATGATGTATATTTGAAGGTCATTTATATTCAACACTTGTACATTACTATTTCTTCAGTTTATGGACATCAAAGGATATATCATTTCATCCACAAGTTCAAAAATTTGTAGGCATTTGGTTCACTTTCAATCACTTCCTGCCTCAGAACACATGTATTCCTCCATGTTTCTTGACTGGTCTTTTAATGAGACTTCGTTCCAAACACATTATTTTCAATTTCCATAATCATTTTTGAAGCAAAACTCACACACTCTTCGTGATAAACCATAATACTAATATCAAAATTAGATGTATAACTGGTTGGAAGGAATGTACATATATCAATATAAGATTTTCTATATATTTTCAGATATCAATTCAATCCATTATTTAATGTTGGAACCAGCTATGTTATTTATTTACAGTATTTTCCATTATGGCATCTTATCCATATTCATAGACACAGGGTACACCTTTTGTATCCCCAATACTAAAGTATAAGTCTTTAAATTATTGCTTCAGAAACGTTGGAAGAAATACTCTACTCACCTGATATACATATACATTTCATCTCAGTGATATTCCTGACACAAAATTCAAGGGTCACACTTATGATTGTTCCAAAGCCTAAATTGAATGTGACCATGTATTACTAAAAACATTCATGTCCTGGTTCTCTAATGCTCTCAAATATCATTCCTATTGGTGACTACATATTTGTTTCTTCCTAAGATTATATATTCAACCTCAACCCTGTTAAAAATGTCTTTTCCTGTCACACACTTTGTACTTTGCCTGATTTCCTAATGTCTCTATTGATACCTGCTTTCCTACACCTTTTTTCCAGTTCATCATTGTGAATGACTCTTCAGATTTGCTGACATTTACATTCAATCTCTAATAAAACCCCTTTGCTAAAGAACTTTTTGTCCAACTCCTAGACTCAATAAAATGGGTTGCTCAAAGCCCTGCAAAAGGTAGCCCATAGGTGCTTGTGTTTTCTCATGACTCCAATTCACATAAAGAATCTAAACCCCACAGTCAGTAGGCCTCAAATTGGAGAAGCGGAGCAGTATTTATGGCAGGCCTATTGATCACTCCTGGTTAACAGGAAGGGTGTCCAGGCCACCTTGACTTTGGGCAAATGAGGGGCAAGGGAGCTTGTTCTGGACACTGTTTGGGCTGTGCCCATCATGGAAAGCTCCAGCTAGAGGTTATAATGAGTGTCTATATGGAAGCAGATGAGGGCCATGTGGGAGTGTTTTGGTTTTAATTGTGGTCATTTGTGTTGTGGTTGGAAGAGATGACTGGGTCCACCTGGGGTTGAACTCTGGTGTGATTCCCCTAAGATACTGAGTTTTGGAAATGACCTCAGAGAAGTATTTCCATTAATTGTGTTGGGATATTAGGAGACCACACATGAGCGTCGCCCACGCATGAAAGTAGGCCTCAAATTGGAGAAGCATAGCTTTTTGTCCAAATCCTTTACTCATTCTTCTTTCTAATCCTACAGTCAATATTCCTAATCCTACTGACTATACCTGTTTGACTGGATGTTCTCTTTGACATTCAATCATCCAAGGTACAAGGTCCTGTACCATTGTATATCGATTTATCTGAGACAACTCTGCAGAACATAATTCAAATCTAAGTATCACAATCAAAGGCCCAGTGTTCTTCTGGGCTTCAAATCTTACCTAGGCTTCTGTTTGCATACTTATATTTCACCTATATATCCACGTTAAGTAAAATGAATATTTTTGGTCCTGTGGATGATATATATTTCATGATGAATTTTCTACTCACCTAATATACATATACATTTCATCTCAGTAATATTCCTGACATAAAATGCAAGGGTCACACTTATGATTGTACCAAAGCCCAAATTGAATGTGACCATGTATTACTAACAACATCCATGACCTGGTTCCCTAATGCTCTCAAATATCATTCTTAATGGTATAATAAGACTACATATTTGTTTCTTCCTAAGATTATATATTCAACCTCAACCCTGTTAAAAATGTATTTTCTTATCACACACGTTGTAATGTACCTGATTTCCTAATGTCTCTATTGATATCTGCTTTCCTACACCTTTTCTCCAGTTAATAATTGCGAATGACTCTTCACATGTGCTGACATTGACATTCACTCTCTAACTGAATCCCCATAGCTAAAAAACTTTTGGTCCAAATGCTTTACTCCCTATTCTTTTGAAACCTACGAACTATCTTCCTAATCCTACCGACTATCCCTGTTTGAGTGGATGTTCTCTTCTACATTCAATGATCCAAGGTACAAGGTCCTAGGCCATTGATTATCTATTTATCTGAAACATCTGTGCAGAACGAAATTCAAAGCTAAGTATACCAATTGAGTGCCCAATGACCTTCTGGGCTTCCAATCGTTCCTAGATTTCTGTTTTCATATTTATGTTTCACCTCGATAGTCTTATAAATATCACAGGTTCCGAATACCATTATTCATCCAGCAGAATGATTCCTAACCCATATCGAACATGTTATTAACCCTAACCATACACTGTTCCCTCAATCTAACTTTACATAAGAGCAGGGAAAGAGTTGGTGTTACAATACAGGAATGTAGGGGATCTTCCACCTGCTGAGAACCTATAACGTCCATGCAGAAATGATCTCTGTACAAGATGTTGGCAGCTATGAAGTACCAGAGAGAGTAAGAGTCTGGTCAGGATGAAGGGTTGTGTCTGAATCAGTCTCTCTCTTCTTAATGTAGAGAAGATGGACCAAAGAATGCCTGTGTGGAGAGCTGTTCCCGAGTGCCTATGGTTGATATAGCATTCAAACTTGTGAAAGTGTCACAGGAAGTAGGGGCAGCCTCAATCTCATGGGACCCTTGGAAGCAAGTGTTAGGACAATGTGGTTGCCAAGGCAGTGACCTCATTCAGTTTCTGATGGAAGTGACCTCACATCACTTCCTTGATGATGGAACTCTCTGAACATGGGATCCAGGAAGCCAGGCACCCAGAGCCAGTCCCAGTTTCAATCCCAGTGGTCTCACTTGTTTGGATTCATCAAGAACAGAGTTAGTCTTTCTTGGTACCTACTGATGTGAGGATGGCCAAATTCCAGGAAAGCTCTGAAGAGCGGCCATTCCTGAGAAACCAGGTAGTGGCTCGCCACTGGCTCCTGTCAACTTCATAGAGTTGCACAAGGAGAACAGATCTGAGACAGGACAGGCCATTTCGGAGGAACATAGTATGGCCCATCAGTCAGAGGACCTCCGGATAGTCACAGACCTTCTTGGGGGAAGGATTTGCCTTTGTGGGTGTGTGTGTGTGGGTTTGTGTTTTTTTGTCTCATGCTCTGAGAATATGTAAGAAAGGTGATTTGTTTGGTTTGGAGTGAACTGATTCTAGTAAGTCGTCTGACAAGGCGAGTGTTTCTGGGTCTGTGTATTCCACTGTGTCCGTGGTTGTAGACATTAGAAAAGAGAATGCTTCAATGGATGTGTCCTGTCTAGTAGAAAGCTTCCCAGCATTCATACTTCCGAATTTATGAATGAACTGTTGCTTTCCTTATCCATGGGCAATCCTGATATCTTCCTAAGTTCCTGTTTTCTTTCTGAATTCTGGCCACTCTCCCGAATAGGCTCATGTTTTTGTGTCGAAGATATGTACCACCTCCAAGCTCTGTGACATGGCCATGTACTGGATAGCTGAAGGGAATTGCGAGCATCTCAGAAAACTGAGATATCAGTGTGATCAGGAAAGTCTCAGTGGAGAAACACTGCTTTGGGCTGTTTTCTTACCTATTGTTCTGTTGCCCTGAATGTCAGGAAGGCCTTTGCCTCAGGCCCCAATTTGGGAAGCCTGAAGAAAACAGTTTTCAAATGGAAACTAATGGGAATCACCTGTGGCTCTGTGCTTAATTGCTTTGGAATGGGATGTATCTGAATCAGGCTCTAGGTCCTGTGTGAGGCTGTGGCTTAGATTCTCAGCACATGATGGATGTAAAAAAAGATCCCATGTGTGAATCCAAAACTAAATTAGCCAAAAGAGCAGTCATTGTGGAAGAAGTCTCTCGCCTACCTCTGTAAGGTTCCTGACCTCAATCAAGGGTGAATAGGAACCTTTGGTTCAAAAGAGTTCTTCAAAGCCTTGCAGAGGCTAGCCCATAGGTGCTTGGGTTTTCTGCAAAATCCAAATCACATAAAGAATTTATAACTGACTTTCAGTAGGACTCAAACTGGAGAAGCAGAGCAGTATTTACAGCAGGCCTATTTTATCACTCCTGCTTCCCCGGACGAGTTTCCAGGCCACCCAGACTTTAGGCAAATGAGGGGCAAGGGAGTGTACTTTGGACACTGTCTTGGGCTGCGCCCCTCATGGAAACCTCCAGCCAGAGGTAATAATGAGTGTCTATATGGAAGAAGATGAGGGCCATGTGGGAGTGTTTTGGTTTTAATTGTGGTCATTTGTGTGGCGGTTGGAAGAGATGACTTGGTCCACCTGGGCTTGAACTCTGGGGTCATTTCCCTTAGAGAATGAGTTCTTGAACTGACCTCAGAGAAGTATTGCCAAGAATTGTCTTGGAATTTTAGGAGGCTTCGCAAGAGAGTGGCCCTTGGACACTGAGATATAGACACAGGGTGGCTTTTCACACAGCACTGGGAATCTGAGCCAGGATATCACATGATTTTATTGTGAAAGACTTGGCAGCCATAGATGAGAGTCAAATCACACATGGACGGCAAATTGTAGACATCAATGGGCCTGAATTCATGTGATCTTTTGGCCACTATTTGGGAAGACTTGCCTGTGAGAGTTCTCCAGAGATTTCATTGAAATGAGCTTCCTCACCATTTAATGGTTCCAGAATGAATTGAAACACACAGTGCCTCCAACTTCATCCTTGAAAAATGGCTAGATAAATACCATGAAATTTTTTAAATTCCCATCACCAGGTGGCACTGGAGAAACTTTGGATGTCCTGTTTCTGATCATGAGTATATAATACAGTGCCTTGATTGACTGGTTTTCATGAAAATGGTTCAGAACAAAGATGTCAGAAAGTTGAAGACTGCTGAGGAGTGGGCCCAGAGCTGTGGTGGGAAGGTGTGTGATAAAACATCTGTGGTGGGGCCATATGGATCTCCCATTGGCGTCCAAATTGCTTGTGACTGACGTGGTGCAGCCAGCAGACCCTTATATGTAAAGGCATCTTGTTATATGGAGAGGTTTCAGGGCAATGTTTAGAATCAAGGTGCTATGGTCAAGGGGGCAAGCTATGTGGGATAGAAGCCTCGTTGGTGCATTCTCCTGCAGACCCTGACCTACCACACATGGCAGAACTCCCTCAAGCACCGGGTAACAGTTGAATTCTATGTATTTCATGAAGCAATACCAAAATCCCAGTGCAGCAGCAAGAAACACCACGAAAAGTGGAGGATGACCAAATGGCTTCACAGTCCACATGTGGATACACTTAGCCCCCCGTTTCCACAGTTTCCACCTACAAAGAGAGAATTCAGCACTGCTGCCTCATATTCAGTGGAAAATAAGAAACCATGTCCTCCAGGTCAGATAGATTCAGACACAGCTTTGATGGTCTCATTACAACGGAAGCTAAAGCTCCAGACAATAATATATATTTCAAGTGCCCAACCTACGAGGCAGTTTCTCAAGAAGTCTTTAGGCCAGCAGAGCTCCATGTTTGTGGAGTGTTTACTCTGTCCCTTACTTTTGGAATCTCCTCTACCACCTCCAAGTTTGTGAACTCCTGAGCATATTCCATCCCAGTTATTTATTCACAGATTTTCTAACTCTACTCCTCCAATTGTGTCTTTCTCTGGGTGATGGTAATGTCAAGGCATTGTTCTGGATGAGAGTGGAAAGATTTTTGTGTACCACATATTTACATACACATTGTATTCATTTTCCAATTTTCCATTCGAAATACTGAATACCTGACACTAACACCTACCTTGGTAGACTCTGACAACTAATCCTAACAAGATGGATAAAAATAACCCAAAAAGAAAAAAATACAAGCAGTTCAGAACTGGAGGCATGGTGTATAGTTGGAATTGTCTTTTGCATTATATAGGATAGGAGATATAAATGTAGTCAATTATTTGTTGAAATAGTTCTCCATGTGTTTTAAAGTTAACAAATATGTGAATTCCTGTCTCCCTTTCTCTGTAGCCTATTCAGCACATGTATTTTTACATGCAATTATAGAATCTTACCTTATACCACACGTACATTCTTGTGACGTGGCTGATTTGGCAGATACAAATTTTAAGAGATCACTCTTCCTAAATGCTATTGGAACTGAAAATTCAACCTATGAGTGAGCTTCCTTGTTGAATAACATTATACATAAATCCAGGTTCAAGAAAATAAGTATTTTTGGATCTCTGGATGATATACATTTCATGGTGAATTTCAATTGGTATATATTATGTTATTTTTAATGTCTGTGTATGTTTGTGTGTGTGTGTGTGTGTGTGTGTGTGTGTATATATATATATATATATATATATATATATATATATATATACTCTCCAGATATTTTAAAATATGAAATATGTGTCTTATTATACACTCCCTTAACTCATTCATATTCAAGTATGTGGATTTATAATCAAATTTTCTCAAGACTTTTCTCAAAATATTCATTCTCCTTAAATACATATTTGTTTCCTAGTACTGAAAATTAACTTTAGTGAATGGTGCATAAAAATCCTAATATTTCTACAGTAACTGACCCAGTTTAACATCAATGCAAGTAGATTCCTATGGGACATGATGTGTATTTTGATGTTCATTTTTATTCAAGACTGCTACATTACTGTTTCCTCAGTTTATGCACATCATAGGATATATTTTCATCCACAAGTTCGCAAATTTATAGGCATTAGTTTCACTTTCAATCACTTTCTTCGTCAGAACACATGTATTCCTCCATGTTTCTTGACTGGTCTTTTGATGAGACTTCTTTTTAAACACATTATTTTCAATTTCCATGATCACTTTTGAAGCAAAACTCACATATTTTTCATGATAAACTATAATCCTAATATTACCTTTAGATGTATTGCTGGTTGGAATGAATGATGTTATATCAATATAAGATTTCTTATAAGATTTCAGATATCAATTCAATCTGTTACTTAAAGTGGGACCAGATATATTATTTATTCAAAATGTGGTCTATTCATGCATTATCTCTATATTCATACACACAGGGTACACCTCTTTGTACACCCAATACTAATTTATAGGACTTCAAAACATTGCTCCCAGAATTGCTGGAAGAAATATTCATGTCACCTGATCTACATATACATTCTATGACTGTAATATTCTGGACAAAAAATGCAAAGGTCACACTTGTGATTTTACCAAAGCCTAAAGGGAAAGTGAACATGGATTACTAAAAGCATCCAAGGCCAGGTTGTCTAATGCTCTCAAATGTCAATCCTACTGGTGACTGCAAATTTGTTTCTTCTTAAGATTATATATTCAAACTCAACCCTGTTCAAAATGTCGAATCCTATCACTCACTTTATACTTTGCCTAATTTTGTAATATCTCTATTATTAACTGCTTTCCCACATATTTTTCAAAGTTCATCATTGTGACTGAATCTTCATATGTGCTGACATTTACATTCACTCTCTAACTGAAACCCTATTTTTAAAGAAGTTTCGGTCCAAATTCTAAACTCACTCTACTTCCTAACCTACCGACTATCTTTGTAATCCTACCAACTATCCCTTTTTGACTGGATGTTCTCTTCCTCATTCAATCATCCAATTTACAAGGTCCTATGCCATTGTATATGGATTAATCTGAGACATCTGTGCAGAACGTAATTCAACACTATGTATCCCAATCAAGGGCCCAATGCGCTTCTGGGCTTCAAATTCTAGATTTCTGTTTTCATACATATATTTCACCTATATAATCTTATAAATATCGCAGGTTCCCAATACCATTATTCATCCAGCAGAATGAGTCATAACACAAATCGAACATGTTATTAACCCTAACCATACACTCTTCCCTCAATCTAACTTTACAGAAGAGCAGGGACAGAGTTGGTCTTACAATACAGGAATGTAGGGGATCTTCCATTTGCTGAGAATCTTAAAGGTCCATGCAGAAATGATCCCTGGAGAAGATGTAGGCAGCAATGAAGGACCTGAAAGATTAAAAGTAATCTTCCATGGCAAACAACCTGGTCAGGATGAAGGGTTGTGTCAGAATCAGCCTCTCTCTTCTTAATGTAGAGAAGATGTACCAAACCAGGCCTTTGTGGAGAGCTGTTCCCGGGTGCCTATGGGTGATATACAATTCTAACTTGTGAAAGTGTCACGGGAAATAGGGGCAGCATCCATCTCATGGGACCCTTGGAAGCAACTGTGAGGACAAAGTGGTTTCCAAGGCAGTGACCTCATTCAGTTCCTGAAGGAAGTGACCTCAACTAACTTCCTTGGTGATGGAACTCTCTGAACTTGGGATACAGGAAGCCAGGCACCCAGAGCCAGTCCAAGTCCAAATCCCAGTGGTCAAACTTGTTTGGAATTTCCAAGGACAGAGACAGTCTTTCTTGGTACCTACTGATGTGAGGATGGCCAAATGCCAAGAAGGTCTGAAGAGGGGCTTTTTCTGAGAAAGAAGGTAGTGGCTCACCACTGGCTCCTGACAGCTTCATAGAGTTGGACACAGAGACCAGATCTGAGACAGGACAGCCCATTATGGGGGAATATATTAAGGCCCACCAGTCAAAGGACACTCCGTATTTTCACAGACCTACTTGGGGGTCTGTGTGGGTGTGGGTGTGGGTTTTTGGTTTGTCTCATGTTCTGAGTATAGGTAGGAAAGTTGTTTGGTTTGGTTTGGTGTGAATTGTTTCTAGTAAGTCTTTTGACAAGGCGAGTATTTCTATGTCTGTGTATCCCACTGTGTCCATGGTTGTAGACATTAGACAAGAGAGCGCATCAATACATATGTCCTGTCTAGTAGAAATCTTTCCAGGATTTATCCTGCCGTATTTATGAATGATCTGCGGCTTACCTTATGGATGGGCCACTCCTAATATCTACATAAGTTGCTGTTTTCTTTCTGAATTCTGGACAATCTCCAGAATAGGCTCATGGTTTTGTGTCCAAGATATGTACCACCTCCAAGCTCTGTGACACGGCTATGTACTGGATAGCTGAAGGGAATGGTGAGCATCTCAGAAAACTCAGATATCAGTGTGACCAGGAAAGTCTCAGTAGAGAAACTCTGCTTTGGGCCTTTTGCTTACCTATTGTACTGTTGCCCTGAATGTCAGGAAGGTCTTTGCTTCAGGCACCCCTTTGAAAAGACTGAAGAGTTTTCAAATGGAAATGTATGGGCATCAGCTGTGGCTCTTTGCTTAATTGCTTTAGAAAGGGATGTGTCTGAATCAGCTTCTTGGCCCTGTGTGAGGTTGTGGCTTAGATTCTCAGCACCTGATGGATCTAAAAAAATCCCATATGTGCATCTAAAACCAAAATAGCCAAAAGAGCAGTCATTGTGGATTAAGTCTCTTGCCTTGCTCTGTAAGGTTCCTGACCTCCATCTTTGAGGATAGGGATCTTTTGGGTCAAATGAGTTCTTCAAATCACTGCAGAGGTTAGGCCATAGGTTCTTGGGTTTTCTCATGACTCCAATTAACAAAAAGAATCTAAACCCCTCAGTCATTAGGCCACAAAATGGAGAATCAGAGCCATATTAACGCCAGGCCTCTTTGATCACACCTGGTTCACATGTAGAGTGTACCTGCCACACTGACTTTAGGCAAATGGGGGCAAAGGACCTTATTTTGGATACTGTCTTTGTCTGTGGCCCTCATGGAAACCTACAGCCTGAGGTTATGATGAGTGTCTATATGGAAGAAGATGAGGGCCATGTGGAAGTTTTTTGGTTTTTATTGTGGTCATTTTTGTGGCCGTTGGAAGAGATGACTGGGTCCACCTGGGCTTGAACACTGCTGTGATTCCCCTTAGAGACTGAGTTCTGGAACTAACCTCAAAGAAGTATTGCCATGTATTGTGTTGGGATTTTAGGAGGCCAGGCATGAGAGTCGCCCTTGGAAAGTGAGATCTAGGCCCAGGGTAGCTTTTCACAGAGCACTGGGAATCTCAGGAAGGATAGCAAACGATTTTATTCTTAAAGAATTGGCAGCCATAGTTGCAAGTCAAAACAGACATGGACCACACATTGTAGACCTCAAATGCCTGGCTTAATGTGACCTTTTAGCCTGTCTTTGGGAAGCCTTGCCTGTTAGAATTCTCCTGAGCTTTCATTGAAATGAGCTTCCTCTCCATTTAATGGTTCCTGAATGAATTGAATCCCACAGTGCCTCAAACTTCATCCTTGAAAAATGGATAGATAAATACCATTGAATTTTTGAAATTCCCATGACCAGGTGTCACTGGAGAACCTTTGGATGTCCTATAGATAATCATGAGTGAACCAGACAGTGCCTTGATTGACTGGGTTTCATGAAAATGGTGTAGAACAGAGATGCCAGTAATTTGGAGCCTGCTGAGTAGTCAGCCTAGAACAGTGGTGTGCAGGTGTTTGTTAAAACATCTGTGGTATGGTGATGTGGATCTGCCATTGGCTTCCAAATGGTTTGTGACTGACATGGTGCAGCCCCCATACCCTTGGATGTAAAGGCATCTTGTTATATGGAGAGGTTTCAGGGCAATGTTTAGAATCAGACTGCTATAGTCAAGGGGGCAATCTATGTGAAATAGAAGCCTGGTTGGTGCACTCTCCTGCAGATCCTTAACCACCACACGTGACAGAACTCCCTCCAGCACTCTGTTCCAGTTGACCTCCTCATATTTCGTGAAGCAAATACCAAACTCCCAGTGCAGCTGCAAGAAACACCACAAAAATTAGAGAAAGACCAAATGGCTTCACAGTCCACACTGGGAGACAATTAGCCCCCAAATGGCAACAGTTTACCTACAAAGAGAGAATTCAGCCCTGCTGCCTCATGTTCATTGGAAAAAAAGAAACCATGTGCTCTAGGTCACATAGATGCAAACACAGCTTTGATGGTCTCACTACAAAGGAAGCAAAAGCTCCTAACAACAACATATTTTTCAAGTGCCCAACCTCAGAGGCAGTTTCTCAAGAAGTGTTTAGGCTAACAAAGCTCCATGTTTGTGGAGTTTTCACCATGTACCTTACTTTTGGAAACACCTCTACCATCTCCAAGGTTGTTAACTCCTGAGCATTTTCCATTCCAGATGTGTATTCAGAGATTTTCTAACTCTTCTCCTGTTATTGTGTCTTACTTGGGGTGAAGGTAATGTCAAGGCATTGTTCTGAATGAGAGTGGGAAGACTTTTGGGTAGCACATATTTGCATACACATTGGATTCATTTTCCAATTTTCCATTCGAAATACTGAATCCCTGACTGTCAGAGGTAGAAGGAATTCTCCTTCAAAGAATAGCCAGACACTTACAAGAAACAGCCACCAGGAGACATCCTGTCTGTGAGACATCCTGTAGCCATCTGTCTCCCTGAGACATCCTGCGGCCATCTGTCTTCCTGAAACTTTCTGAGGTTATCTCACCTTGTGAAGACATCTAGAAATAAGAGAGATTTCCCACATCCAGCATATAAATACCCCTGTGTTAACAATAAAAATTTGCAGCTTGATCAGAACTCCTGTCTTGCTGTCATCTCTCGTGTCTCTTGTCCCTTCATTCCTCCCTATCTAGGTTCGCTGCCCACGTTGATGTGTCCTGCCGGCCGGGACATCTGGCGCCCAACGACTGGGTCTCGAGCCTTTGACTGAGGGGGACCCCGACCTCCTGGAAGACTTTGTCATGCGGAGCTCGCGATCACAGCAGAAGACACCACCGAGAAACAGATCCAGGAGGAGGGTGGGGATGACGCGCGGTGAGTGACCCACCATGGGACAAGCAGTTTCGTCACATGATTTGTTTTTGTCAGCCCTCAAGGAGTCCTTCAAGACCTGGGGGCGCGTGTTAAGAAAAAAGACTTAAATTTTTTCTTTTCACACAAAGGAGAACTGTGTCCATGGTTTCCCCTTGAAAGGATCATTGATGATAAAAGATGGCTTAGAGTAGGAGACTGTATAAAAGATTATTATGAATCCTTTGCCCAGAAAATGTGCCTGTTCACACCTTTTCTTACTGGAACTTAATTAATGAAATTCTTAAAAGTTCACCCTTTGACAATGGTACCTTAAAACTTGTGAGGATTGGGGAAGAGACTATGCAACTACCTCTCATTCCCCCTCGGCATGCCCCTCAGTTAGTATAGACATAGACCCTTCTCAGGCTCCCCAGGACCGTGGGACCCTTCCTGATCCCCCTAAAAATACCACCCTAATGAATAAGGCTCCAATAATTACCAACTGCCTTTATCCAGTTTTAAATCCCGGAGACACATTGACCCCTGTGGAGGAGGCTACCTGGGAGAAGGAAGCAGCTCGCTACAATTCAGAAGACCCTCCACCTCTCAGGACCCTGCCACAGCCTATAGGACTTACACATCCACCTCCCTCCTATTTCCCTACTGCCTTTTGTGCTCTGACCCTTCAGGGTAAAAATGCCCCCCCCCCAGATATTTTTTCCCACTTCCCTTGACTAACCTGGCTCCCTTGAAAGCATCCTTACAATATAGAAGGGAACAGATCCAACCTTTAAAAGAATTAAGATCACTTCAATCTGAGCTATGTTCATTAGCCTTAGGTACGGAGTCAGTGCAACTGTCCCACAGCGGTCTAATACAAAGGTGAAGCCACTCCATCGGCCTGTGCTCGCATTCCCAGTCACCACCAGTCAGATAGATAAGCCTGCCCAGGCTGAGGTCAAAGACTTAGATGAGTATCAAGAGGAGGAAGCGAGGAAGTGAATCAAGGAGATCAAGACTCTGAGGATGAGAAGTTCACCCCTAGGCAGGAAGGAACCCAGAGTCTACAAAAAATTAAGCCTGCATTTTCTTGAAAAACTTAAAAAGGCTTGTGCTCACTATGGCCCCACTGCGTGCTACATGTTGCCTTTATTAGAAATCCACAGCACACAATGGCTTACTCCCAATTATTGGAAATTTTTAGACCAAGCTACCCTCAGTGCCAGAGACTTCCTGTTATGGAATGCAGATTTCAAAGAGCACTGTCGGGAAACTGCTCAAAAAATATTAACTAAGGCCTCCTCTAAATCCGGGACTTATGTTAAGCTAGTGGGCAATGAGCCTTTTGACACTAAAACTAAACAGGCACATTTCCCTGCTGGACTTTTGACGCAGATTCAGATGGCTTCCTTATATGCTTGGAGACACCTCCCTCAAAAGGCCTTGGCTACCACTTCCCTGGCAAAAATTTGACAAGGGCCCGGAGAGCCTTATAGCTACTTTGTTCCCTGGCTTAACCTAGCTGCAGAATGCTTGCTTGGACCAAGCCAAAGTGAAAGCACCTTTGTAAAACATCTTGCCTTTGAAAACTTCAACCCGGCATGTCAGGATGTTTTTTGACCACATAAGGATAAAGGGAAACTTTCTGACTTTATTAGACTCTGTGCAGGGGTGGGTGCAGCCCATGCCATGGATCTTGTCCTAGGTGCCGCTTTTACCAAGAACTTTCACAATCCTGGCTCAAATACTTGCTTTACTTGTAAACAACCTGGCCATTTTGCACGCAAGTGTCTGACAGGCAAACAAAGCCTAGGAATAGTGTCTCCTCAAACTGGGGCTAAACCGCCCCAAGCTACCCTTTGCCCTAGATGTGGTAAAGGTCATCACTGGGGCAGTGAGTGTAGATCTATGACAAATGCCCTCAGACAGCCTATTTCTTTCCTCTTCTTGGGAAACTCCCTGCGGGGCCAGCCCCTGGCCATGACATCTCCCAGGACAAACCCAGGGGCAATAAAATTTGTTCCCTCCCAAACACCCAACCTACCTCAAAATCCTTCTCCAAAATTGCCTCCCTCAAACTAGCCACCCCTGGCAGTGCAGGATTGGACTTCTGTGCCACCACCGATACTATATTAGACTCAATGCAAGGGCCCCAGATAATACCCACTGGAATTATGGGTCCCCCTCCATCTCATATGTGTGCCTTTATTCTTGGAAGAGCCTCTACTAACTTACAAGGTGTTCATTTCTTCCCTAGCATTAATGATTATGATTTCACTGGAGAAATAAAAATACTGGCCACAGCTATTAATGGAGTTGTGGCCATCGCAGCAGGAACAAGACTTGCAAATTAATACTCCTTCCCTTTTATCCAGCAGGCACTTCCACCGCCCAAACCTACCGAGGGGGACTGAATCCTTGGGCTCCTCTGATGTATATTGGGTTCAACCCATTTCTCACAATAGACCCACCATATCCTTACTTATTGAAGGAAAAGAATTCCAAGGAATTCTAGGTACTGGAGCTGTTGCCACAATTATTTCTCCAAAATACTGGACATCAGCTTGGCCCCTCACCCCACCCTTGACTGACCTTAAAGGGATAGGACAGTCAAAAAATCCTCTGGTCAGCTCTAGGGCTCTTCGCTGGACTGATAAAGAGGGTAATAAAGGAATGGTGACTACTTTCGTTGTTCCTGACCTCCCTGTTAACCTATGGGGCCGAGATATTTTGCGTCAAATGGAAGTTATTCTGGCCAGTCCCAATTCCATAGTGACTCATCAAATGCTTCATATCAATTCTGTCCATGGTACAGGCCTTGGGAGACTGAGACAAGGACCGGTTGAGCCTATACAACCCATACAAAAAACAAATACATAGGGACTTGGGTATTCGGATTTTTAGTGTCGGTCCCTGACTCTCCTGTACCCCATGGAGATAAACTTATTTGGGAGACTCAGACTCTTGTGTGGGTGGATCAGTGGCCCCTTACCCAAGAAAATTTGGAGGCTGCCTCCATGTTAGTGCAGGAACAGCTGGAAGCCGGCCATGTAGAGCCCTCAACCTCACCATCGAATACTCCTATTTTTGTTATCAAGTAAAAATTAGGCAAGTGGTGCCTTTTACAATATTTGTGTGCCATTAATAAAGTTATGCACCCGATGGGAGCACTACAGCCAGGCATTCACACACCAGTGGCTATTTCCAAAAACTATTGTAAAATGGTTATTGACTTAAAAGATTGTTTTTTTACCATTCCTTTACATCCTGAGGATAGACCCTATTTTGCCTTTAGTGTCCCTTGCATTAATTTTCAGGGCCCTATGCAGAGATTTCAGTGGAAGGTTCTTCCCCAAGGTATGGCCAACAGCCCTAGTCTTTGCCAAAAATACGTTGCTCAAGCAGTACACCTTGTGAGAGAGTGATGGCCACAAATTTATATTTTACATTATATGGATGATTTGTTAATTGCTGCACCTAATACACATGACCATAATAATTGTTACTTGGACCTTTACAAAATCCTCACTAGCTTGGGACTAGAGATAGCTCCTGATAAGGTTCAAACACAGAACCGTTATAGCTATTTGGGCCTTAAACTTCAAGATAATCAGATCCAAATTCCTAAGATACAACTACGGTTGGACCATCTTCACATCCTTAATGATTTTCAAAAATTACTGGGGGATATTCAATGGCTATGAATATATTTAAAATTACCCACTTGTGTACATTTGCCCCTTAATGATATTTTGAGAGGTGATTCCCACCCCTCCTCCCCTCAAAAGCTTACTCCTGAGGCATGGCAGGCATTAAATCAAGTCACAGAAGCCATTGCCCAAAAGTTTGTTACACAAAATTCTTATAACCTTCCTCTGGTTCTGGTTATTTTACACACTCCTCATACACCCACAGGAATATTTCGGCAGTGAAATACACATTTTAAAAATAAAGGCTACTCCTTGCTTTGTGTCCATTTACCCACCACATCCTCCAAGGTTATTACTGTTTATCTTGCTCAGGTAGCTTCTATTATTTTTAAAGGTCGTTTGCTAACTCGACAACATTTTGTCAAAGACCCTGATAATATTTTAATTCCATTTACTAAGGACCAAAACCAATATTTACTACAGACAGAGGATGAATGGGGTATTGTCCTATCAGGCTTTTTGGGAACAATTGATAATCACCTCCCCAAAGACCCCCTTTTACATTTTGTCCAGTTACATCCATTTATTTTTCCCAAAATTACTCAAAAGGCTCCCATTCCTCAATTCCTTACTGTCTTTACAGACGGTTCCAGTAATGGCCGAGCAGTCTTTGTTGTCAATAACCAGCCTACCACCTTTGATGCTGTCTATCATTCAGCACAGTTTGTGGAATTGTTTGCCATAACACAAGTTTTTAAAACATTTTTTTGATAATCCTGTTAATATTTATACGTACAGTGCCTGCATTGCTCATTCTGTGCCCCTGCTGGAGATTTCACCCACCATTAAGCCTTCTTCCAATGTGGGCTTTCTGTTTCACCAGCTTCAGCAGCTAATTCAGGCCAGACAACACCCATTTTTCTTAGGACACATCAGGGAACACTCTGATCTTCCGAGCCCTCTAATACAAGGTAATGCCCAAGCTGATGCAGCAACTCGTTTCATCTTTCCAATTTTTGATGGCTCCATTCAAAAGGCCACGGAGTTACACAATCTTCACCATATAAATTCACAGAGCCTTCGATAACTATGTAAAGAGAGAGAGAGGTTAAAGATTCATGCAAAGCTCTGATGGAGGTTTCTAATATCTTCGTTTTGGTCTATTGCTGTCATATTTTTTGTCATTTGTTGAGTCCCATGGACAAAGGCAGTAGTTCCCGTGCCCACCAGTGCAGCAATTCCTATTCCTAATAGAATGGCTAAAGGGAGGGATATATATTTTCAGTGGAACAGGGTTGTATGCCCCCCTATTTGATCTTCAAATGAACCTGTGTCGTGATAGAGCACTCTGGGAAACATCTGCACCATTACACAATTAATCACATCTGTTGACCATTTCATGAAAACATAAGCAATGTTTAAGTATATAGAATTATGCTGTAGTAGGGACAGACAAGGCAAGGCACCTAAGATAGCAGTGAAGACAGGGAAACTGTCCTATTTGGTTGCAACCGGATTCAGAGGGCATTGATTCTGTTGTAATCAAGTAATCCTCTGAAACCCAAGTTGAGGTAGTTTCAGAATTTTGTACCCAACATTTAAGGGAAGGGGCTCAGAAGTTCACAGTCTGCAGAAGTTGAAAAAAGCAGTTTTTGTTTCTGTTTTTTTCCTCAGTTCTGGGCAAGTTAACTTTTCAAGGACACCTGGGAAGGTAAGAGCTTTTTCTTCCCTTTCTTATTTTCCCCCTGCCAGCTGTTACCACGGAGCCCAGTTGCTAACTTCTTTAACTTAGAAATGTAGCCATCTCTCTGAAGCCCCAGGTCAAGGCCCAAGGCTTTTTTCACATATTTTTGTGAAAAACTAGAAAGAGGGTGTCTAGCTAAGGATTGCTGATTTTTTTAGCCAGTGGCCAAGTAGAACAGGGCAATATGAAAAGAGGAAGTTTAACTACATTGAACTCTTTTACAGGGACTCTTTTCATGAAAGTCCAAAACTCAGCCATGGTGAAGACTTCTGGAGAAGGTCAGTTAAGACTTTTCAGTGGGCCTGGTACAGAAGGGGAAGACAGGGAAGGTGGGGCTGAGAGCAGCTCCGAGGATCTGAGAATGAGGAAGGAGGGATGTAAAAGAATAATTTGAGAAATGGTTTGGGATTTTCCTAGCAACAAAAACTTGAGCAGTAGAACAGGTAGAGCAGAGGGGAAGACGGGAGTGAGTATCCCAAAACGCATGTGAGGGACTTTTAATTCTTAGTAAACTGTTTTCAGTGATGACAAAGCAACTTTAAAGGCCATTTTTATTACATCTTGAATAGGGGTCTGAGGACTCTCCTCAGCTGGTTTGAGCTTTGGGTTAGCTGAAAAGAGGACCTGGTGGCACCCGGTGTGGGCACTGACAGGAGAAGAGAGGAGTGAGTGGGTGGAGGGGTACTTCAGTAAATGCTAACTCAGCAAGGGGGCAATGGTCTGAGAACCAGCGAAGGTTTGGGTTTTTGATCTATTAATTGGAGGGAAGAAATCAGGTTTCTGAAGTGGGAGTGACAGCAGAGACTCTGGAGCAGAAGGCTGAAGGTGAGGATCTATTGGATAAGCAGAGTTCAGGATGTGAGTGAAGGAGGGAAAAGGCCTCCACATAGGGGAATCTCCTTTCACCCTTTTGAGCACTTGCAGATGTTAAAAAGGTCATGCAGAATTTGAGGATCTAGAGACCCCTCTGGGAGCCATTGGTTTTTGTTATCTAATTCGTAATATGGCCAATGCTGTGCACTGAATTTGATGAGGAGTTTGGGTTCCATCAGGCAGCCCCTGTATGCTCACATCCCCATTACTTACAGAAGAAGTCGGCTTTCCCCCCACACACTCATGGCTGTTTGTGGCTTTGATGGTCGGTCGGGCAAACATAGTAATCTAGGCTAGCCAACCTGCATCTGGCTCGTGTGTCCCTACATCCATAATGTTTGTTTCCATTATCTATGGTACGGAAGAGATTTAATGGAATTTTAGTGGAATCCTCTTCATCAGGAATATCCCAATAGGAAAGACCTATAGCCAGCTGACAAATGTCTGGGTAAAGTGATGGTCACCAGGTACCTAAGGGGGCTGTATGCAAGATAGATTATACATCTTTTGCAGTAGAATTTGTGATCAGCCATCGCTGCTGCACGGGCTGATGAGGGTTAGGACTACTTGTTGCCAAGTGGAGATTCTATAGCCTTATCCACATGGTGAATATGCAATTTGAAAGTGTTACCAGTCTTTTCCAGTTTCTAGCCAGAGTGTGGACAGGGAGCAGGCTTGAGATGAGAGGCATGGATCCAGGAAGTGATTCTGTCTACCTTTACCACTGTAGATGTTATAAGTAGCACCTGGTATTGTCCTTTCCAGCAGGGTTCCAGGGATGACACCTGATATCGTCTCACGTAGATGAAGTCTCTTACTTGATATCGATGTGGAGTCCCCTCGTCCCCAGTTTGGTAGGCAGTGGCCAGCTGTTTCCACAGGTATCACTGAGTTCTTTCAAGAGTTTAAGTCTGTCAAGCAAGGGGGTGTGGAAGGGATCGTTAGGTCTTACAGTTGGGCTTAGGTCACTTACTGGAGGAGAGGCACCCTAGAGAATTTCACAGGGGATGAGGTTACTCAAAAAAACAGAGGGAGTATTTCTTGCATGAAACATTGTATATGGCAGGAGCATAGTCCAATCTTTTATGCTGGTCTCTAAGCTTAATTTCATTAAGGCCTCTTTAATGCTTCTATTCATTCTTTCTACCTGTCCTGAACTCTGGGGTCTGTTAGCACAATATAACTTCCAATTAATCCCCAGGTTCCTGGCTAACCCCTGACTTACCTGAGCCACGAATGCCGGTGCATTATCAGACCGTATTACCTTAGGCAGGCCGTGTCTTTGAAAAATATCTTCCAGGATCTTCTGGACCACCTTTTGTGCTGTTTCTTTTATTTTTTCTTTTCTTTTTTAGGGGGGAAAGATTCAATCCATCCTAAAAATGTATCTACAAAGACTAGGAGATATTTATGTCCATACCTTGCTGGCTTAATTTTAGTAAAGTCAACTTCCCAGAATTGTCCTGGTCTGGATCCTCATAGGTGCTTTCCTGCAGGAAGCTTGGAAGGGTAAGCATTAACCATTTGATGGACTCGACAGGCTTTTTTTTACCCATTCAGCTATTTCTTTTTGCTGTGAGTCAGTTAGTGGAAAACTCTGTTCTTGATACTTCAGAAATACCTGCAGTTTCTTTTAACCAAGGTGAGTGAGTTGATGTGCATTTTCTACTGACATAGTTAGAGCTGTGATTATAGGAGTTTTTACTGAATGATTTAGAAATTCCACTTGGGGGCCTTCAGGGTGAAAAGTTATTTTGGCCCGGAGCTTGGTGAGCAGATCTCTGCCCATCAATGGGGCCCGGCATTCTGGGATTACTAGGAAGGAGTGATGGATTTTTCCTTTCCCCAGGTCCATGATCC
Organism: Callospermophilus lateralis; assembly: GCF_048772815.1. NCBI lineage: Eukaryota > Metazoa > Chordata > Mammalia > Rodentia > Sciuridae > Callospermophilus > Callospermophilus lateralis. The sequence continues at coordinate 307,021 of NW_027512907.1, forward strand.
TCTTAGTTGTCCAAGCCAGATATTTACTGCCATTAGCCCCTTGAACTAGAGACCTTTTATTTGATAGAGGGCCCAAAGTGGTCTTAGGGGTGAGTATATTGCCCCTGTATCCACTTCAAAGTTTACTGGGGTCCCCTCCACTTCAAAAGTTGCCCTGAACTCAGGGAGGGGATCTGAGCCGCGACTTCCTTAGTCATCCTCCAGAGTCAGAATGGCTGACTGGCGTGGCTTTCTCTTTGTACGGCACTCTTTGGCCCAGTGTCCTTTTTTTTACAGTAGGCACATTGTTCTGAGGCCAGGGGTGGCCTCTGGCATGGGACCAGGTATCCCTTCATGTCTCCCTGTTTCTTAATTTCTGGCCCTTCTGTTGTTGTGACCAGGACCTTAGTCAACACCTTAGTCTGTCTTTTGTTTCTTTTATCCTCCCTTTGCTCCCTTGTCTTCCTCAGTTTCTCTCTTAAGGTATACTTTCTTGTCTTCTGTGACTAAGTCTCTCAAAGTCATATCTTGTAATCCATCTAAGCATTGTAACTTTCTTTTAATATCCAGGGCAGCTTGCCCAATAGAGGCCATCCTGACAGATGTCTTTTGATCCTCTGCCTGAGCATCGAAAGGAGTATATCTCCTATATGCCTCCCTAATTCTCTCTAGAAACATAGAGGGAGATTCATCAGGCCTTTGAATAATCTCTCTTACCTTGGCCAAATTAGTTGGTTGCCTAGCGGACACTCAGATGCCCACTATTAGAACCTGGCCATAAGTGGACAGATGCATTCTAACTTCAAAGGTGTTGGTGTCCCATTTGGGTTGTTTCAAGGGAAAACCAGCTTTGATTAAGTTGGGAAGATGTGTTGGTCTCCAATCTGGCCCGAGGATTTTTTTTCTAGCTTCCAGGAGAATTCTCTTTTGTTCCTCTGTCATAAAGAGAGTGTCTAGTAATTGTTGACAGTCATCCCAAGTATTCAGGTGTGAAAACATCAATGACTCAAAAAGACCTGTGAGCCGGGTGGGGTCCTCGGAAAAAAAGGGATTGTGATTTTTCCAGTTATATAGGTCTGAAGAGGAGAAAGACCAATATTTGTCAGCTTGCATTTTCCCCCCATGGCCTTCGTCAATCAATGGTCCATAGGGACATAGGGGGAGCATCACGGGAGTTCCAGGGTTTTCAATCATTCAAAGCCAGCGAGTTCCCTCAGCCGGGCCAGCTTCCTCCTGGGGAGGTGGGGCTGTGTGTGCTGTGGGGGAGTTATCTGGAGGGCGCAGGGCCAGCTTAGCTTCCTCCAATGGCGGAGAGGCTGAGTCAGCTGCAGGGGAATCACTTAGAGGGGGTTGGTGGTTGGGGGATGAGGGCAGGGTATGAGGAGGGGGATGAGAGTCCAGTAGAGTCAAATCTTGTGACTCAGGGAGAACAGAGGGTGGTGGAGGAGGAGGAGCAGAGGGTTTGAGAGATCATGGGGGAAGCAGTACCAGCAGGGAAAGGGACAAGGAAAGGCTTCACCGATGGAAGAGGAGACTTGCAGAGGTCCTGCAAAGTTAAGATACATGGCTGTTGATCAGGATGGCTATGTGTGCGCAGCTGAAAGACAATATCTCTGACTTTTTAAATTAGTGGGAAGTATAAAGATGCTTCTAGGGGCAATCCGACTTGAAAGGTGAAACATTCTGAGGCACAGACAGTCTGGCAAGTCTGCAGTTTTACAGAAAAAGAAAGATTCTGAGCCCTTAAGCGAACTTTGGTCCAGTGATCAAGGGTCAGGGACAGAGACATTGAAGTGCTCTGTCCCATATTGAAAGATACACAAACAGTGAATGCAACAACACACAACACAGACAAGACAAGACAATAAAGACAGGCAATGGACGTCCAAAACTGAGACCAGGACTGCGTAGCAGGCAAAATCCTATGGGCTGGCAATACCGAATCTGAAACAAAAAATCACTGAGTCGAGGAGACAATTGTTCCTTGATTTCTCGAGTCCTCAGTGGCATCGCCCAATACCATTATTCATGCAGCAGACTGATTCCTAACCCAAATCGAACATGTTATCAACCCTAACCATACATTGTTACCTCAATCTAACTTTACAGAAGAGCACGGACAGAGTTGGTCTTACAATCCAGGAATGTAGGGGATCCTCCACCTGCTGAGAACCTCAAAGATCCATGCAAAAATGATCCCTGAAGAAGATGTAGGCAGCTTTGAAGGATCTGATTGAGCAAAAGTCATCTTCCATGGCGAACAACCTGGTCATGATGAAGGGTTGTGTCTGAATCAGCCTCTCTATTCTTAATGTAGAGAAGATGGACCAAATGAGACCTGTGTGGAGAGTTGTTCCCAGGTGCCTATGGTTTATATACCATTCTAACTTGTGAATGTGTCACAGGAACCAGGGGCAGCTTCCATCTCATGGGACCCTTGGAAGCAACTGTTAAGACAAAATGGTTGCCAAGGCAGTGAACTCATTCTGTTCCTGAAGGAAGTGACCTCACCTCACTTCCTTTGTGATGGAACTCTCTGATCTTGGGATCCAGGAAGCCAGTTAAACAGTGCCAGATTTAGTCCCAGTCCCAGTGTTCTCACTTTTTGGATTTCCCGAGGACAGGGTCATTCTTTCTTTCTAACTACTGATGTTGGGATGTCGAAATGGCAGAAAAGCTCTGAAGAGGTGCCTTTCCTGAGAAAGAAGGTAGTGCCTCACTGCTGACTCCTGACAACTTCAGAGAGTTGGCCAAAGACACAAGATCTGAGACAGGACAGGCTATTTTGGAGGAACATTGTATGGCCCTCCAGTCAGAAGACACTCCGGATAGTCACAGACCTACTTGTGGGAAGGAGGTGCCTTTGTGGGTTTGGGTATGAGTTTCTGGTTTTGTCTCATGTTCTGAGAATAGGTAGGAAAGGTGGTTTGTTTGGTTTGGAGTGAACTATTTCTAGTAAGTCTTTTGACAAGGTGAGTGTTTCTATGTCTGTAACTCACTGTCCGTGGTTGTAGACATTAGAAAAGATAATGCATCAGTGGATGTGTCCTGTCTATGAGAAAGCTCCCCAGCATTCATCCTACCAAATTTATGAATGGACTGCCGCTTGCCTTATGGATGGCCAACTCCTGCTATGTGTGCATCCAAAACCAAAATGGCTAAAAGAACAGTCATTGTGGATAGAGTCTCTTGACTTCCTCTGTAAGGTTCCTGATCTCAATTAAGTGAGAATAGAGATCCTTTGGGTCAAGTGAATTCTTTAAATCCTACAGAGGCTAGCTCATAGTTGCTTGGGTTTTCTCATGACATTAATTCACATAAATAATCTAAAATGCACAGTCAGTAGGCCTCAAATTGGAGAAGCAGAGCAGTATTAATGGCAGGCCTATTTGATCACTCCTGGTTCACAGGAAGCATGTCCAGGCCACCATGACATTAGGCAAATGAGGCGCACGGGAGCTTATTTTGTACACTGCCTTGGGCTGCACCCCTCATGGAAACCTCCAGCCAGGTTTTATGATGAGTGTCTATATATAAGAAGATGAGGGCAATGTGGGAGTTTTTTGGTTTTAATTGTGGTCATTTGTGTGGTGGTAGGAAAAGATGACTGGGTCCACCTGGGCTTGAACTCTGGTGTGATTCCCCATAAAGACTGAGTTCTGGAATTGACCTCAAAGAAGTATTGCCATGAATTGTGTTGGCATATTAGGAGGCCACGCATAAGATTCCCCCTTGGAAACTGAGATATAGGCCCTGGGTGGCTTTCCACAGAGCACTGGGAATCTCAGCCAGGATATCACATGATTTTATTGTGAAAGATTTGGCAGCCATAGTTGAGAGTCAAAACACACATGGACTTCACATTGTAGACCTCAATGGGTCTGGCTTCATGTGACATTTTGGCCACTCTTTTGAAAGCCTTGACTGTGAGAGTCCTCCAGAGATTTCATTGAAATTAGCTTCCTCACCATTTAATGGTTATTGAAATAATTGAAACACTCAGTGCCTCCAACTTCATTCTTGAAAAATGGCTCCATATATACCATAAAATTTTTGAAATTCCCATGACCAGGTGGCACTGGAGAACCACTGGATATCCTGTTGCTGATCATGAGTGTGCCAGATACTGCCTTGATTGACTGGGTTTCACAAAAATGGTGTAGATCAGAGATGCCAGTTAGTTGGAGCCTGCTGAATAGTGGGCCTAGAGCAAAGGTGGGCAGGTGTGAGATAAAACAGCTGTGGTGGTTTCATGTGGATCTACCATTGGCATCCAAATGGCTTCTGACTGACATTGTGCAGTCAGCAGACCCTTATATGTAAAGGCATCATGTTGTATGGATAGGTTTCAGGGCAATGTTCAGAATCAGGTTGCTTTGGTCAAGGGGGCAAGCTATGTTCGACAGAAGCCTGGTTGGTGCATAATCCTACAGGCCCTGTCCCACCACACGTGACAGAACGCCCTCCAGCACTGTGTCTCAGTTGAACTCCTTGTATTTTGTGAAGCAAATACCGAACTCCCAGTGCAGCATCAAGAAAAACCACAAAAATTGGAGGATGAGCAAATGGGTTCACAGTCCACACGAGGAGACACTTAGAACCCAGTGGCCACAGTTGACCTACAAAGAGAGATTTCAGCACTGCAGCCTCGTGTTCATTGGAAAATAAGATACCATGTCCTCCAGGTCACATAGATGAAGACACATCTTTGATGGTCTTACTACAAAGGAAGCTAAAGCTCCTGACAACCACTTATATTTCAAGTGCCCAATCTCAGAGGCATTTTCTCCAGAAGTCTTTAGGCCAGCAGAGCTTCATGTTTGTGGAGTGTTTACCATGTCACTTACTTTTGGAAACTCCTCTTCCACCTCCAAGTTTGTGAACTCCTGAGCATATTCAATTCCTGATATGTATTCACAGATTTTCTAACTCATCTCCTCTAAATGTCGTATTTGGTGCGAAGGTAATGTCAAGGCATTGTTCTGGATGAGAGTGGGAAGATTTTTGTGTAGCACATATTTGTATACACATTGGATTCATTTTCCAATTTTTCATTCAAAATACTCAATCCCTGACACTATACCATACCCTACTAGGCTCTGACTACTATTCCTGACATGATGGAGAATAATAACCCAAACAGAATAGAAATACAAGAAAATCAGAGGAGGCATGGTGTACATTTGGACTTGCCTTTTCCATTATATAGCGTAGGAGTTATAAATCTAGTCAATTTTTTGTTTAAAGAGTTCTCCATGTGTTTTGAAATTTATCAAATATGTGAATTCCTTTCTCCCCCATTTCTCTGTATCCTATTCAGTATATATATTTTTATATGCACATATAAAATCGTATCTTGTATCATACGTACTTTCTTGTGAGGTGGCTGACATGTCAGATACAAATTGTGAGAAGAGATCACTCCTCCTAAATGCTGTTGAAACTGAAAATTCAACTTATGGTTGGGCTTCCTAGTTGAACAACTTTATACATAAATCCATGTTCAGTAAAATGAATATTTTTGGATACGTGGATGATATATATTTCACGATGAATTTTGATTGGTATATATATTGCTAGTTTTTAATATCTCCGTGTATGTGTGTGTGTGTGTGTGTGTGTATGTATATATTTATATATATATATACACTGTCCAGATTTTTAAACATATGAAATATATGTGTCTTTGGCCACTCTTTGTGAAGCCTTACCTGTGAGAGTTCTGTAGAGCTTTCATTGAAATGAGCTTCCTCAACATTTAATGGTTCCTGAATGAATTGAAACCCACAGTGCCACAAACTTCATCCTTGAAACATGGCTTAATAAATACCATGAAATTTTTTAAATTCCCATGACCAAGTGTCACTGGAGAAACTTTGGATGTCTTCTTGCTGATCATGAATGTACCAGACAGTGCCTTGACTGACTCTGTTTCATGAAAATTGTGTAGAACAGAGATGCCAGTAAGTTGGAGCCTGCTGAGGAGAAGTGGGCCCAGAGTTGTGGTGTGCAGGTGTATGATAGAACATCTGAGGTGGGGCCATGTGGATCTGCCATTGACTTCCGAGTGGCTTTTGGCTGACATGGTGCAGCCAGCAGACCCTTATATGTAAAGGCATCTTTTTATATGGAGAGGTTTCAGGGCAATGTTCAGAATCAGTTTGTTATGGACAAGGGGGCAAGCTATGTGGGGTAGAAGCCTGGTTGGTGAATTCTCCTGAAGACCCTAACCCTCCACACATGACAGAACTCCCTCCTGCTCTGTGTCCCAGTTGAACTCCTTGTATTTCATGAAGCAAATACAAAAACCCCAGTGCAGAACCAAGAAACACCACGACAATTGTAGGATGACCAATTGGCTTCACAGTCAATACGAAGAGACACTTAGCCCCCAGTGGCCACAGATTACCTACAAAGAGAGAATACAGCACTGCTGGCTCATGTTCTTTGGAGAATAAGAAACCAAGTCCTCCAGGTCACATAAATGCAGACCCATCTTTGATGGTATCACTACAAAGGACAGTAAATCTCCTGAGAACAACATGTAGTTCAAGTGCCCAACCTCAGAGGCAGTTTCTCAAGAAGTATTTAGGCCAGCAGAGTTGCATGATTGTGGAGTGTTCATCCTGTCGCTTACTTTTGAAAACTCCTTTACAACCCCCAAGGTTGTGGTCTCCTGAGCATTTTCCATTCCAGATATGTATTCACAGATTTACTAATTCTTCTCCTCTAATTGTGTCTTACTTGGGGTGAAGGTAATGTCAAGGCATTGTTCTGAATGAGAGTGGAAAGATTTTTTGTAGCACATATTTCATACACAATGGATTCATTTTCCTATTTTCCATTCGAATTACTGAAACCCTGACACTAACCCACACCCTACTAGACTCTGACTACTAATCCTAATATGATGGAGAAAAATAACCCAAACAGAATAGAAATACAAGCAGTTCAGAGGAGGCATGGTGTATAGTTGGACTTGCCTTTTGCATGATAAAGTGTAGGTGTTATAAATCTGGTCAATTATTAATTGAAATAGTTCTTCATGTGTTTTGAAAGGTATCAATTATGTGAATTCCTGTCTCCCCTTATCTGTTGCCTATTCAGCACATGTATTTTTATATGCACATATAGAATCCTACCTGGTACCACACGTACATTCTTGTGAGGTGGCTGACGTGGCAGATACAAATTGTGAGAAGAGATCACTCCTCCTAAACGCTGTTGGAACTGAAAATTCAACCTATGGGTGAGCTTCCTAGTTGAACAACATTATACATAAATCCATATTCAGTAAAATAAATATTTTTGGATCTGTGTATAATATGTATTTCATGATGAATTTCGATTGTCATATATATTGCTACTTTTTTATATCTCTGTATGTGTTTTGTGAAAAATCTACACTCTCTAGATTTTTCAAAATATGAAATATATGTCTCTTATTATACACTCCCTAAATTCATTCATGTTCATGTATGTGGTTTTATAATCAACTTTTCACAAGATTATTTTCAGATATATTCATCCACCTCAAATACATATTTGTTTTCTAGTACTGAAAACTCACTTCAGTGAAGGGTGCATACAAATCCTTATATTTCTACAGTAACTGACCCAGGTTAACATCAATACAAGTAGATTCCTATGGGAAATGTTGTGCATTTTGATGTTCATTTTTATTCAACACTGGTACATTACTATTTCTTCAGTTTATGGACATCTTAGAAAATAGATTTCTTCCACATTTCACAAATTTAAATGCATTTGGTACACTTTCTATCACTTCCTGCTTAAGATTCCTCCTTTTTTTTTGACTGGTTTTATCATGATAGTTCTTCCTAACGCATTATTTTTGATTTCCATAATCTTTTTGAAGCAAAACTCACACTCTCTTTATGATAAACCATAACACTTACATTACCATTAGATGTATAATTGGATGGAATGAATGATTGTATATCAATGTAAGATTTCCTGTATATTTTCAGATATCAATTTATTCCAATTTCCAAATTTGATACCAGTTATATTATTTATTCCCAGTATGGACTATTCATGCATTATCTCTATATTCATAGAAAAAGCATACACCTATTTTTATCCCCAATACTATTTAATGAGTTTTCAAAATATAGCTCCCCTTAATGGTAGAAGAAATACTCATGTCACCAGAACTACATATATATTTTATCACAGTAATATTTTGGAAAAAAATGCAAAGATCACACTTATGTCTGTACCAACTCCTAATTTGAATGTGAGTATGAATTACTAAAAACATCCATGTCCAGGATGCCTAAGGCTCTCAAATGTCAATTCTATTGGTGAGTACATATCTGTTTCATCCGAAGATTATATATTCAATCTCAACCCTGTTGAAAATGTCTAAACCTATCACTCACTTTATACTTTGCCTGATTTCCTAATGTCACTATTGATATCTATTTTTCTACATATTTTGCCCAGTTCATCATAGTGACTGATTCTTCAGATTTGCTGACATTTACATTCACTCTCTAACGAAAATCCTATTACTAAAAAAGTCTTGGTCCAACTCCTAGACTCACTCTTCTTCCTAAATTTACTAACTTCCTAATCCTCCTGACTACCACTTTTTGACTGGATGTTCTCTTTTACATTCAATCATCTGAGGTACAGTGTTTTAGCCTACAGATGTTGCACATCGTAGGATATATATCTTATTCACAAATTCACAAATTTATAGGCATTTGCTTCACTTTTAATCACTTCCTGCGTCAGAACACATGTATTCCTCCAGGTTTCTTGACTGTTTTTTTCATGAGACTTCTTTCAAAACACATTATTTTCGATTTCCAAAAACACTTTTGAAGCAAAACTCACACATTCTTCATGATACATCATAACGCTAATATTACCATTAGATGTATTACTGGTTGGAATGAATGATTGTATATCAATATAAGATTTCCTGTACATATTCAGATATCAGCTCAATCCATTACTTAAAGTTGGAACAAGTTTTATTATTTATTCACAGTATGGTCTATTCATGCTTTATCTCTATATTTATAGACACAGGGTACACCTCTTTGTACCCCTAATACTAATTTTACATCTTTAATATATTGCTCTGAGAAACGGTGGAAGAAATACTCATGTCACCTGATCTACATATACATTTTATCACAGAAATATTCTGGAAAAAAATGTAAAGGTCACACTTATGACTGTATCAAAGCCTAAATGGAAAGTGAACATGGATTACTAAAAACATCCATGTATAGGTTGCCTTTTGCTCTCAAATGTCAATTCAATTGGTGACTACATATTTGTTTCTTCCTAAGATTACGTATTCAAACTCAACCCTGTTGAAAGTGTCTAATCCAGTCACTCACTTTATACTTTGCCTGATTTTGTAATGCCTCTATTGATATCTGCGTTGCTACATATTTTCCCCAGTTCATCATACTGAGTGACTCTTCATATGTCCTGACATTTACATTCACTCTCTAACCGAAACCCTATTGCTAAAGACCTTTTGTTCCAAATCCTATATTCACTCTTGTTTTTAAACCTACGGAATATCTTCCTAATCCTACTGACTATCCCTTTTTGATTGGATGTTCTCTTCTACATTCAATCATCCAAGGTAAAAGGTTCTATGCCATTGTATATCGTGTTATCTGAGACATCTTTGCAGAACATAATTCAAATCTAAGTATCCCAATCAAGGGCCCAATGCCCTTCTGGGCTTCAAATCATACCGAGATTTCTGTTTTCATACTTATATTTCACCTCTGTATACTTGTAAATATCGCAGGAAATGATTACTAACCCAAAATGAACCTGTTACTATCCCTAAACATACACTGTTCCCTCAATCTCATTTTACAGAAGAGCAGGGACAGAGTGGTTCTTACAATACAGGAAAGTAGTGGACTTTCCACCTGCTGAGAACCTCAAATGTCCATGCAGAAATGATACCTGGAGAAGTTGTAGGTATGTATGTAGGACCTGAGAGAGCAAAATTCATCTTCCATGGCAAACAACCTGGTCTGGATGAGGGATGTGTCTGAATCAGCCTCTCTATTCTTATTTTAGAGAAAATGGACCGAACCAGGCCTGTGTGGAGAGCTGTTCCCGGGTGCCAATGGTTGATATACCATTCTAACTTGTGAAATTGTCACAGGAAGTAGGGGCAGACTCCATCTCATTGGACCCTTGGAAGCAACTGTTAGGACAAAGTTGTTGCCAAGGCAGTGACCTCATTCAGTTCCAAAGAAAGTGGCAAACCTCATTTTCTTGGTGATGGAACTCTCTGAACTTGGTATCCAAGAAGCCAGGCACCGGGGGGCAGTCCCAGTCCCAGTCCCAGTGGGCTCACTTGTTAGGATTTACCAAGGACAGTGTGAGTCTTTCTTGGTAACTACTGATTTGAGGATGGCCAAAAGCCAGGAAAGCTCTGAAGTGGGACCTTTCCTGAGAAAGCAGGCAGTGGCTCACCACTTTTTCCTGACAACTTCACAGAGTTGGCCAAGGAAACCAGATGTGAGAGAGGACAGGCCATTTCAGGGGATCATAGTATGGCCCACCATTCAGAGGACACTCCAGATAGTCACAGACCTACTTGGGGGAAGGAGGTGCCATTGTGGGAGTGGGTGTGGATTTCTGGTTTTGTCTCATGTTCTGAGAATAGGTTGGAAAGGCGGTTTGTTTGGTTTGAAGTGGACAGTTTCTAGTATGTTGTTTGACAAGGTGAGTGTTTCTTTGTCTGTGTATCCCAGTATGTCCATTGTTATAGACATTAGAAAAGAGAATGCATTAATGGATGTGTCCAGTCTAGTATAAATCTTCCCCTAATTATTTCTGGCCAATTTATGAATGGACTGCAGCTTGTCTTATCGATGGGCAACACCTGCTATCTTCCTAAGTTGAAGTTTTCTTCCTGAATTCTGGCCACTCTCCAGAATAGGCTCATGGTTTTGTGTCCAAGATATGTACCACCTCCAAGCTCTGTGACATGGCCATGTACTGGAGAGCTGAAGAGAATGGCGAGCATCTCAGAAAACTTGGATATCATGGTGATCAGGAAAGTCTCAGTGGAGAAACCCTGCTTGGGGCCTTTTGCTTACTTATTGTTGTGTTGCACTGAATGTCAGGAAGGTCTTTGCCTCAGGCCACCTCTTTGTGAAGCCTGAAGAAAACTGTTTTCTTTCCAAATCCTATATTCAAATGGAAATGAATGGGCATCAACTGTGGCTCTTCGCTTAATTGCTTTGGAAAGGGATGTGTCTGAATTAGCCTCTTGGCCCTGTGTGTGGCTGTGGCATATATTCTCACCACCTGATGGATCTATAGAATGATCTCATGTGTGCATCCAAAACCATAATAGCAAAAAGTCAGTCATTGTGGATGAAGTCTCTCCCCTTCCTCTGTGAGGTTCCTGACCTCCATCAAGTGAGAATAGGTTTTCTTTGGGTCAAATGAGTTCTTCAAAGCCCTGCAGAGGTGCTTGGGTTTTCGCATGACTCCAAATCACATAAAAAATCTATTCCTGAAATTAGTAGTCCTCAAATGGGAGAAACAGAGCAGTATTAATGGCAGGCTTATTTGATCACTTCTGGTTTACAGGAAGGATGTCCAGGCCACCCTGACTTCAGGCCAATAAGGGGCAAGCGAGCTTAATTTGGCCATTGTCTTAGGCTGCGCCCCAAATGGAAAACTCCAGTCAGAGGTGAAGATAATTGACTATATGGAAGAAGATGAGGGCCATTTGGGAGTGTTTTGGTTTTAATTTTGGTCATTTGTGTAGCGGTTGGAAGAAATGACTGGGTCCACCAGGGCTTGGACTCTGGTGTGATTCCCTTTAGAGACTGAGTTGTGGAACTCACCTCAGAGAAGTATTGCCATGAAATATGTTGGGATTTTAGGAGGCCACGCATAAGAGTCACCCTTGAAAACTGAGATCTAGGCCCAGGGTGGATTTCCACAGAGCACTGGGAATCTCAGCCAGGATATCACATGATTTTATTCTTAAAGACAAGGCAGCCATAGTTGAGAGTCAAAACACACATGGTCCTCACATTGTAGACCTAAATGGGCCTGGCTTCCTGTGACATTTTAGCCACTCTTTGGGAAGCCTTGGCTCTGAGATTTCTCCAGAGCTTTCATTGAAATGAGCTTCCTCAACTTTTAATGGTTACTGAATGAATTGAAACCCACAGTGCCTCCAACTTCATGCTTGAAAAATGGCTAGATAAATACCATGAAATTTTTGAAATTCCCGTGACCAGGTGGCACTGGAGAACCTTTGGATGTCCTGTTGCTGATCATGAGTATAGCAAACAGTGCCTTTATTGACTGAGTTACAAGAAAACGGTGTAGAACAGAGATGGCAGTAAGTTGGAGCCTGCTGACTAGTGGGTCTACAGCAGTGGTGGGCAGTTGTGTGATAAAACATCAGTGGTAGGGCCATGAGGATCTACCATTGGATTCCAAATGGCTCTTGACTTACATGATGCAGCAAGCAGACCCTTATATGTGAAGACATCTTGTTATATGATGAGGATTCAGGCCAATGTTCAGAATCAGGTTGATATGGACAAGGGGGCAATGGGGCAAGCTATGATGGATAGAAGCATGGTTGGTGCATTCTCCTGCAGACCATGACCCACCACACGTGACAGAACTCCCTCAAGTACTGTGTCCCAGTTGAGCTCCTTGTATTTTGTAAGGCAAATACCAAACTCCCAGTGCAGCTGCAAAAAACACCACAAAAAGTGGAGGAGGACCAAATGGCTTCACAGTTCACATGGGGAGACACTTAGTCCCCAGTGGACACAGTTTACCTATAAAGAGAGAATTCAGCACAGCTGCCTCATGTTCATTGGAAAATAAGAAACCATGTCCTCCAGGGCACAGGGATGCAGACCAAGCTTTGATGGTCTCACTACAAAAGAAGCCAAATATCCTGACAACAACATATATTTCAAGTACCCAACCTCAGAGGCAGTTTCTCAAAAAGTTTGAAGGCCAGCATAGGTCCATGTTTGTGGTGTGTTTACCCTGTCCCTTACTTTTGGAAACTCCTCTACCACCTCCAAGGTTGTGAACTCCAGAGCATTTTCCATTCCAGATATGCATTCACTGATTTTCTAACTCTTCTCCTCTAATTGTGGCTTACTTGGGGAGAAGGTAATGTGAAGGCATTGTTCTGAATTAGAGTGCTAGGATATTTTTGCAGCACATATTTGCATACACATTGGATTACTTTTCCAATTTTCCTTTTGAAATACTGAATCCCTGACACTAAGACACACCTACTAGACTCAGAATACTCTTCCTAATATAATGGAGAAAAAAACCCAAACAGAATAGAAATACAAGCAGTTCAGAGGAGGCAGGTTGTATAGTTGGACTTGCCTTTTGCATTATATAAGGTAGGAGTTATAAATCTATTCAATTTTTAATTGAAATAATTTTCCATGTGTTTTTAAAGTTAAGAAATATGTGATTTATTTTTTCCCTTTCTCTGTAGCCAATTCACACATGTATATTTATATGCACATATAGAATCCTAACAGGTATCACACGTACATTTTTGTGAGGTGGCTGACTTGGAAGTTAAAAATTGTGAGAAGAGATCACTCCTCTTAAACGCTGTTGGAACTAAAATTCAACATATCGGGTAGCTTCCTCTTTGAACAACATTATACATAAACTTATGTTCAGTAAAATAAATATTTTTGCATCTGTGAATGATATATATTTAATGATGAATTTGGATTGGAATATATATTGCTACTTTTTAATGTCTCTCTTTGTGCGTGTGTGTCTATATATATATATATAGACACACAGATTTTTCAAAATATAAAATATAGGTGTCCTATATACACTCTCTAAATTCATTCATGTTCATGTATGTGGATGTATAATGAAATTTATACAACATTATTCCCAGAAATATTCATCCACCTGAAATACATATTTGTTTCCTAGTACGAAAAACTAACTTCAGTGACTGGTGCATACAAATCCTAATAATTCTACAGTAACTGACCCCGTCTAACATCAATGCAAGTAGATTCCTATGGGACATGATATGTAATTGGACGTTCATTTTTATTCAACACTGGTACAATATTATTTCTTCAGTTTTTGCACATCATAGGATATGAATTTCATCCACAATTCACAAATTGATAGGCATTTGTTTCAAATTTAATCACTTCCTGCTTCAGAACGCATGTATTGTCAGGGTTTCTTGACAGGTCTTTTCATGAGAATTCTTTCCAAACACATTATTTTCAATTTCCATAATCACTTTTGTAGCAAAACTCACAAACTCTTCATGATAAACCAAAAAACTAATATTATCATTACATGTATAACTGGTTGTAATGAATGATTGTATATCAATATAAGTATGGTCTATTCATGCTTTATCTCCATATTCATAGACACAGGGTACACCTCTTTGTACCCCCAATACGAATTTTATGTCTTCAATATATTGCTCCCAGAAATGGTGGTAGAAATACTCATGTCACCTGATCTACATCTACATATACATTTATCATAGTAATAATCTGGACAAAAATGTAAAGGTCACACTATGATTGTACCAAAGCCTAAATGTAATGTGAACATGAATTACTAAAAACATCCATGTCCAGGTTGCCTAATGCTCTCAAATGTCAATCCTATTGGTGACTACATATTTGTTTCTTGCAAGGATTATGTATTCAAACTCAACCCTGTTGAAAATGTCTAATCCTATCACTCACTATATACTTTGCCTGATTTCGTAATGTCACTATTGATATCTGCTTTTCTACATATTTTACACAGCTCATCATAGTGACTGACTCGTCATATGTGCTGACATTTACATTCACTCTCTAACTAAAACCCTATTACTAAAGAACTTTTGGTCCAAATCCTATACTCACTCTTCTTCCTAAACCTACCAAATATCTTCCTAATCCTACCTACTATCCCTTTTTGACTAGATATTCTCTTCTACATTCAGTCATCCAAGGTACAAGGTCCTATGCCATTGTATATCAATTTAACTTAGACAACTGTGCAGAACATAATTCAAAGCTAACTATCCCAATCAAGGGCCCAATGACCTTCTGGGCTTCAAATCATACCTAGATTTCTGTTTTCATACTTCTATTTCACCTCTATATTCTTGTAAATATCGTAGGTTCCCAATACCATTATTCATCACACAGAATGATTCCTAACAAAAATCAAACCAGTTATTAACCCTAAACATACACTGTTCCTTCAATCTAATTTTACAGAAGAGCAGGGACAGAGTGGTTCTTACAATACAGGAAAGCAGGGGACCTTCCACCTGCTGAGAACCTCAAAGGTCCATTCAGAAATGATACCTGGAGAAGTTGTAGGCAGGTATGAAGGTCCTGAGAGAGCAAAATTCATCTTCCATGGCGAGCAACCTGGTCAGGATGACGGGATGTGTCTGAATCAGCCTCTCTCTTCTTATTGTAGAGAAGACTGACCTGACCAGGCCTGTGTGGAGAGCTGTTCCCGGGTGCCTATAGTTGATATACCATTCTAACTTGTGAAAGTGTCACAGAAAGTAGGGGCATACTCCATCTCATGGTAGCCTTGGAAGCAACGGTTAGGACAAAGTGGTTTCCAAGGCAGTGACCTCATTCAGTTCCAAGAAAGTGACATACCTCATTTCCTTGGTGATGGAACTCTCTGATCTTGGTATCAAAGAAGCCAGGCAGCCAAAAGTAGTCCCAGTCCCAGTCCCAGTGGGCTCATTGTTTTGATTTTCCAAGGACAGAGTCAGTCTTTCTTGGTACCTACTGATGTGAGGAAGGCAAATGCCAGGAGAGCTCTGGAGAGGGACTTTTCTTGAGAAAGCAGGTAGTGCCTCACCACTTTTTCCTGACAACTTCACAGAGTTGGCCAAGAAAACCAGATCTGAGAGAGGACAGGCCATTTTCGGGAATCATAGTATGGCCCACCATTCAGAGGACACCCCACATAGTCACATACCAACTTGGGGAAAGGATGTGCCTTTGTGGGAGTTGATGTGTGTTTGTGGTTTTGTCTCATGTTCTGAGAATAGGTAGGAAAGGTGGTTTGTTTGGTTGGATTGGACTGTTTCTACTAAGTTTTTGACAAGCCAAGTCTTTCTATGTCTGTGTCCGTTGTTATTGACATTAGAAAAGAGAATGCATTAATGGATGTGTCCTGTCTAGAATAAATCTTCCCAAAATTTATCCTGCCCTATTTGTGAATGGACTGCAGCTTGTCTTATCGATGGGCAACACCTGCTATCTTCCTAAGTTGGTGTTTTCTTCCTGAATTCTGGCCACTCTCCAGAATAGGCTCATGGTTTTGTGTCCAAGATATGTACCACCTCCAAGCTCTGTGACATGGCCATGTACTGGGAGAGCTGAAGAGAATGGCGAGCATCTCAGAAAACTCAGATATCAGGGTGACCAGGAAAGTCTCAGTGGAGTAACCCTGCTTTTTGCCTTTTG
This sequence comes from Callospermophilus lateralis, assembly GCF_048772815.1. Lineage (NCBI taxonomy): Eukaryota > Metazoa > Chordata > Mammalia > Rodentia > Sciuridae > Callospermophilus > Callospermophilus lateralis. The sequence continues at coordinate 323,517 of NW_027512907.1, forward strand.
CTTACTTATTGTTCTGTTTGACTGAATGTCAGGAAGGTCTTTGACTCAGGCCACACCTTTGTGAAGCCTGGAGAAAACAGTTTTCAAATGGAAATGAAGGGAATCACCTTTGGCTCTTTTCTTAATTGCTTTGGAAAGGAATGTGTCTGAATCAGCCCCTTGGCCATGTGTGCGGCTGTGGCTTAGATTCTCAGCACCTGATGTATCTAAAGAAAGATCCCATGTGTGAATCCAAAACCAAAATGGCCAAAAGAGCAGTCATTGGAATGAAGCCTCTCGCCTTTCTCTGTAAGGTTCCTGACCTCCATCAAGTGAGAATAGAGATCCTTTGTGTCAAATGAGTTCTTCACAACCTGCAGAGGCTAGCCCATAGGTGCTTGGGTTTTCTCATGACTCCAATTCACATAAAGAATCTAACCCCTAAGTCAGTAGGCCTCAAATTGGAGAATTGGAATTTTATTAACGGCAAGCCTATTTGTTTACTCCTGGTTCACAGTAATGGTGTCCAGGCCACCCTGAAGGTATGCAAATGAGGTGCAAGGATGCTTATTTTGGACACTGTCTTGGGCTGTGCCCCTCATGGAAACCTTCAGGCAGAGTTTATGATGAGTGTTTATATGGAAGAAGATGAGGGACGTGTGGGAGTATTTTGGT